>NW_020456176.1:2658406-2712440 GCF_003342845.1 Nothoprocta perdicaria
TTTTTTTTTTTTTTTTTTTTCTTGCTTTCTCATTTCTCACACTTCAGCCTGTTTTCTGCTTGTTTATGCACTGAGATTTTTCAGGGTATGTAAATGAGAAGAAACCTGGAGACCTAGAACCCTAGTTGGGAAAACTGTAACAGAAAATCACAGAGAGAGAGAGAGATCTGAGTCCTAATGTTTTTTATATCTTTATCATTTCCAGTTCTTATAAAATCTAGTGACTATTTTATCCTCTCATGACTTATAGCAAGACCAAGAAACAAACTAAGGACCTCCCTCTGGCTAAATAACTGTTCTCATTTATATGAAGTAGGACATAATTTTGAGTAGCTGGCATCTCCAGTAGCATGACAAAGTGAGAGAGACTAGACTTTCATAGAAATTTACCTGTCTATAGATCTAAATGACAGCTCCATCTCTGTTTAGCCTTAGAGTTCCTAAGGCAGTAGAGTTCCTGTATCAGCTGGCAACATGTTGGCTGATGTAATTTAATGAGTGACTTTATAATAACACAGAGAGCATTGCCATAATCTAGTTTTGTAGGTGTAACACTGTGAAATCTTTTATTATTTAGGGTTAAATAGCAATTTCAAATGCCTTTTAAAAGTCACATATTAATTTAAGCTCTTCAGATGATCAGCATGTTTTTTTTTGTGTGTGATTTGGTTCCAAAGAGGCACAAGACAAAGCATGTCTCACATGAATCTTATAAGGAAGCACTCGTTTGCCCTTTTCCAGCTCTGGGGAAGGAAAAGACCTTTACAGTTTTGCTATGGTTGGTAACCTACCTAATGACAGGTCAGCTCTTGGAGCAAAAACCAGCTGGAACACTAAATTTTCACTCAAAGCCAGGAGGAGATGCTCCAGCAGACTGGATCATACCTTGTGCCCAATTCAAATTGTAAAGGATCAAGAGCATATGGAGAATTAAGCACTGGGATAGTTGTTTTATCACAGTTACTTTTGTGGACTTTTGTGGACAGTGGAAATTTGAGTTGTCTCAATGCAGTGATGTTTTTTGAGCATAGTGCTTCTATTGTAAACCCAGAACTTGCTTTCCTTCAGTGAAGTATTTGAAGGTTTTATCAGCCTAAGTTCTCTCCTTCACCCATCAGAGAGGGGATATAAGCCACAGAGTTCCCAGTGAAGTCCTCCAAATGGCTTCAGGTTCCCAGCACTGGCCATACTCAGACAAAGAAGCTTTGGCATTTGTCCCCTGGAGAATTTTTCTTTCCCTTAAACAGTGGTCAGTTCTTTCTGGAGCTGTATGATTTTAAATGAGAAGAAACATCTCAGTTGAGATTTGAGCCTTTCATCTTCTTTCTTGAAGATTTTTTTTTTCTTTTTTTTTTCCCTCAGGTGCTTACCATCAAGACTGGGCTGCATGAAACACATTTACCTCTGAGTTTTCAAGCACTGCCTACACTGTAAAACTTAATGGACATCAAGGGAAGAATATTTGTTGGTCAAACAACAATTTTTCAAGATTTATAGTTTCTATCACTCCTGGTTATGACCTTACCCTTCATCGCAGCCACCTCTCCCAGCATGTAGCTGAATTTTTCCAATTTCATGGTACACTTGAAGTTCTTCAGAACTCAGTATTCATACAGAGTCCTGACAAAGTGCTGAGTGTTCACCTGAATGCTCAGATAAATATTAGATCCTAGCATTGCTCCCCTTCTGTAGGGAAAAAAAATCAAAACGAAGAAAAACAGCTTCTGGAGGTAAGGTCAGCTCTCTCCAGTGCTGCTTTTCCACCTGTGACGCTTCTGTCCTGACTCTGCATACGTAGGCTGTGATCCTTGTCTGTGACCAAAGGACTGCAGGGACAACTTGAGCCAAGGAGGGGGTGAGGGATGATGACATTTGTTATTTGGGACTATTCCCCAGGCAGAATGTAAGATGCTGTTCCAGCAGTAAGGGATTAGCATGAGTGAAAGAGAGTTCTGACTGTAATTTCCCTTTGGCAGCTTGGATTCATGCTTAGCTTTGAATGAGGGAACAGGTCCGTGGAAGCAAAACGGCCTGTTCACCTCCTAGCAGTGCAGTACGTGCTGAAGCTTCGCGGGATCGGTGCTTGTGTTTGGATTTCTGAATTCCTGCCAAATCAGGGCATTTAGTTTGGACTATAAGAGAAATAGAAGCTGTTCACAAGAGCTGGGTCCAAATTTCCACCCCGTTTGCTGTGTTTGGAGATTGGTGTAGAGGCTTGGGCCTGCCATAAAAGTGGAGGGAAAGAGAAGGGAACATTTAATAAGGAAATGGAATGAAGAGGAAAATTAGAGAATGAACCCAAAAAGCGTTCACCCATGCTCTTGGGCATCACAAATTAGGCGGACAGTAGCACAAAACAGAGGAAATGGACAGATGGGGGAGAATGGGATAATAAAATCCAAGGTAAAATGAAGTCAGTTTTTAACGGCATAGTGAAGGCATACCAAACCTTGAGTGATTACTCATCCAGGTTAAGTGTTAAGACTAATGTCATCGTTGGCAACTTCTGATTGCAGGTACTGGAGACTGAAATAACAATTAGGAGTGCAGCAGTTCTGAGACCCCAGTGCTACCAAGACAATGTGAACAAGAGTCACTTCAGTTGGATGCCTCTGAAGCTCACAGTTTGGACCTGTTTGCCTGACTGGAGAAAATCGGAATAATTGTGATGCGAAAAGCATTATATGTAGCTGATCAGGCTGATTTCTACAAACATAAGACATCAATAATGAACTCTGATTAGTTTAAATTGGAAATTGACAAAATTAGTAAGAAATCCAATATAGTACTGTTTTTATATAAGTAATGTTTAAAGGTATTGCCTCTATCACCCTCTTGAATCTAGTTGTGGAAAATTACCATGAGATGAAATTACCATACCTATTAATTTAATTGGAACAGGACTTTAATTAGAAAGGTCTGGTGCTGCATAAAAAGGTGGTGTAAATTTTACCGTAGTTCTTAACAGCCAAAAAAAAAAAAAAAAAAAAAAAAATTAGTGGAAACATCTATGTTTCATTGCATAAAAGCATAATCAGAAGCACAGTCATGGATTTCCTTCTGAATAGCACTTCCTTATTTGGAGCAATTTTCACCATTTTTCCAAAAAAAGGCTACAAGTGTGCTTCCAAATTGTAAGTTGCCAATGTAAAAATCATTAAAGCATTCTTAATTAAAAATAATAAATAATATTATGTGCTGTCAAACCACAGATTGTAAATGATGGCAGAATCATCTGGCCCTTTAACTCAAAACCTTCTCTATCAGAATGTGTGGGGTGGTTTTATTTTCATGGAGCTGCTGCTTTTCTACTCCCCTGTCCTCCCTGTGAGTTTATTTTCCATTCTGTTTTTTTGTTGTTTGGGTAGGTGCAGTAATGACATTCCCAGGACTGGCAGTTAGGAATCACTGGCTTCCTTTTTAGAATAGGAAAGTAAAGGCTATTTCAAAGCAGAAATGTTATTCTACAGAACTCTCTGCATTTTGAGCAATTTTTCATGAAATTAAGTATAGGATACTGTTATGTACACTTCTTCCAATGCTAAAAGAGAAATACATATTAAGCAATCTGATCTTTAATCTTTGGTATTAGACAATTTATTTGTTTTAGGCAATGAGGGATGTTATTTGATCTTTTCCTCACCACCATTTGTCTTGCAACGTACTCTGCAGATGCACCGGGAAAAGATTATGTTCCTTCATCTCCCAAGTAAGCTTTTTGTTTGTTTGTCGTGGCTTTTGTACAGCCTTTAAGCTTGAATTTCTGTGTGGGCTTAGCAAAATTTCTGTTCTCCTTGAAGCCAAACAGTACAGTAACCTGCGTAAAGGAATTGCACTATAAAGACACTGCCTTACTCTTGTCACTAGTTAACGCAAAAGCTATATAGGATTTTGGTAACTGTTTTTAGAGAGGGGACACATTGGAAAGATAAAAATAATTTCATAAAAGGCTAAATAATATCCTGAAATAAGATTTTAAGAGATGTTCTTTGCAACTTCTCAAAACATGGTTTATAGATTTTGTAAATACACACACATGTAGCACTCTCAGGGCAGTAGCACTTATAATACTTTCAACAGAGAAGGTAAATATTTAAGGTCCAAGGCATCTTCATCATCTTTAACAATTAGTTCTTGCTACACTTCCCTGAGGAAAGGAAATTTATAACCTTTTTATAAGTGCTGAGGCAGAGAAATGAAGATCTGGGTTCATAACGGAATTTCATGGTGTAAATCCTCTAATTGTGCTGGTATCAGTGGAACTTGGATGCCTGTGTGCCTGGATCTAAGCTGAAATTTCATCAGCTAAGAAAAAACAGGGCACTTTGGTCGAGCAGGAAATTGAACCTGAGATTGCACAGTTGTGAGTGCTCTAGCCATGGCTAGTGCCTTTTTTCTTTTTATTTCTTTTTCTGCTGCTTTCTCCTCTTTTGCTGGCTATTTACCAGTCCTCATAGGTGTTTGTTCATATAATGACTCCATGTATAGGTCATAGTAGCTGAAAGCTTGATACTTAAATTCAGCTTGATAGTTAAGTTTGCCCATTGGCTTGACTTTGTGAATGGGAGTCACTAGCAGGTGCCAGACATACAGTTTGTGGCACAGGTTAAGGTAGGAACTAATAGCAATACGTAGCACATGCTCTCCTACAACTTTCCAAACCCTGTTTTTTCTTGAACTAGTGATACTTTCTGAATCAGCCGTGGGAGTAGGCAGTCCTTTTGCTGTGTGCAGTGTGTAAGGCGTGCTGCACTTAAATGCTGTTTGAAAACAAAATTAGTGTTTTTCCATTCACAGCTTTTCTTTTATCTCTACATTCTATAGGTGAAAACTACCAATTATATTAAGTGCTTTTATTCCTTTGCTTTGACAGGTTGTCACCTTAAAATTATATAAGTTCTACAATTCCTCGATTATTTGCTAGGGAAACATAAGAAAGATGATATTTTGGATTAGAAATCCCAACTGAAATATCATCATTTCATTGTTTACTTAGATTAAGCTAAAAACATTTGTCATTAGGAAAGCAAGAGGTAATTTCCTGCCAGAACACCCAAACCTTTGACATTTTTCCTTCAAAAATCCTTAAATGTGTGGTAGAGTATCAAAGCCTTTTCCCTCCCATCATTGACAAAGGTCAATGGTTTCTGACAGATGCATATTATAACGCTGACTTAATTATGACTGAGTGCCACAATGTTTTATAACATCTGCTATCCAGTTACTAAAAAGTGTCTATAATTTTATTTTTTTTAAGGACTTGCAGATGAAAATGCCAATTTCAGTTGGGAAATCTGAACTGGCAGAAGAAAAAGAAAGTCCTTTTTTCCTGAAATATTTCTCATAATTGCTATAATTTTGAAGCAACTCAAACTTAAAAAATTCCCACACGTGGCCTTGACAAGGTCAGCGAGGCCTCAGTAACTTTTATGTTTCCTGCATGATCCCTCCAGGTTCAAGAGAGGGCCTCACTGAAAGGAGGCCAGCCTGGAAAATAAAAGCTTTCCTATTGCCCTGAGGAGCAGCTGTTCTTAGGCTGCCATAACCACTCTCCAGAAAGCCCCTTTTCTCAACTTAAGCAAAAATCTACCTGCTAGATCATTAAAATATCGGATTGCATAGGTCACGTAAACCATTTCACAAATAAAGATCTCTGCATGGACTCTAGCATTCAAGCCCTGTGGCTCAATACAGCTCCTCTGCTTGGGTACAGCCTGCAGCCTGTAGCAATTTTAGACTGCTCTTTGCCATAGCAGTACTTGAACATTTCCATTTGAAGCTAGTTTATTCCTTAAGCCACTGTTGAACTTCATGAAGTCTTTCACTCCTTTGCTGAGGAAAAGCTCTGCCTGTGGACATCACTGTGGAGATCATTGTGATCACAAATCACAATAATTTGTGATTATTTTGTTGTTCTTGCTGGTTGTATTGGTTATTCTTGTAGGAGAACAGTAGTTTCAAAAAGATACCGATCTTCACGGCTTGTAGTAGGAGAACATTAGAAACAAATGTCTAGTGCTTTGAGCTGTTCAGCAATTTTTTCATGGTCTGCAGCAAATTGACAGTTTATATTTGAAATACAAGAGTTACACAAAACAATTTCAAAGTTGTAGCCTGTGAGCTTCTGCTTCAGTGTTCAGCACTGAGGCTTCAGACTACCTTTATAATAGAAAACTTGATCTATTTTCCTTAAGGTGCAGAATCAGGGTGATATCCTGACTCTGAATCATTAGTTCCAAGGCAGCCAAAATTTACTGCTCATTTAATTTCTGTTCTTGTCAAGACTTCATGTAAGACCTTGAGAAACTCCTTTAACCTCTAAGACATCCATCCAATCAAACTCTACACCTATATAAGGTGCCTATGTTAGAAGCCAAGATTTTTTTCAGTTCTCAGAGAAGAGAAAGGCACCTTCATAGGATGATCAAGGCTGTGGAAAGATCTGAATTGTGCTTCAAAATTGTCTGTATCTCTCTCTACTGAATAGACAGATGACCCAGGACAACTAACCTTCTATCTGGAGTCAGTGAAACACTTGCTGCATTCCCTCCTCTACCTTGTGAATCAGACAGGGGGTCTAATTACCAAGAAAGGAGATTTCCTGAAAAGTGAATGTTTGTATTCGGTCATTTGGAGTTAGCAATATATAAATCTCAAAATGCTAAAGGTCTGTTTGGCGTGGACCTGAATGAAATATTGGAAAACTTTAATCCTAGAGCAGAGGCCTATGTTTGTATTTCTCTGAACTTGAAACTAGGATTTCTTGTGATCTTATGATTTGATCTTATGAGATCACATTTTATTTCACTGATTTTCCTGGGAAATTTGTCTGAACATTCTCTCTGCATTTCTGAATTACTGCTAAATTTGTGATTGTTAAGTTATATATAAAAAATCCTAATCTAAAAGAAGTAATAGGATCTGAGGCTTTGCACATGTTTCAAGATTTGAAAGATGGAAACTTTTTGTTGAATATAAATGTATATTTATTACTCAGCAAATCACAAGTAATTTTTCTCTGTGGCAAGTCCAGGAGCTAACAACTAATGGAGTGGCATGTGAGGGAAATTACAGACTATTTTAGTACTGCTGGACAATTCATCAGATCTTGCTTCATTTGTCATGTATATACAAAAGCTGCTATACATTAGTATGCTGGTGCTATACTGTACTATAATACTTTAGGTTGGGGTGGCTTTGATTATTTCCTTTTCCTGATATTGAGCTGCTGCTTAGTTTGAACAGTTTTCTTATTCAGACAGATCTCAGTGACTTTAGCTGGTAGATGACTGAAATAAATGATTTTATATAAAGTAAAAGGACTTTAGTGAAATAGCTAAAGTAGATCAAGAGGTTAAGATTATGTGTTTGTTAGGGAGTTTCCAAGCATTCTTAAATCCCCTCCACCCAAAAAATTAGTTACTCATTTGTTTATTAATCCTATATGCAGTTGTTTCTAGTGCATTATCATTATTCAATTCTAATTGCTGTTTACAACAATGGCAAAGAGTATTTCTTTATTGAAAATTAGTTCAACCTGATTGGGTAGTTCACTGGTTACAGAGAAAAACCGATACCCTAGGTCATGGATGGTTTTGTCAAAAGACCCATTAAAAAGAAGCAGTCAAAGGAGAGCATACTATAGGAACTGTGTGGACAGGTAATGTTAGTATCATCCTTCCTGCAGCAATAGCAACTGTGACTGCTTCTCCAGTTCCATATGGGACAGAGAGGAGTATCAATCTCTGCTCTTTAAACCAGGGTGTGCTACTTGGAAAAAGTAAAAGCATAAGCATCATAGATGGTGATAGAAATTCAGGAGAAAAATACAAGTGAAAAATTTAATTAAACTGTATTTTAATTCATTATGCAAGTACTTCCATAATTCTGCACTTCACTTTTTGCATTTATACTTTGTCTATATTGAAATAATGGTGTGTAACGTTGATGTAAGAATGAACTGTATTTTATTTCCTTATTTTTTCCCTTGTTCCAGACAAGAAAAGGACAGAAGGTCATGAAAACGGCAGTAATCCATAACCCTGGACTGCAGGAGCTGCAAGTAAAATTAGGTAGGTAGAGCTAGACGCAGATCCCACACTGTCATTGGATGTTGATGAATTCTGGCCCATTTGAAGCCTATGACAAAAACTCTCATGCACTTAAATGGAGTCAGAGACTTCAGATATGGTTTTTTAATGATTTCTTTCATCCATTCTTTTCTTTTGTTTACACTTCTGAACATTTTTGTTTCTACTGGCGATGTTGAATTGCTGATTTTTAATCTGACCGCTTTTGTTTCAGGAAACTGTTATCTCTGAGTGGCATATAAGTGAAAGAACACATTATGTTGCAGGTGCTATGGGCTATGTATGTCAAGCTTCTATTCTTAGGACCAGGGTCATAGCTAAGGTTGTAGATTAATTGTGTAACAAGGTGTCAGAAAATATTCCACAAATAAACAGAACATGGTTAACTCAACACTTTAAATTTATAGAAAGTCTAAATTAGATCCTTAAAATAACATGATTATTGCTAAGTTCTAGCCTGAAGCTAAACTGGGATTCTACTTAGAATGAAGGAGCTCCCAACTGGCAGGAACTTAAAAGGTAATTTAATATGCTGCACTACCAGAAATATAACAGACTGCTTATTGGTATATGTTTAAAAAAAAAGAGAATGTGTAATAGTTTTCTGATCTCACTGATACGTATTCTACAAATAACACCAGAGACAAGTGAAATGTTTTATGGTTCACAAGAAATCAACTGGATGAAATCTGAGGTTCAGTTTGAGCAGTTCTACATATACAGAGGGCTCCCAGCAGAATCTTTAAAAATAAGCATATGTTTCCCCAATGACATCATATTCCTGTTATCTGCATTGTACCATAGTCATTTTTTTTTGTCAGAGACAAAGAGAGCTACAGAAAAGTTAGAGACTATGTCATTTCAGTTTAGTTATATTTATTCCTACTGCTAAGATTAAAACATTTTGATTAAGTAATGATGTAGTTAAAAAGCAGGGATGGTGAGTACTTCCAGGGCTGAAAAGCAGGTAAAATAGTGCAGAAATTGGACTTAATGCTTTACTGTCCAAACAGATTATAAAGAAATGATCCATATACTTGCTCACTAGGGGATTTAATGGTAGGTAATATATGGAAAATAATCATTTAATCATTAGTTAAATCTTTGATTTTACGTTCAATCCTATTGTTGTAACATCAGGTTAATTCCAGCATGGTATTGAGGATGAGGAAAATGCTTCAGAAATGTCTCCAAGTATATTAGATATATACTATGTTAAGCATTAACAAGTATTAACCATATACTATGTTAAGCATTTGGACGTTGATAGATTCCTTCAGTAACAAAGAGCTGCACTTAATTGTTCTATGTCTGAAAGGCAGGAGCAACTCCTTTCACTTGAGAAGTATGATGTTGTAGAAAACTGTGAGAAAATCTATGAATTAAATTTGGAATCAAGGTCTAAACCACAGGTGCTCATCTGGTTTAGCTTTTCCTTCTCAATTACCAAGAGAAATTAGAGTGTTATGGATTAATCAGTTGCCAAATTTAATTAAAAAACACAAAAATTTACCCATGAGACATGTAAGCACAAAATTGCTTGTACCTATATCTTCTGGTTTGAGGCACTGAGTGCCTTCCTAAGCTTTTTTTTTTTTTTTAAATAAGGTTACAAGACAGACAAAATTAGGCTAAGTATTTCCAAAATGAGACACACCTGTGATGTGGAATATGTTGAAACCTTGCTTTGATGTTATATGAGAGGATGCTGGTGTAGAAAGGTACATAGAAATTCTATTGAGAGCCCTACAACTTCACATGGCAATGGCACATGTCTGCAAGTGCAAATTCAGTAGCTGATGTAAAGGAACTACATGAAACAGTTGTATCTGGCTGTATATCAGTCCTGGACTCTGGCTTTTGTTTGCAAGATTATCGTTTTGGGTTCTTCAGCTCAGATAATATCAACTCATGTCAGTCATCCTATTGTTCTGTTTTTCAGTGCAGTTGTGTGAACTTGTGCCACCTGAGACCTGGGACCACAAGCTGCATGCAACTGTGTTAATTTTATCTTCTCTGTGTGTTAGCTATTAATACCACAGTCTGTTATGGATCAGATTAATTTAAATAGGGTTTTCATTTTTTACAATCTAAATTATAATATTCTGCCCTATACTGGGTGGAATTTACCCAAGTTTCAATATACTTTCTTAGCAAAATACATTAAACAGAGTATTTAGGAGATGTGAACCATCCAGAATATTTTTCTATGAACTTGTACACAAAGAAAACCCCATTTAGTTCAGTAGGAAGTGCATTTCATGTCATAATTATCCTGGTATGAGCTCAGCCCATAGTGCAGCAGAGCTTACAGGGGAAAATAGAGAAAAGAGCAAACCTTAAACCAATGACTGCTGTCTTCATGATTCAGTCCAGGCCGTCCACCAACATAACACTATATTTCCATCCTCTGCTTTCATTGGAAGTTGTGCTTGGCATGACTGCACTCTTAAGAGCATTTGGACAAATAAATAACATCCCTCTTCGTTATTTATTTGCCTTCAAATTTTAATCAGTATTTGTGTAATCAGTAGTAATTTACTGTGTTCTTATTCAAAGAAATTGGCACAGTGTTTATATATAATCACCCAATGTAGCTGTTTTATTTAAGTACTGGGTTCTAAATACACATAAATTCAGCAATTATCACTGGAACAAATTTTAGACTTTGAAGTGAATTATACCAGGAGGAGTTTTCTGTAGTTGAAATTGGAAAAGCAAACAAAAAAAGGCTTCCCTTGCCCAGCTGAGATGTCTGACTGTGACTTTTATGCACATGTACTAGGTATTTTATTTTTTGGGTGCAAGATGTATGCAATTTTAGGAAAGCCTTCGAGTAACAAAATGCAGATTTCCCTCAGCCCCACATAAATGTCCTGTTCGGGTAGTGAGGTTACAAAATTCCTCTTTCTCTTTGCCTGGTTTTAATTCCACATAAAACAGGTTAACCAATTTCTAAATAAAATACTGATAGTATTTTAGCCCTGAGCTTAGCAGGTTTGGGCATCTGTGTCCATGGGATCTGAGGCCTGTTTGTTAATGCTTTCTAACTCAGTTTACAAAGACAGGACTATTCACCTGAGCTGAATGCCTTCCCTGCTGCTCTGCACCTAAGCACTTCAGGCATATGTCTTTATACTGTGGTTGGTTAGAACTGGGAATAAAGTGCCAAAGTCAGCAGCTGAAATAAGTAGAGTAAATCAAGTTAAGAGGAAGCAGGACAACATTTTGGAAAAGGAGGGCGTATGGGGTAAAACCATTACCTAGAAGTCCAAGGTTAAGATGATGAGATATAAATTGTTTGGTATTTCCTGGGTTTATAAGGGCAGGTTCTGGTGGATGACCTCATCATCTGCTGCCTTTTCATGTTACTGTGGTTCATGTTACCTATGTGGGCCTCCAGGATGCCCTGCTTCCAGGATGCTGCAGATCCACCTCTCCATTCCCGGATGCTACAGATCCAGCTCTCCATGCCTGGGTCCTTTTGAAATTCACAGGAATTTTATCTTAATAATCTGTGCAGGGTCAGACCTACTACTTCATTTCTTGAAATGCTTGTGAGTGCTGATGATGCTGATGATCATAAACTACATTTGTGTGGGTATCTGCTATATCAGTGTCCTTCCCCAAGCTCAATTGCAATAATTGATTTTGGTTTAATGAAAATTTCTAGGTGGGCATATGTCTTTCTAGTTGAACTTGAGTGACTTATTACTAGTTAGTTTAGCTGTTTTCCTAGCTGATGCAAAATAGCCTAGTAAGTTAGATTTTAATCAAAGCAAACCTTTTATTCTAATTAAATTACCCTACTTAACATCTCCTTGAGTTAAATTGGCATAGGCTTTAAAGCAATTGAGTGATGAATATTTAAGTATTTAAAAAAGGAAATATTATTCCTTACAGTGAGAATTTGTAAACTCACACGATGTAAAGGTGGGATGGCATGTTTAAAGAGAGGTTGATGCAGGACCAGCATAAAAGCTAGAGCTGTAAATATGCATCACTGCACCCACAGCATGTGATACAAGATGATAAAGCCAAATATGAAGATAATTCCATCTTTCACTGCACCAGTCTTATTCATGAGGTGTCTCTTCCTCAGCATTTTATTCAGCAGCTATTTTGCTTTAGTTTTCTCTGTCCTTCTCAAGGTTTTTAGAGGTAGGGTGCCTGGAAATCAGAGCTGAGTGAACTGGGACTTGAGAGTGAGTGAACTGGGCCTGTTTTCTCTGGAGAAGAGACGGCTCAGAGGGGATATGATTAACATGTATAAGTTCAGGAAGGGAGAATGCAGGGAGGAAGGGGACAAGCTGTTCTCACTGGTGGCCAGCAATAGGACGAGGGGTAATGGCCACAAGCTGAAGCACAAGAAGTTCCGTCTCCAGGTGAGGAGGAACTTCTTTCCTGTGAGGGTGACAGAGCCCTGGAACAGGCTGCCCAGGGAGACTGTGGAGTCTCCTTCTCTGGAGGTCTTCAAAACCTGCCTGGATGCCACTTTGTGCCACATGCTCTAGGTGTGCCTGCTTGAGCGGGAAGGTTGGACTAGATGATCTCTAGAGGTCCCGTCCAACCTTGAATATTCTGTGATTCTGTGAAATGTGCTTCTTTTGGCCCTCAGGGAAGGAAGAGATAATAGGTTGGCTAATTAATCAGAGGTCTAGATGTGGCCCTGCCTCAAATTGAATGAGAATGTGTAGGAGGTTATGAGCAGTAAATAGAAAGTGTCTCACAGCTTTCTAGAATGAGTAAGTCTGATAAATTCAAAATTCAAGATAAAAAGACAAGAATTAGGTGAAGTGAAACATCTTTCTGCTCTCTCCTCCTTAGGTTCATCAAGAATGCTGAAAACTGAGGGCTGGAATGATTCAGTAAATGAACAGTGCAATTCAATGCTTTTAAGGGAACTGCTGCGAAGCTATTCTTTTCTTAGAGGATTTCCAAACTTTTACCATTTTGGCTTCATTTTCTTTAAGAAAAAATGTTTTTAGTTAGAAGAGCTATATTCAGCTATGGAATAACTTCTTTTTCCTAAATACTATTATAGATAATAATGTAAAATTCCAAGACTGGCTCTCACTGGCTATGAGGAAATGAGCACTTGTGTCCCATCAGCTGCTACCTTTGACTTATAGAAGTAAGAGGTTATAAAGTCTAAAGAGGCATCTGAAATGCAGCAAAATCAATAGTACATATTGAGATTATCAAAGCCTCTACGTTTGATGTATTTCATATCTTCTGTCACTAGCATTATGGTAATGTGTCCTAAGTGCTGCAGAAGGATTTACAGTATGGAATATGATTAAAATAGTAGATTGTGCTAAGAAATTGGAATGTATTTTCAAAATTATTAGACACAGTTGGAAACAGAGCTGAAAGCAAGACTGCTTTCATATAACATTTTGCCAGAACTAACTGCTTTGATTTCTTAAGACTAGATGATGATTGTTTGATCATTTTATTAAAAAAAGAAAAAAAAAGAAAGAGGAAAAAAAAAGCGCTAGGTGTCAAAGAGTTTCCTTATGTCCAAATAAGTGTTATTAACTTCAATTATGGCTGCCAGGTGGAGAACTGTGCAGTTCTTTTACCGTGATTCAAAATATTTCATTTAGACATTTTGGAAAAACATACATCTCTATTCATAACCCCTGTTACTGTTCTGATTTATAAGTTCTGCTCCACTGTAAATCATTCAAAATGAAAAAATTAAATTTTATGGCATCAAACTTATGTGGCATCATGCCTGAGCAAGGGCAGAAGGAATGTGATTCTTACACTGCCAATTACCATTGAACTTGACTTTTTTTTTTTTTTAAACAGATGGCTGAGATACATATATAGAGAAAGGTAAAGTATACTTATTCATTATTTGGACTTTGAATTAAAAATAAAGAGCCCTCTTCAATCATTTTCTTCCCAATTGTTTATAAAACTTTGACTCCTAAGTAATTTTTTAAATTATACAAATATCTGCATCTAAAACAGCAAAAATTGATTTCAGGCCCTGTGTTTTAATTGGTGTGGATAGTTAAATGTATCATTGCTTTACTCTGACAGACTCTTGGGGAAAAATGACGAGTCATTGTGTGGGAAATGGTATAGGGTAAAGTGTGAAGTGTTATGGTTTTTAAATGAAAAGAATCTTTAGATCTGTTTAAATTAAAAAAAAAAAGTGCCATGTGTTCTCTAGTGAGAAAGAGCTTTTAAATGAGTGGAGATGACAAAACTATTGCTATTTTTTAAACTCTTGATTGTTTTATTTATTCTGTAGTACATTTTGTTAGCACCAGTGAACACCTGTAACTAGTGAACCAGTGAACACCTGGGTACTATTCTTAGTTATGAACTTTTTTGACACAAGAAGCTACTTTTCCAATTTCTACGGGTCTTTTGGAAAGCATGATGACATTTTAGTCTTAGATATGACTTTAACTCAAGAAGCAGTGTGGGAGCTACTTTTAAACTAACTAGTTGACGTAACATTAGTAAAATTTTAGGAGTGTACAAGCCAAAAGTATAATTTTCAGATGTTCACAGATTTTAAATGTGAGAATACATGATTTAAAAGCTTTAGGTGGTGGATGGTATCCTAGGAAATGTGGAAAAGGGTCATGTCCTGGATCTCTCTTCTGCCACCAGCTCTCTTGTTTTATCTAGGTTCCTCTTGCTTTTAGGTGGGATATCCTTCATTGCCTCATTCTGCACTACTTTGCAGCTCTACTAGCTCCCCTAAATGTACAGGCACATCTGTGGTAGCTCCTCAGGACCTTACAGGCAAATGAAAATATGCCAAGTCCCATGAGGGAATTTCTTCATTCTCATTGTCTAATGGGCACAGTACCAGTCATATAAGTGAGCAGGGACAGGACAAGGGCTCTTCCAAGCTTCCTTCCTGTCCAAAATGGTTAAGAATTATTGTTTTAAGGAAGTTTTGAGACATACCCCCTATCAAAGGTTCTTCTAGGCTAGAATAAGTTGTGAAAGGCAGTCAGTGGTGACAGCAATGAGCTTGCAGTCATAAAACTCTACCCTATCCATCTGGATTATGGACACTCCACTCTGGTTAATATTTTGTTTTGTTACAGATCTAGACTGAATGTACTGAAAATGTGCTAAAATGCATTGGCAGAAAGGAAGAAGTCTGCATAGACTGAGACTAGAAGTCTTTATTTACCTCTATTAAATGGATACTGTCAATGAAATTGCATTTCATTTTTAGATATATTCAGATTTTCTGTAAATCCAAATACTGCTTATGCCACAAAGTGTTCAGAGAGGATTTGGAGACTTTCCTATTATAGCAAGTATGATTTTATCTAAGTTTGATTCCTTGAAGGGGTTTTTATATATTTGTTAAAACTTTATCTATAAAGTAAAATGAGTATTGAATATTTGATCTCCATGTTGTAGGTAACAAAAACAATATAAAGGTTAACAACATTTCCTTTAAAGAAAGAATCAAACACATTAAGTACCTTGGGGTTAAGATTTTAACTTCCTTAAATTTATGGTATGAATTAAAATATCCTCTCTTGTTACACTTATAAACATAGAGCTTGTTAGATTAAGGAAATTTCCTTTATCATTAATAGGTCACATTAATGTGATAAAAATGTCTATATGCTCCATAAATTTTATTCTAATTTTAAGCAGTTCCCACATATCATATTTATCCTTTTTTTTTTTCCTAAACTCTGAATAGCACTTTTATACCCTTCATTTGAAATAATAAAGAGAATATCAAGAAACAAATTAATCCTCCCCTGGGAAACGCAAAAATTTGGCCTTGCCAGATTTTAAGTTGTAGCACCGAAATGCTAAGCTCAAACATTTTTTTCTCTCTTCCAATGATTTAAATGGAGAAATGAATGTCTGTGCTGAAGGATCTTGAAATTAAATGCAAAATTTGTTTTCTAGGAAATAGGTAACCAATATGCCTTCTTTTTCTAGGAAATAAGTAGCCAATACTTTCTGTAAACCTGCTTAGTTCTGAAAGCCAGAATGAGTGCTGCTGGAAGCTGAAAGGACTAACAGTTTTCTTTAATTTCAGAGATATGGATTACTGTAACAAAATCAGAATGGAGGAAAGATAATATTGGTTGTGAAGCAGGACACCTGAAGCTTAGTGATCTGACTCTCGTAGTGGTCACTCACAAATGGTTCTTTAAAAGATCTGTTTTCCTGAAAACTGGGCCATACTACATTGTTTTTATTGATTCCAGGCCCAGTTTTCTTTGGATTGAATGCCAGACTTCCTCCTGAACATTGATAGAAGTAGAATCAAACCCCGTGTTGTCTAGGAAGCAATTTGAAATGTCTAAATCTAGAACATTTATGAATTCAGAGAAAGTTTGTTGGTGGTCTGCAGAAATCAAGCTAGTCAATCTGTGTGGGTTTTATTTCTTCTTTCTAGCTGCTGTTTTCAGTTGTTGTGAAATAAAAATGTTCAGCAGAGCTGTAAAACTATCTGGAAACAAGAGACCAATGGTATGTAAGATAAGGAAGACAGAAACCAGAGTTATGGTAAGAGCTGAAACTGCTATGGAAAACTATGGAAACTGCTATGGAAAACTATGTTTTAGAGAAGAAGTGGTTGAAGCAAAAAGATAAAGTCTTTGAAAGAGAAGACTCTTGGAACTTCATGAAGGAAGAATAAGTGAGGAAAAGAGGCGATAGTGTGTGTGATCTGTGGGAATGAGTGAATGCATGTATGTGTATATGTGCCTGCTTAGGTACCTGATTACATTTATCGAGTAAATTACTGAGACTGTAAACCATATAATTCCCTTTTGCTTTTTTGCTTTTGTCAAACAACTCTTGTGATGTTGAGTAGACTACGCTTATGTTTGGCTTCGGTCATGTTCATATGTTGTGGTTATGGCTCTCCTAGCAATGGGTAAACCTCCGGATAGCCTGTTTCATGCAAATCAAGTCTTGCGTGCGTGCTAAGGGATCTATCTGTGCACCAGAGTCAGCTAGTGGGGCTGCTTCTGTGGGCTGAGGGTTCACAAGGGCCATCAACACCATGTTTAGCAGAGAGAATCAAGTTATCACTCAGTGAAATAATATAGTGCACCGCCCCGATGAATAGGCTTTGTTTCAGCAGGATCACAAGCCCCAGAGGACCACGATGGTAATTCTACCTGTAGTTCTCAGGCAACATTCAGAGTTAGATCACTTTCTTCATCAAGAAGCTTTGTATGCTCTCTCTCTCCATGTTACAGCATGACTCTCGAACCAAAATCAAGTCACACTCAATTGGGTTCTGCACCAGTTGATAGGAGGAGGAAAGGAGTGCGGATGAGAACTACCAGAACGCTTGGCACAGTTCTCTCCAGCATGATTTGCTCTACTTCTGCTGGATTTGGGACATTATTATCTCTCTCTAAGCACTCTTCACAGCAACTCCTGAGCAGTCACAGGAGAAATCAAAATGAGGCAATGACAGCATGTCTATAGCTGGGCGAAGAATGAAGTTGATGAGCTAGATTTCATATTGATGCTTTTATTTTATTTTTTTTTGAGGGAGAAGGAGATAAGGGTATTTTAGGAGATGGGAACAAGAATAAAGTTTAATGGAAAAAGCTTTCTCAGATGGGGAAATAAAAATTTGGGAAAAATCTTGATCTACAGAAGGATCAAAGTCTTATTGTGGACCTTTAATAGAGGTGGAAGAATTACCTGCACAAAATAGTAACCATACTCAAAGTCTGCAGCCAGGAAAATGATTAGTTAGCACTGAGCTTGGAATAATGAGAACCTTTGGCACTACAGCAGTGAAAATATATATTTTTAAATACAACAGAATACATGGAAAGCATTTTTTTTTTTTATCTAGGGAACTAGAAATAATACACCTGCAAGTATAATGAATGGCATAATATTGGCACTCCATGGGGCATTGAGCAATTTGTATCACATTTATATGTTCTTTCTTGCTATGTTCTTTCTTGTTCTAATTTGAAATACAACAAAGATTTGGGAAAAAAGGGTTTATTTTATTTCTGTCTCGCATTTATTGTTCACTAGTTCTCTTTTCCTTTGTGTTTTCTTCTTTGCCAGCTTTTTCTGCTTCTCTTATGCTTTCTTGTCCATCTCATTCTCTTAGCTATTTCCCTGGCAATGCTCCATCTCCTTAGATTACCTTCCTTTTCTTGGGCTTAAGCCTTCAAAAAAAAAAAAAAAAAAAAATCAAAAATTCAAAAGAAAAAGGTGGCCTCTTGCCCTCATCTACAAGAGCATTCAGACATGCACCAGACTGTGTGTTATGCTTCACTGATGGATTATCTTTAAAATCACAATAAAGAAGTAAATGTTGAATTGTAACAGACTTTTACATGATATGAGTAACATTGGGGAATTTGATACTAAATTTCTTATAT
The DNA here is from genome assembly GCF_003342845.1 of Nothoprocta perdicaria. NCBI lineage: Eukaryota > Metazoa > Chordata > Aves > Tinamiformes > Tinamidae > Nothoprocta > Nothoprocta perdicaria. The sequence goes on from NW_020456176.1 coordinate 2,676,876, forward strand.
TAGACAGTTATGCTTTTACTCTGACTTAAAAAAGAAGAATCAAACACAATGGAAAAAAATGGTTCCTCCTTTTTAAATTTGTATTTGGACTCTTTTTCTGGCTGTGAGTACTTGCTTGTAACTGAAATGATTTGCCACTTCAGATTTTTCACAGACTTTGCTTTATAGTTATACTTCTCTTCACAGTAAGGAACTGCCTCAGTTCCTGAATTCATGTTATTGATGGAATGTCAAGTGAATAATTCCTTGTATCCTTGGTATTTGCAAGACCCCATACTGCACTGATACTTTTGATGCAGCATTGTTATCATGCATATCTTGTGAATGTATCCTTTTCTCTGGTGATGCTATGCTGAATTAGATAACCTGAAAAACAACCCCAAACCTGTCAGTGGTCATCCAAAGCGACTTTGCCCTTGTTAGCCCTGCAATAAAACCAGCAAAATGAGAGCCAAATCAGATGCAATGTATTCCTGTGATGCTAACCCACCACTGACCCCAGATTAAGTCCTAGTGAAAATCAAAGAGGAGTATTTGTTTCCCTAGGAAAATTCAGATATGGGTTAACATGAAGTTTATCAGGCTAGATCACTCTTGGGCCTTAAAGAAAGGAGGTCTGGATTGCTTCTTTTTCTGGTTCCCATGTTAACCATCGGGTACAGGAAGAAAGGTCAAACACCTTTCACAGGTTTTATTTAGAAATATTTAAAAAATGAAACAAAACCAGACAAGCTGTTTTACTTTATTGTAAAATTTCTTTCAGGCTGACTCTTTAGTAATTTATTATTACTGATATCCTTCAGTTTGGTCATCAAGCCAAGAAAAAGGTCTTTGTAGATATTAAACCTCAAGTATGAGATTCAAGTATTAGGGCTCTTGTGCAGCTGAGGGCTGCATTTCAAGGCTCTGTACACTAAAAGTTGTGCACATTGGAGCTGATAACTCTGCAGGCTTCTTTCTTTTTCTGAAACTTGAGACTATTCCATTAGCAAGTATGCTGTCAACAAAGAAATGAGTCCCAAGCATTTTGAATGTACCCCCATGAGGACATTCTGCAGTACTTTCTATCTAGAGCATATAGTATTACGGGGGAAAAGCACACTTCAATTTCTAGCTTTGTTGCTTCACAGTGCCGTTATTTTGGTCAATAAATAGGAAAATATGATTTTCAGAATGCAAGTCCTACTGTATTAGCCTGCTAAATCTCAGTGCTATGATACAAAAGAAAAACAATGTTCATGTTATTTCTGGAGGTTTAAGGAGATTACCATACCCTGGGATACAATGCTACTTTTCAGCTATTAATATTTTTAAATCTCATTGAATGTAGTACTCAAATCCAAGAAAGATTACCTTGGATCCTGTGTGTATTAAACAATGTTCTGCGGGTAAATTCAAGGATACATGCTCTTTCATTCTTAATAAAAAACAAGTAAAAAGGCTTAGGTTAGGAGTTGTATATTTACTTCAGTAAATTGAGTGAACAAGAGTCAAATGCTGAACAGAAAATAAAAATATCTGTATCTATTTTTTTCACATAAAACACAAAGTTCAGGCAGCTTCAGATTAGCAGAGATAGTAGTTGACAGAGAAGTTAAAAGTCTAAAGAATTATATTTATGCCACCATTAGAGGCTAAATTAGCAACTGGAAGCAGTTTCCTGAAAGAGAACAACATGTGCTGGCATAAAATCAAAATCACAGTGCTATCTGCAGGGGCTACATTCTCGGTGGCACTGGCCTGCACAAGCGTATGAAGTTCCAGTGTGTTCTGTGGAGGATATGGAGAGGAAAATTAGCAAGTCATTAAGGAAATGACTAGTGAGCAGTTCACGATATGCTGCCAACATCAGCTTATTTGCATTGCCGAAGGTTGAAACAGGATGCTACCTGCTGCCCTACATGAAGGGAAAGGGATCTATACAAATTATTCATCCGTTTTTACCTGTAGGCTGCAGTGTTGCTCTGACTATCATTGACTGTGGAAAAAATGATAAATAAAGGAGATAAAAATATTATGACAATAATTCATAGTCAAAGGTGAACTAGATTTATTAACCGTTAAAATATGAGAAAGATTGAAAATACCCATAGAAGTTCTTGTTCCCAAGATAGCCTTAGCAGGAGTTTGAGAAATTAGTGTCTAAAAGACCTTAAATCCTTTGTTTGGATATATATTCTGGTTATTTTATGCTCACTTCTTTGCTGCTTTTGAAGTCAAAGCAAAGTTATTACAGATTTTACTCAAACAGAAATACTTTGCATGGAGCACTGTAAAGCAGAATATGGCATTTTTTTTTCTTTTTTTTTTTTTGCAGACAACCTGCAAAGGCAGATGCTGGAATCGGAATCGGTAAAAATATCTTTGAAAAATTTTGAAAATCTGAATGTCTAGCTTTTGCAATAACAAAGTGAATAGCTAGCTCTTTCTATTTTAAGTGCTACTGTAAGGAATCTGGAGTGACTGAAAGATTTGAATAAGCAATGTTCTTTTCTTCAGAATTTAGAGTAGTCCTTAAGACCTTGCTCATCTGCTTCACATCCAAGCACATCTTCCGCGGATTGTTTATTTTTTCTTTAATTTAAGTCACTGACTGACTTACAAACAAACAAACAAACCCCAGCCTCTCTGCTGTGGGCTCTGACACTGACCCACTAGAGATTTTGTATGAGGAAAAGAAAGCACTTTCAATTAGTTGCCCCTCTTCCGACATCTTTGAAGCATGTGTTCCTCCCCAGTCTCGAAGTTAACTATTATCTCTGTTCTTTTCCTCAATGAATACATGCATGATGGCAACTGTACTAATGATTTGCTAGTTAAAGACTTTAAAATGACATGGTCTGGCAGATATCGTATCAATAAGTGTAACATCATTTTTAATTTATCTCACAATATTTTTTCTAGGATTTAATCTGTGAGTTTGATTTGATGCAACTCTTGCACACTTGGATTCTTCAACCTGTAGTATCAGTACCTTAACACAGGTAAGGATTTACTGCACCTTATTTTGTATAGACATATTATGTACTTAAAAGGAAAATCTGCTTAATAGAACCTTTGTCAATGCCAGGAAGGGATGAAGAGATCCCCACTTAGCACTTGTAGTGATGGCATCTTTATTTCATTTTCTTGACTCCTCTGCTTCTCAGAGAAAGCCACTGTAGACTACCTCCAGGACTTAGGTCATGTCAAGTTCTGCAGCCAGTCCACCAACGTTTCCTTATTTTAAAGGTAAGTGATACTTCGATCCCTGCTTTCAGCTTGCTAGAGGCCATTCTCTGCAAAATCGTTTTGTGATCTCTGTCACTGGTCCCTCAAGGGCTGTAAGTTTCTTAGGATACTTTCACAGTGTCAGCTTCTTTTTCTGTAGCAGCAAACTGGCTATAGCATTTCTTTCCCGGAGTTAGCATACTTCCGCACCCATATAGCTGTTTCCCTTGTGTCCTATTGAGTCTTTTCTATTAACTGTGTCTTAGAATTTTAATGTTCAAGCCTGTTTCCTGATGTAAGTAAGTCTCAGTTAACCAATTATATCATATTTCTCCTTTTACACATGTGGTGCAATTTCAGGTTTCTTTTTTGTATTGCCTTAAGATTGTTTTTGACTGTAATTGTTTAGACTTCTCTTGTTTGAGCTGCGATTGTTCTTCTCCTGTCTCTGCAAGTTTTTCCTAAGCAGCTTTGTTTGCAGTGTATTCATTATTTGAGTCCTTCTACCTTGTGAAAAGAGCATAGGGATGCTCACACTAAATATCCCTGCAAGGTGCTGTGCTCATTGGCCAAAGGGAACCATAAAGAACACTTGTCTGTTTGAACACAGCCAGATGTCTCTAGATAGCAGCACTCACAGTCAGAAGGGTTACTGACTAGCGTGTAGCAATACCCGACAGGGTTAAAAAAAGCAGTCCAAAACAGTCCAAATTGCTCAAATGAAGTTCAGTTTTTCTGGGGACAGAGGAAATGGCAGTGGGTTAGTTCAGAGCAGCTCTGAGGCTTGTGGACACAGATACCCTCCTCATAGGATTAATAATATAAGAGTTGCACATACTTGGTCACACTGGCTGTCACATTGCTCTTCAGTCCTTAGGGTGGAGCGGGGAATGACTCTATGGTGCTAGGTTGGGTGTTATAAGAATTTGAATTCTACACTGCCTTCCCTACACAGTTTCTGCATGATCTGTGGTCTCCTGAGAATGTCTCTCTGTGGCTAGAGGAAAGAAAAACATACTGCCAAAGAAAACATAGTGTATAAGTATGCCCTGAGTTGGTATGAACAGCTTGAGAAGGACGTATGGATTTTTCTGCCCTTTGCGGAGTTCTTCTTTAAAACATATTTAAAGTATTTTCCTTATTGTTATATTCATGAGTTAATATAGCTATAAATTGCAACTCCAATTTCTCATTTTTTTTTATATCATTTACTAGGGGGGAGGTGCCTTAGACACTTTCTCCTTTCACTGAGGAAAACGATGCTGCTAAATCTAGATGTGTAAGGGGACATTCATGGAGGGTAGGATCTTCTGTCATCTGTTATGAAAAATATCAAAGAACTAGACAAAGCTGCATTAAAGGGATCTTTAAACTCTGCTGCCTCTTCCCTGAGTTTCTGAAATCATAGTCCACCTGCTTTAGTCAAAGCCTTCAGTTTGTTCAGTGCCCTTAGTTGCCCAGATTGTGACATTTTGAAGCAGCATGGCTTATTTTCAAAGACCATACAGGGTTCACAGGAGACTGAAGACTTCCTTTAGGATATGTCATATTAAGTGCTTAAATATTCTGTGATCATTGCACATAGATAAATTTGTATTTCTTCCTTTTTTTTTTTTTTTTTTTTTTTTTTTTTTTTTTAATGTCTATAATTGGTGGATGTTTCCAGGCATTTGATTTAGCCAACATGGTTGAGTTTATATATGCTATTTTAATATATAGAATCACAGAATCATTAAGATTGGAAGGGACCTCTAGAGATCATCTAGTCCAACCCTGCTGCTCAATTGTCAAAGCTGGAGAAACATAGCTTATTGTGATCTATTAGAGAGGGAAGATTTTGGTATATAATCATTTTTGCACATAATGAAGAAAGGAGTTGAAGTTCTTTGGAGAAAACCCAGATACACAATCATTATTAAAGTGCTGAACAATTTCACTCCTTATTTGCTTATAAACTGCCTCTCAATGTCAAACTATTTTTATATTGACAAATGGAAGTAATATTATTTAAGGTCATAACTTCTGTCAAAATGAATCCCCTATGTCATTATCTCAGGATTCATTTATGCCAGAGCAGTAGTCTGATCCTGCAAGTTTTGTATACCAAATCTGGACTTATTTCAGATGGGATCTTTTTTGGTAACAGAGTGACATGAAGAGTGAGTCTCAAAGAGTTAATACATAATCTTGCAATGAACACTATGATAAGTAAGGGTTAAAGTATCTTTTCCTGATTTCTGACCTAATGTTTTACTTCAGCCTATAGTAGCCATAGGTAACACTCAAATCACATTAGCAGGTTCCCCAAAAGCGGTCAAATTACACCATTACTTAAGAAAACCCCTGGGTACATGCGTGTGCATTATGTGCTGTATCAATGCAAAAAGACAGCAAGCAAGATTGAAAAAGTTATACATTTTATTTTGCCAATGAATCTGTTGCACTTTGCAATGTTTAAGTGGGCTTATACAACATAAACATTTGGGACATTTAACATATCAAGCTCAAATAAAAATGACACGCAGATCGTTCACTTCTAAAGCTGCCTTGTGTTCAGTTATTGGAACACTCCATCCCTGTGGTTTCCGAAATATTATAAGTATATATTCCAGATTAAACTTTCTATTTTCCTCAAGGTAGTGTTGCTTTTCAGCCCTCAATGGCTTGGTTTTTGCCTAAAGAATCAGGTCCTATCAGCAAAATCAAAGGCGATTACACAGCTCAGCAGTCATTTAGGATTTCTGTGGCTCAATTAAGCATGTATAGCATGCCACAGCCACTGAGACTCTGTTTATTCAGTGAAAGTGCTCTGTAATTTATTTAAAATAATCCATCTTTAACAAATAAAGAGGCCATTGACTGGCCATCGCTGCAGGCATCCATTTAAATGCTGCCTTCTTGATGGTCTGTTTTGCTGGTTTAAGTTAAATACCTGACAAAAGTGATTCAGTTTTTGGAAATAAGATTTGTATGCAGGATGCTTATTTTCTTTTACACCAGTAATCAGCTAGAACTTCTTTTTAATAGATTGACCATTAAAAATGATTAATGTTATTCACTCTGATAATAACAGATTGTGACTGTCAGCTGTGTGTGCGCACACGTGTGTGTGTGTGTGTGTGTGTGTGTGTGGAAATTGCTTAGGAATTGTGTCTCTATGACTCTTTGCTAATCATATTAGAAGACCTATTACTTACTGTACATATCTCAAAAATTAGATTAGATTCCTATAGCCTGTGACAAAAACTCTTTTCTTTCCAAACGTGAAGCTCTTTTTTTTCCTTCTTTTCCCAATTGACCATTACAGAAATGAATCATTCATCTAAGCAACACCAGAGAGCTGCCATAAAGACTTGTCAGTGCTAGTGGATCTTCTCTGAGCATCAACAGATTACAGTTTAAGTTCTTGGTAAGTGCTGTTACTTGTTGCACTGGAACACGACCAATTCAGAAGAAGCCTTTTCTCTGTAACGAGGAACAGCCATTAAAAACTGTCCTGGGAATACGGCAAAGTACAGTGCTAAATTTCCAGTGGAAAGGCAATAGAGCAGGCTATTGGTTAAACGGCTGCTTCTTAGAGTTGTGGATAAATAAAACTCTGGTAGCCACAATGGCACCTCCTGTCCAGGAGCCAGACAGTAAAGCTGTGTCTTGTCCTCTTTTCAGACCAAAAAAAAAAAAGAAAAAAAAAACCCAAACAAAAACAACAACGAAAAAATAAAGCCAGCCTTAGAGAAGGTGAAACCAAGCTGTTCATATAATTGAATAATGACTTTTTAATGATAGTTAAACAGAATCATGGACAGAACTCGGTATTTCTTTTTTTTGTCAACACCTAAGGAGAATGTTCACAGCAGCATTTCAAATTCAGAACAACCACGTTGTATTTGGTTATAGCAAGTTTATTATTATACTGTTTTCTTTTTTGCTTTTCTTACTGAAGTTTTTCTAATTGCTTGTTTTAACCTGATTAGGTGGAAATCATTGCATGCTGTTTGCAGAGTGGCTAGTCCTATTTTAAATGTGAGGATTTACAGTTTTGGCATGTTGGAGCCTATAACACCTTTATAGTGATTTAGATTGTCATGAGGAGTTTAAACACAGACATAGACACAGAATGCAGCTACCTTCATAAATCACTTGAGCTAAACAGGACAACTTAATCATTACCTGCACACCTTGAAATAGGGCACAGCATTCTGTCCAATGTGAGACAAATTTGCTGTTCATTTTAATACTGAACCTCAGGCCTGGGACTGGAATTAAAAGAGTTATGAAAACTACCTTATAGCTTTGGAGATGGCCTGATTTAGGCTTCAAATCTCTTTTATAAGGAGTTTTAATTTATATTTTATTCAGATTTCTGTCATGTCTTTTAAAATGATGACTGGAATTAAGCTAGTTCTAACATTCCAGTACACTGTATTGTGTTCAACTTGTAATTGAGGGAATTATCAAACTGTGAGATCTTAGATCAACCAGCACAGCAGCACTATAGGTCAGATGGGCAGCACATGAGTTGTGGTTTGTGACTGTAGTCATGATGCTGATACTGGTTCAGTTCTAGAAAATATGACCCCAAACAGAGATTAATAAAATAAAATGTATCCAGGATGCATTCAATCTTCTAAAGAATTCCAATAGGATCCAAAATCCCGTAATGAACATTTAACACCATATAAAATTCCTGGGAAAATGGGAATGACATCTCCATCTCATCAGCAGACATAAAGCAAACGCAAAATGTTGTACACATGTATAAATATCTGAGAGGAGAATGTAGGGAGGAAGGGGCTAAACTATTCTCAGTGACAGGACAAGGGGTAATGGGTATAAGCTGAAACACAGGCAGTTCCATCTCCATGTGAGGAAGAACTTCTTCAATGTGAGGGTGACGGAACAGGCTGTCCAGGGAGGTTGTAGAGTCTCCTTCTCTGGAGGTCTTCAAAACCCGCCTGGATGCCACCCTGTGCCGCATGCTCTGGGTGTCTCTGCTGGAGCAGGGGGTTGGACTGGGTGATCTCTAGAGGTCCCTTCCAACCTCAACCATTCTGTGATCCTGAAAAAGAAATGAGGAGGAAAAGGGTAGTTTGAAATTCTGCCTCTCTGTAGCACTAAGGAGTCTTACTCAGGGCTGCAAATAGTTGACCAGTGCCCTTTTGGTCTTTCTGTCTGCTTTTTCAAAAGCAAGTAGTTATCTGTCTTCTGGAAAACATGAGCTGGAACAGAAGAACACTTTGCACAGATTGCCATTTTCTGGATAAGTACTCTAACAGCCATTGCCATCAAAAAGAAGTTGTTGGATCTTGATCCTGTCAGGGTTTGTGATGTGCTCAGAATGTACTTGTGGACAAGGGATGTTGGCAGAACAAGGCTTTGCTTCTGAGTCCTAATGCAATTGAGACAGGAAAGAAGCTCCTGAGCTCTTCAGGCTGGAGCATGTAATGTAGAAAGCAGAACTTGGAACCTTCTAGTTGGAACCTTCTATATTGGAACCTTCTAGTTCAAAGATATGTGCAGTATTCAGATACCTCCAAGATAAGAAGAACAGAGTAAGCCTGTTTGGTTGCAGTTTACGATTTAGGCACTAGATTTCAGTTCTGTGTAATCTACTCTTTAGTCTCAAAATCCACTGACATCAAAATGTTTCCTCTGGGTTTTAGAAAAATAAGAAACTGAGGTATTGAATTACTTGTCCAAGGTCACACAAGGCAATTGGGGGAAAAAGCAAAAAAAAGACCTAACTGCAAGATTCAGGTCCAATCTGTGGGATGACGTTGCTATCCTGAATGGGATCTTTGTTTGAGTGATGAAATTTAGCACCCCAAGAAAAGTAAGAAGACGTTAAGAACACAGATTTCCTTTGCACTTACAATTCAGAATGTTACTTTTCATTCACAGTGGCGCAAATATATTACCTTGGTGAGAAACCAGGGAGAACAGGGGCCATAGAGCAGAAGCAAGCCTGTGGGTGTATGTGGGGAAGAGAAACAGAAATTATGCTGTATGAGGCATTGGAGGCCTTCCAAATATTTTTATTCATTATTACTATTTTTATGTGAAAAGGAACAGCCTTCCAGGCCTGGCTGGTTTGCCTCAGGCAAGGATTTTGGCAAGTTCCAGCCCAAATACCTTGCCTGAGGGATGTGTGTGTGTGTACGCCTGTGCTTGCTGGGGACCTTGCACAGGGTCCACAATGTGCAGCTCTTTATCTTCTGCTGCTCACTTGCTTCTTCCACCCTCCTAAAAGCTTTTTATTTAATCACTTGACCTTCAAATTCCAAATTTACTAGTGTTTTTAAAAGGGAATTCATTGGACAGACCTTTTTATTGAAACACGTGTGAAAATACCAAACTAAGTGATTAAGAATATTTTAAACCTGAAAGAGTTTTTTATATAAAATATGAAAAATCTTTTTATTACATCAGCTAAAGTAAAAATGGTGATTTTTAAAAATTTCTTAATGTTTAATTTGGGACTATGATAGGAAAAGGAAGAGCAAATGTTTCTGTGACATTTTAAAGTATCAGAAAATTTTATTAAGAGATCTTTTCAGAAATGTCTGAACCATGGTTTGATAGTCATTGCATGCAAGCACATTAATTGCTGAGACATTTCAGGATAAGTATTTGATCCTGTACACAAACTAATTAAAAGTTTTAATTTGTTGAATACTCCCTGCTTACCAAATTGTGACATGTTTCTCCTACCATAAAACTTAAAAGAATTTCCTGATACATTTCTCTTTGACTAGCAATATGTAGTACTATCTGATCTATATCATTTCATGGAGGAGTGTAAAGTGCTGTTACTAAAAAAATAGAGAGATTTTCTATTTGTAATGGTGTCTCAGAAAGTAAGGGAGGGAAAGGAATTTTCTTTCGTTAGTCATATTTTAGAGGAAACAATTTTTAAAGGTTCTATCCAGAAGTACATGAATATCCTTGACCTTAAGAGTTTTAAGTTATTGTTGTATTGGCACTAATATAATGTAGATTTTTACCAATATGAAGTCTAGATGCTATATTTAAAATTGTATCTTAAAGTGTTAGTCATCTTTAAATAGACTGTCAGCAGAAGATTTGTGTAATGTTTATTTCCTCTATCAGACTCTGAAAAAAATTGCACATGATGAAACAGGTTCCCAGTAACTTGCCTCAGTACAATTCAGTTAGGTTTTTCATGATAAGAAGGGAATAAAAACTATGTAATCTCAAAGTCCAGTGTGAATGCAGCAGAGAATGAAAACCAGAATGCCTTCAAAAATGAGCACTTGAGATGGAATTCTCTTGAGATGTGCTCTAAACAAAAAATAAGAGTTCTACAAAGCTGCCTAGCCTTGGTACCTAAGACTACTTTGCCTAGTGCTTTGCCAGGGCTGGTAGCTGCTGCTTCTCTGTCTTAGAGCATTTAAAGACTTTTGACTAGAATTTCAACACACAATTTATAATGAGCAAAAATAGGGCAAATGGAAGAGTCAAAGTCTTGACCTTAGACTTAGATATCCAGGCCAGGTACTTGCAGTGAGATTCTGCAAAATTAGTGTTGTGATATGCTGATAGTAACTAATAAAAATATACTCATGGATATGATTTGGTAACAACTGTGGCATGCAGCTGACCTGGGTGTTCTGCTCTGCTTATGGCCTGTGGTGTGAATATCCTACCAAGTTTGACTTGTTCGCATCAGACTTCTTAACAGAGAGCAATGGCATTGAGGTCAGAGGTTTCTGTTAGTACAGGTGGGGACTTGCAGGTATGAGTAAAGTGTAACACTGAGTACGTCATGCTGAGGAAGCCATAGAATCATAGAATCCTCAAGATTGGAAGGGACCTCCAGAGGTCATCTATTCCAACTCCACTGCACATGCAGGGTCACCTACAGCATGTGGCACAGGAAAGTGTCCATGAAGGTTTGGAAGATCTCCAGAGAAGGAAACTCCACAATCTCTTTTGGCAGCCTGTTCCAAGGCTCTGTCACCTCATTGTGAAGAAATGTTTCTATTTATTCCTGCAGAACTTTTGGTGCCTCAGTTTGTGGTCATTTCCTCTAGTTCTATCAGTGGCCACCACTGAAAAGAGGCCGTCCCCCTCCTCCTCACTGCCTCCCTTGAGGTATTTATACACACTGATCAGGTCCCCCCTCAGCCTTCTCTTCTCCAGGCTGAACAGGCCCAGCTCCCTCAGCCTTTGCTCATACGGCAAATGTTCCAGGCCCCTGATCATCCTCGTAGCCCTGCACTGGGCTCTCCCAGCAGCTCCACATCCCTCTTGTACTGGGGAGCCCAGAACTGGACACAGTGCTCCAGATGTGGCCTCAGCAGGGCAGAATAGAGGGGGACAATCACCTCCCTCGACCTGCTGGAGATGATGAAGTCAAAATTGCTTCACCTTCCAGACAACTTTGGTGTATGACTGTGTGTCTTTGTGAGATACTGTGTGGCAAAGCTGTTGAGAATCAGCAAGAATGCATTTCAGGAGCCTATTTCAATGACTAAAAACATTACTATTTACAACTGAATTGCTACTGTGATTCAGTCATGTATGACAAGTCAGTGGGCTTGTCATGCAATATATAATAATAAAGGAACACCAGAAAGTGTCTTCCCATAATGGTCTTTAAAGCACTTCACCTGTATCAGCTTACAGGTGAAGACCAGATTTAGTAAGAGGAAATTCATCTGCTTTTTCTCATTGCAGAAACCCAGTAGAAATCCCCAGGGTTTAGTTTTATGAATTAGTTTCTTAGGGCTTCTACAGAGTTTGCAACTAGTATTGCACCTAGAGTGCAATATCCAGATGGAGATCTCCATGAGCATAAGACAAAGAAGAAAGGAATGGGATGGGTGGTAATATAATTTTCACTGTCCTTTACTTATTCCCAGAGTTTGCAAACTAGGTAAGTCTTAAATATGTTTAAGGAAGGACTATTTAATGAGGCAAGTAATTCAAGGTCTAGTGATTTGAATATCCACATGTTTCTTTTGAAAACAAAATCAGTCATATGTAAAGGGAAGCAGCCTTACCTGGAGTAAATTTTTGTAAATCCATAAAAGCCTTCAGTGGAGTATGACAAACTACTTCATTCTGGATTTTTCCCATTGTGTATTTCCCTATTATCTAAGAGGACATTTAAGACACATGCATGTAGAAGCTTAAGATGGTGTTGCAAATTGTATATGTTTAATTGTCCAATATTGGTATTATTTTAATTGGAGTTTAAATTACCAGAAGTTCTTTTTTTTTTTCAAATGTGAATGTCATTGAAGTAAGACAGGCAGAATGTACAAGGTTTTTGCTTTCTTATCATAGGTAAATAAGTAGGAATTAAAGAAAAGAAGTGTGGGGAGAAAACAGGTAGTTAACATAGATCTGATTTTAACCAAAATGGTAACTGTTGAGTTGCTGAGGGCTTCTCACTGGGGGATGTTTTGGAAGGAAGGGCACTTTCTTTCTCTCTCCCCAGTCCATACTGTTAGCCATCTGTTGATAATTATTGTCCAGTCTCTGCTGAGAACTTGTGATATTTAATATTTCCTCACCACTTGAACAAATAAGCGATAATAACTGCAAGGTACTTGACCACAGGAGTAGAAAGATGAATAGCGTGAAAGAGTCAGTGTACACCTTGGTTTGTGAAAACAACTCAGTTTTCTACTAGTGAATAAGACAAATCCAAGTTCTTGAGGTGTTGGAGAATAACTACATCGAGTTACACATCATCTCTGGGAAAAAAACAAATAAAAAAATATCCAGAATGATCAAAAAGCTTAAAAATTCTCCATTCCTGTTTTGTTTCATATTATTTTTAAGTTCTTATCCTTTCTCAGGTGAAATGTGTAATTTTTACAACTAACCCGAGGACAACTCATTTGAGAGAATAAATTCATGTTTATTCTCTTAAACTATCAAAATCTTTATAGTTATATTGAGCAGGGGAGGAGGAGAGTATTAAATCTGATATACATATGGCCTCTGAGATTGCCTGAAATCGCTGTTCTGACTTTATTTTTCTTTCCTCAATTCTGTTAATAATACATACTAATAAACTATACTTAGTCCAAAGGCCTGGAGCTTTACAAATAACTTAAAATAACAATATTTCAACTGTGCAACTCTCATGATGTGATGATAGTTTCTAAGATTATTATAAGGATGGTCTGGGCAAAAAAATGCAAAAATATTTTTCTGTGGTTTTGCAGCTGAACTTTTTGCTATCTCTACTACGATAATCTCTATGAACCAGAGCAATCTGGTAATCTCTGAAAAACTAATCATTGCTCAGTGTTTTCCCAAGACCTAGAACTTGAGATTTAATAAATTTATTTCTGGAGCCACAGAAACTTTCGGATCTTGGCTCTTGGAAACTTATTTGCTTTCATAGTGTCATAGAGTACATTTTGCTGCTAGCAAGAAAAATGCCTGTTGCTACTGAAATATCTTTGGATGATTTGGTTAAAATCACATTAGACCCAGTCTATTCATGTATGTTTTGTGCTTATTATTTGCTTCTTAATTTTCCTTTTCTTTATAGGAGTAGGTACAAGTCTGGAATCACCCCAAAGCTACTGAGGTTTTTAGGCAGTCTCTTGGCTGTACTACCTTCATCTGAGAGATGGTTTCCAGAGCAGCTGCTGGGGAGGTTTTCCCTGCTCACCCTCACCTTCACCTTCTGTTCACAGGCTGATCTCCATAACCCCATGTATAAAAGGCAGAGTGGAAAAAAAACCCCTCAGGAATGCTGATTTTTAATCCTTAGTTGTGTATGCATTTCATATAGTTGCCAGGTGCTAGTACTAAAACCCCTCTCCCTAGTAAACCTTTAAATTTTATGGGTGTTTCATTATCAAATTGAAAAGAACCACAGTGGACAGGAAATAGTAATTCTTAAGGGTTCATGCAAAATCAATTATATATCCCCTGATAATGAAAAAGAACCACAGATCACTGATATATGGTGACTTTCTGAACAGATACAAGTGCTACAGTACTTCCTTAAAAGAAATGTGCTGATGCAACTCTGGAGAGTTGTTTGTGTCACTGAACATTCACTTTTTGTTTAGAAATTTTCTCTTATTCCTTTAATAAGATGAACAAACACACAAAACCCAACCAAAACCCCAGACCTAACGTTTGATTATAGATTGCCTATTTTTTTGGATATCTACTTGATTCTTCTGAAGGAGGAAAAAGTGGAGTGTATGGATGACTTTCTGAAAAAACATGAAAGCAAAAGTAATATGAAAAAGACAAGGGGATGGGTCATCATCCCCTTATATGAGAGGTCAGATTTAATCCATGCTACCTTTTCGTTTTACTGTTGGAATGTAACAAATATTAACTGCTACTGCTCTGCTGTACTTCATTACATAAATATTTGTGTAAATTCACACTGTGAATATATGAAGTGCTTTGATGGGCAAAGAGGAGAGTTTCCCCATGTGCTAGTTTCTTCTTTATATGAAGCACTGTATGTGCTGAACGAACTTTCACAGTCGTGCTGTTCAGCATCAGCTTGAGCTCTCAGTTCTCTTTTTTACCACCTTCATAACTGGTTTACTTACCAAAACCAGCTCTATTGCAGTGTAGAATTCCCAAGTCCTCCAAGCCAGCACTGTGGAATTTCAACTATTTCTGATGATCTGGAAACCTTCCTAACTCCTAAACTCTTTTATAAGATTAATTAACACACTATTCAAAGTGTCAAGAAAGTGTATGATTTCCCATCTGTGGCATTTCTAAACTCTCAGAAAAAAAGCACTTTTGGATCTGGAGAGTTTTTAATACTCTGCTGCACTTTGCTCCTAGAAATCAGAGTTTCATTCTTTGCTTTTTTCCCCTCCTCATCTTCAATTTTGCACACATACTAGTGGCATTTTGCGTGCAGAAACAGTGGAATTTTGCTTTAAATGAAGTATTTAATTTTAGTGGTATGTGTAGTGGATCTGCCCCTCTCCCTCTGCATGCATCCTATAATCATATATTTTAGATACTAATGCAATAAGCACATTTTTTTTCTCTGTAGTATAAGCACTGTTGTAGCTATGGTAGTAACAGAGGATGTTACAGAACTGTGGCACATAGAAAGAGGAAACATTGACGT
This sequence comes from Nothoprocta perdicaria, assembly GCF_003342845.1. Taxonomy (NCBI): domain Eukaryota; kingdom Metazoa; phylum Chordata; class Aves; order Tinamiformes; family Tinamidae; genus Nothoprocta; species Nothoprocta perdicaria. Next base: position 2,692,189 of record NW_020456176.1, read on the forward strand.
AATAAAAGATAGCACCTTCTCCTATATTCCTTCCTTTTTTTTTTGGCTCACAGAGACAAATACTTTCAATAGTTCACTTCTTTGTGATGTTGATTCTAGTCCTACTTGCAATATCTTAATTAAGATAAAAGCTTACAGCCCAGGTTTGTCTCAAACAAAAAGCAGATCTGTATTATATACATATATTTATATTTATAGTGTTATCTTCCACTCAGCATTAACCTGAGCATTAAACATAAGTAAACAAAAGTCGCTAAAATATTTGATCTTGCCTTCTGTTAATATATTATCTTTCAGCTCACTCTTATGAGATCTTATGAGCTTGATCACTCATAAGAGTAGATTAGAAGCACATCAGTCATGCTGTATTGGGTGACTTTCCTTTCTGCTGCGTAGCCTTATCTTTACGCAGATCAAAGAAAATTCTGTAGGAACTGTTTTTGTGTGATGTATATATGGCATATATGTACACATATGTATATATGCCATATATATGTGTGTGTATAGTGTAGAGCATATACTATGTATTATATAGGTGTATATATATAAAATAGGGATATAGTATGGTATATGCATAGTATGGTATATATAGTTTGGTACTTTCACCAAAAAATTGAAAATACTGAAATGGTGTTGAGGATTCCAGTTGGATCTAGACAGAAGGAGAAAATTCCATTTTTTTCTCAACAAAGAGTTTATGCTTTTCTTTAAAATAAAACAAATGAAAACTTTTGAGGTGTGTTAATCACACAGAATGCTCAGCTGTCCACCTCCAACCACTATATTTCTGTGCTGCAGAAAAATTTGATATCGCCAGATTTGGTGACAGTTATGGCTCTCGAATCCAGTATTTAATGGAGTGAGATTGGTGTGTCGCGGCTTGCAGATCTTATGAACATTGAAGACTTTGGCTCATAGAATTTGCCTCTGAAATTCAAGCTGAAGTTCAATGTTCTGCTTTTATCTCTTTTAATAAATGTATTTTTTTTACACCTTTGAATATTTGGTTAAACTGGAGGAGGCAGCCCTTCTGTTTGAAACTTTTTGATGGTAGCGCTTTCTCTTCACAGCCAGCACTTCTTTTTACAATATCTTACTTTAGCAGAGTGTTTAACCTTTAATTTTAAAGCTATTGGCTGTATTGTCTCCACAAGTTCAAGCAATAATGATGCATTAATATGTTTTCAAGCTTGTATTTCATTAGTGAAATTATTTAACTTTAGGAACTAAAATCTCTGCAGATTCCACTTTTACAAAGCCTGTTCATAATCCTCTTGTGATTTCTAGCCCTGACCATCTAATACTGTGATATTTGTGATACTATGATATTGATTTTGTGATACCTAGAGTGCTTCCATTTCATAGGACCAGACCCAGATGTATTTTGTCCTATGCCCAAGTACCTTGGCTTCATGGGAAGAAGACCCAAGTGTAGGAGCCAAAAGGGGTTACTGCTCCAAGGGCTCTGAAATGATCAAGCAGAAGATCAGATGCAGGACATGCTATAGGATATATTTACTACATAGGTTAAACATTCTTACGGTTCCTGTGACCAGATATGGAAAACTAGTACCTATAGTACCTCTCCTGTCATCCAGTGAGTTTAGCTAGAATTCAAGTACTACTTGTGGTAGATATGTCAGATTGTTCTGAGCTACTCCTGAATATTGAAGACATTATGAAGATGAATTTTGGTCGGTAAAATTGTGTAAAGCATAACCAAAATCAGCTTAGATAATCCATCAAGGGAACTAATAATCTGTGCTCAAAGATAGGATTGAAAAGTGGGTTGCCAAAAAAGCGAAGATTAAATACAGTTTTGAATAGCTGTTCATTGAATGAATGCTATCCAAACATATATTTAGAGAGCTTGAGCTCTCTGAAAAAGGCATATGCAATCTAAGTAGAAAGCCAATGAAAAACCTGAGAATTTAATTCTGCATTTTCTAACTGCAGAGTGCTCTCTTTTCCAGCCTTTCCAATAGTCTTACAAATCACTTTTTGTTTGTGTAAGAACTAATCTTACAAGGACATCACATAGCTTAACTTTTGTCAAGCTTTTGCATTTGAAGAGTGTTCTTATAGGCTGGGTGGCAGTCGTGATTCAAGAATCGAAGTTCCATAGCTGGGGATAGTCATGCAGATATGTATTTACATGTCAGGGGAAATCTGATCTAAATAGCAGTGAAACTTTGGTGTTTTAGAAAAAATACTAACACTACAAACATCTTGTCATAAAGACAAAAATAAAAAAAAAAGAGGTGATCTTTTCAGCAAGAAAAATAGTAGGGAATAATTCTAGCATTTTACTTTATTTGCATATTTACTTTATAGCATTTGTTTATTCCTCTGTCATAGTTATATGGACTTTGGAATATGTCAGCCTTCTAACACAACCCTTAATATTTCTAAGAATAATTGAGGGTCATTATGAGCCTAAATCAAAGAATCAGCAAATGCTTCTAAGCTACCAGGCTAATCTTTGAAAAATTTCCAGTTAAGAAGGAATATTTTGACATGTATTTTAAGTATTCTTGTTTTTGTTAGAAAGAAAATTAATGAACAACAACAAATAACTCGAGAATAAATCTTGGATAATCAAACTGCAGGGCAGTCTCAGAGACACCCATCAATAGAAACAAACAACTATCACCACTTTAGGAGCCAACCCACAAACCTAGGTGTTGCTACTAGAAAATATATAATACAGCTTCACATGAGGATCCTAGAGCTGTCAAACTTTAACATCGATTACCCCTGATGAAGTAGGTAAAGGAAGAAAAATTATGTGCCAGCAGCACTGGGAGGAGAAGGCCGGTCTTGAACTTAAAGTGTTTATGTGAAAGTCTGCCATTGAACAGAAGTTTTTCATAGGATAAGCTTTGCCTACAAAAGTCTGAGGCATTTCTGCTTAGTGCTGCTGGCTTTGTGCAAATATGTAGGCTTTTAAATAGGTCTGGTACTCTGGCAATAAGGAAGTGTCAGAAAACACTTGAAACAGTAAATTCTATAATAATGAATTGCCTTTATGATATAATTCTGTCTCTGAACCTTTGCAGTCCAAAAGAAGTCTAATTTAACATGCATTCTAAGCAGTTTCACAGTTGGAAAGAGCTTGTGAGCTTTGCTGAGATTGGAAGAGGAGTGTTGTGGGCTGCTGTTCTGCAGACTGAGGTATAGTAACAGTCAATATTGACTGGAAAACCATACTTTATTCCTGGATTTTTAGTTATGTAGTGCTTGAAGTGAACATCCAGTCTACTGTAATCACAATCAGCAAGCAGATGTCTAGCCCAGAAGGGCCTGTAAAATAGTTCCATATGTTCCCACTCATCAGAAATTATAACATTAAAAGATCAAGCTGGAGCTTGATTATAGAGTCTATATCCATTTTTATCTCTTCTGTCCTAACATAGGAAGCCCACACCTGTGCACAAAGGCAGGACAAAATCTATTATTTAGGCCTGGTTTAAAAGCCTGAAGTAGTCTTTATGCTGGCCTGTCATGCAGAAATGCCTGCTCATCTCATCTATAGACTTATCTATAGAAAGACATCTGTAGATTCGAACGCAGTCGATGTGGGGGTTTAAGAAGTGCCTCTTTTTAACCATTTGTGATAGGCAGTAAAAGATGCCTTGAAAGGAATTTATCGCTTAACAGGCAGTATAATACTATCCTGGAAGAAAGAAGAAATTCCTCCTTCAGAGAAATGGAATTGTCCTATTTTTAATGCAGACTAAGAAAGCAAACTCCTCTAAATCTTAATAAGCAAAAGGCTAGCCTTGCAAGCATCATTTTTCAGTATGAAACCATTTGTTGTTCATTAAAAATGATGGCTCAATGATTGCTATTGAATATTTCATCCCAGGAATGAAGTTTTCTTCATGTCTGTATATGAGTGTGGATGGAGATGTAATTTTCCATTTTTCTTTTTTAAGGAAAATAAATTTATTCTGCAGTAGAGATGATCTTTTTCTTCTGTGATGGAATAAACTCTGGCACAATGGGATATTGAATCATGACAAAATCTACTGCAGTGCCAGTAATCTGCAATATTTTTTCTAGTGAAAGACTGTAAAAATAAATTGGTAAAAATCCCATTCATAAAAAAAAAAGAAGAAAAACACTTTAGTCCATTCATGAAGAAGGCAAAATTCAAATAATTCATATAGAATCAAATAAAGATACTATTTAGTTAATGTTAGTCAGTTAATGTGCAGCATAAGTACACTACCGTGTAAGTTAAAAAGAGTTAATTCAGTGAAGGTTTTGTTCCTTGAAGAACTTGCTTGCTTTTAAAGGGACACGTATTTAATCAATATCTAATGATACCAATAGTTGGATTCCCTCTGACCTCAAAGCAACTATTTTTTGCGCTACTGAAATGTCTGCTGATTGCAGAAGAACATGATGTCATGGCCAGTGTCTTCCCAAAATATTTTGTACAGGTTGCACAATGCTGCCATCTGTTTCTTTTTCCCTGAATGCTATGCTTTCATCTAACTGATGGAAATCTGCATTTGCAAGTTAGCAAGACATTAACAAGTTAATACGGAAAATAAGCAGATCAGATTTCAGCGGTCTACCTTGAATACCTGCCTAACTCCTAATTAAATTGTGATACTTGTGAACATGTGCACATGAAAAGTGTACCTGAAATTGGTTAAATTGTAGGCCTAAATTTTCTTCTATGGGAATAACTAGTGATTTCAATGCAGGGATGGTGTACTGGGTATACTGTACCCACAGTTCGCTCTTATAGCTAAGGTGATACTTTACTGAGTGAGTTGGACCTGTTTAGCTTGGAGAAGGCTGAGAGGGGATCTGATTAACATGTGTAAGTACATGAAGGGAGAATGTATGGAGGAAGGGGTCAAGCTCTTCTCAGTGGTGGCCAGTGACAGGACAAGGGGAAATGGGTACAAGTTGAAACACAGGCAGTTCCATCTCCATGTGAGGAGGAACTTTTTCACTGTGAGGGTAACAGAGCCCTGGCACAGGCTGCCCAGGGAGGTTGTGGAGTCTCCTTCTCTGGAGATCTTCCAGACCCGCCTGGATGCTGCCCTGTTCCGCGTGCTCTGGGTGTCCCTGCTGGAGCAGGGGGGTTGAACTAGATGATCTCTAGAGGTCCCTTCCAACCTTAAACATTTTGTGATTCTGTGATATTTTTCTGGGTATAAAAGGCTTATTTACATGAATCAATAGAGAGTATATCGCACCACAGAATTAGTGCAATACTCCTTCTTGTGTACATGCATGAAAGCATGAACAATGGTTTCTATGTGCTGGAACCACCAGCAAGGAGAAGAGTTTCTTTTTAGCTGAGTTCTGTGGTTTAGTGGTTTGACAGTAATTGTGAAAGTAAGAAGCAGATCCCTGCAGGTGCAATCACATGTGTCATGTTAGTGATACACAACAGAAATGTATCTCCAAGTAGAGATGAGAGATACCAAGGCCATAGCCAGCACTCACAGGAACTGAGACAATATGTAATCTCAGATGAGGTCATCAGTATAAAAATTCTCTATTGTAAGGATTTGTCTAAAGCTGCTCATTATTGAAGGAAGCTATACAGCTGAATGAGGTTTCTGATATACATTTTGAACTTCCAATGTTTCTCTAGTCCCTGTTTAAGGCTTTCTTCAGGAAAATATTTTGTACTCAAAGAAAATATTCCTGAAGGACCTAGAAGTGATTTGATTTCCCTGGTTTTATTTTTAACTGTTGAACCTACTGAGCAATACTCTCCATCAAGAATCTGTTTCCTTATGCTCTACCAGTGTGTTTAGTCATTCATCCTAGTGTACATCCATCAAAAACTAATAATCTGTTCATCTAAAATATTAAATAATTTTGTTTACTTTAATGTAATATCTAAAGAATTTCTTTGTGCACATTTCAATATTTGTTCTGATCCTTCCAAATAATTTACTCTATGCTTTACTGTCAATAAACTGTGAGATATGATTGACAACTGAGATAGGACAAACTGAGATTGTTCAAATGATACCATTTTTTTTCATTTCTGTATTGCTTTGTATTTTGTGGAAAACTACAGTTAGTTGTTATGCTTAGCCTCATACTTACGTTTCTGGGATAGAGTGTTATTTTTTGTTATATCAGTAAGTGTTAGTTGGTGTTGTTCTTTTGAGGACAAAGCAATGCCTTTTGTCTTTTTCTCCAGACTTGCACTGGCAATTTTGATATATATACTCTCTTGTAATGTCCTCAGAGAGTGATATGAGAGAAAAACAGGGGAGAATATGTCTCCTTTCTTGCAGTTTGTCTTCTTCAGAAACAAATGTGTCTGCCATAGATGAACAGAGAGGATGGACAAGTGGGTGAAGGAATGGCTTGTGTTACCACTGAAATTTGGAGAAAGCAAGTTGTGTTGTTGCACTTAGGGAATTCCTGGAAGAGAAGATGAAAGATGTGCAATCATGGTGATCACTCTTCAGTTCCATAACCTGAGGTGGAGCAAATCTGAGGTAACCAGTAAATAAGACTATATCTGAGTATTGGCTCTTAAAATGGAGAATGTTCTCAGGGTGCTTTGTGCTGGAATCACTGATAGGAAGAATGTTTTCCCTTAAGAGAAGGCATAGTAATAGCCTGAGGAAGGCGCCATTTGAGGATCTTGTGTATAAGAAAGAAATGGATATGGATAAGCCATTTATATTTTCTTTTCAGGCAGTTCACGGTAGGAAGGAGAAAACTCAAAGTGACTGGCAGCCACAAAGTAGAAAGGGGATAGGAAGTGAGAGAAAAGCAGAGTCTTAGGGGAACAACTGATTTCCTTGCATTTATTTTGTTTATATTTTTCCATCAGTAGGGAATGGCCATAAGTCCGTCTGCAGTTTTGGTGCAGAGGTGAGCAGTGGTGCTGACTTGCAGCAACAGAATGGAGTAGAATTCCATGTAGATTCTGGTAGTGTCGATGGAATCTGAAAGAACATGTGGTAGAAAATAGGAGAAAGTCTTTTGGATCTGATGCACTAATAAATGTCTTATGTATGTATAGGAATGGCTACCTTCTCCATTGAGGTTAGTTAGCTGAGAGACTGAGGATCACAAAGGTGAATGCCAGCACATTTATTTAAAATAAAGTTTTTACCCTTTTATAGCTTGCTTTATGACACATGCAAAGCTCATATTTATTTGGATAGATTCTACATTAATCTCTAAATCTGAAAAAAAATTAATTGAACCAGCTAAGACATAGTAAGAGTTAAATGCTAAGGTGTCTTGTCAGGCTAGCTGTCCCCACATTTAAAGCCTAATCCTTCAAATTTGTCATTGTTATTCTCACTTTTTAGCCTGTCAATATTTTATTTATATATACTGTAGAGTTTAAAATACACCTTTGAAGGATCTAATTTTCTTATTCATTACTTTCCATATCACCCTAGTTCTTCTTACCATTCAGGAATAAAAATATATAATGTTATATGAATTGTAAGAACATAGAATTCTACATGATGCACTTTTTGAATATAAAGTTAAATCTCAGCATCTTTGAGATTCTCAGTCTCTGAATTTATGAAACAGCATCAAACTTATCCAACTTACCTTATCAGACAGGACCATTCATTCACACCTTGTACACTACCCAGAACATAGGCCAAGGAGTTCTACAGTCAATTTTAAAGGAAGTAGGGTATGAATGCCAGTATATGGCTGTTATCATGCTTCCTTTGTATATACTGCACCTTTCCATTTCCATCTTTCCATTTCCATTTCTGCATGAGATTTAGTTACAGAATGAATAGCACATCCATTGTATAATCTTTGTCTCTCTGAATCCTTAATTTTGGAAGGTTTTATGTATTGAAAAAAGTGTGAACTAATTCTTGACATGTAGTAAACAAAAAGGCAAAATTGGGAGACTTAAGGAAAGAAAGTCTTAAATTAGCCAAAAGTATTTGGGGTAATTTCATGAAAGAAAAGCATTGACTTAAATTCTAGACCTTTATATTCTTTAGTCAAGCTATTTGACTATCAGAAATGGAAGAAGGTAACTAGTAATGCAAATTGCCCTCCAAACAAAGCAGTTAATTGTGACTGGGTGTTAAACCAACATTATTTTTTACATTTCCTTACAAAACTTGGACTGTAAAAAACACTATTCAAAAATGAGGCCTGGACTATCTTCCTAACTAAAACTTCTTCTCAAGTGTGATGAACATCCAGTGTGGCTATGGCCTTCATAAGTGCAATGCTGCTGAGAGCACGTGGGACAGGTGTGGGAACTGTTCTAGCGGCAGGGAAGGAGCCTGAATGAAAAGACTAAATGTGAGAACTTGCTCACGAGAAAGAGCCGTTTCAAGACTGTAGGGGCAGTATCATGGGAAACACTCAGGAGAAATACTCCAGTAAATCCCAAAGGTTGTTAATAGGCAAACGAGGGTGAGAACAGAATTGAGTAAACTAAAGTTGAGTATGAAATGTTTCTAAGTCCCAAATTAGTCAGATTCTCCTGTTTACTTTCAGACCTTGAAAATAAGTTTGGTAACAGTCACCAGTGAGACAAATTTATGTAAAATGAATACCTATTTCTGAATATTTTCATTGCATATGAATGCATATTTTCTACACTGTTTCCTCTCCACAATTGTGATACCATGATTGAATTACTACAAATCCTAGCACAGGCAAACATGTATGTTGTCTAAACTTCTAAAATTTTTCTCTTCATAGGTTCGTAGTAGTTACTGGCTAGGGTTATAGTGGTTATAGTTTATTGTGCTATTTAACTGTCTGTACTATAGTGGTCATTGCTTTTCAATGACAAATGGCTGCATGTAATTTAGGTGCTACCTCATTAAGACAAGGAGGTGCATTTATGTTTTCTTCTATGTAATGTAACTGTGAGTGTATTTTCGCTGTAGGGGAGTTAGGTGCTTATTATGACAAATAGTGCATTTCAAATATTTAAGATCTTTTTTTTGGACAGGGTCACTTCACTATATATTGAAGGGATTGCTGTGACACAGCATGAAAACTTATGGTATAGTTATCTAAAAAAACTTCTCTACTCCCTATAACATGTTTAGATTGCTTTTTTAGACTCTATAAAATTTTAGCTAGCACTAAACATAGAACTTCATTCATCATCACGCAAGTAAAGGCTGCCAAAGGAAGCCTACTCTTCCTGAGCTAAAAGTGGCAACACTCCAGTATTGGCAGAAATCAAATGAATCATTTCCTGCTTTTAGTTTTAGATAAATAATCAAAAGAGATTGTCTAGATTCTGATCCAAAAGCAATTTTTCATAGCAAGGAATAAGAGCCCACTATGAAGACTTTAAGTGGAGAGAGTTCTCCTACTAATTACTTGACTGGAAAGGCCTTAGGAAACTTATATTCATATCAAAATATCAAAATCCTTTTTAAAATAAAAAGTAAAATAATCACATTGGGTTTTAAGCAGACTGCCATGCTGTGCATGACAGAGAAGTCTGGGGATATAGTCTTCCCTTGATGCACTGAATGAGCATGGTCTACCAGGCATTTGATGGTGCTGTCTTCTTCCTGGGAGAAGTAGAGAGCAAAGTCTTCCTCTTGCAAGCCGTAAATGCAGGCAGAGGAGGGGCAGCTGCTGCTGTGAGCGCATGGTAGTAATTGTCATGAGCTACATATTTAGGAACTGCATTCTGTGAGAGTCTCTTTTTGTTTCAGTTACTTACTGCCTAGAATTCAGAATGAAGAACGTGTCTGGATTGCAGGCAGAGGGAAGACAGACTGCATCTGGCTATGTGTGGTAAGAAGAGAACAAATTAGAAAGGATCAGGAGGGAAGAATGGGATGAAGAAAGTCTGAAACTATGAAGAGAGACTGACAAAAGGAAAAGATGGAGATGGGTAGGCCAGGACATGTGCTTAGAAGTCAAAGAGTATGGTAGCAGCCAGAAGACAAGGTTTGAGTTGGAGAAATTACTAAAACAGAGACCAGGAAGAGTGAGATGATGAAGAAAGGCAAGTTCAATGACATAAAGGAGACAGGGAGAAAGGGAGGGGACAAACTTCTGCTCCGGCTATCAAAATCAATTTAGGCCCTCAACCATTGTCTGCTTTTATTTAATAGTCACAAAAAATCACAGATAAAGCACATTAAAGACTAATTCTGTAAATCTGGAGAAAGGCTGAAAGTAGGAAGTAAAACCAGTGAGCCGTGATGGAAAAAAAACAGGAGTGTGTTGGGACATCTCAAAATGGAGAGCAAAAATGACCAAAATCAATACAAATTAGGGCACATTTCCTTGTAGAATCTATGAAGGACCTGAAGCTTCATTTTGATTCATGAAATCGATGGCCTGAGTATGTTTCCCCTCTTGAGCTGGATTTCCCTAAGTACGCGGAAAATTTCTTTTGGCTGCTAATTCCATACTGTGTGTTCAAGTGACGGAGATTTGGGAAGTGATGTTCATCTCTATTCCTGGACAATGTGGTGTATGGTGCAGTTGCATAGGATGATATTTAGTGGGTTTAGTTTCTTTAAAGAAACCCTGGAGGCACACCAAATCTAGCTTTTGAGTGCACAGGACTTTAAAGTTACAAATGGGAGAAAGAGGTCCTACGGTGGGAGTCAAGGGGAAGGAGTGCACAGGAGGAGCGCAGATGACGGAGAGCTGCTGGCTGATCTGAGGCAAACAAGAGCACAGAAAATAGGCCTTAGAAAAACAAAGAATAAGAATAAAGTACTGAAGAACATTGTCCAATCCAATGAAATGTGATGCCTCTCTTGTTTAATGACTGATTAACTGTCAAATATAGTCTTTATAAGCTGGGTAGAGGATGGGTAAATTGAATTTATAGTCCTAAGTAAATTTACATTATCCAGACAGTAGAAAGTATTTTTTCAAAGTAGCAGGAATATGTCTAATAACAATTTGACAGAACAACTTGCACTGTAAGTGTGCAGTAGTTCCAGCCATCGCCAGAGATGTTTCCACAGCTCTATGGGTTGTCTCATACCTCTATGAGTTAGTCCATGCCTGTCCCATGAAAAATGTTACAGATGTTTACTTCATATGATAATTTACTAATTTCACAAAAAATACCCTAGTGTTTGTTTAAAAACAGTGTATAATAGAGTTCAGTTTTGCAAACCAGCACAGTGTGAGTTTGGTGTTAGGATGCACATACAACAGTAAAGCTGGTTCAAATCTTGTCACTCATTATCCAACCGTCCATGTTTCTCCTATCAACAGGGACAGAAAAATCTCAGTGCAGCTTGGATTCCCAAGCACTTATTGAGCTTTGAACATACGTTCAGAGATCCTCATGGGTTGTTTGCTCACAGCTGGACAGCCTCCTTCGCCCTAACAAGAATGCTCTGAGACTGAAAAAAGTAAGACATCTCAGACATAGTAAGGAAGTGAAGCCAGTTATTCTGACTCTCAAGGTCTGACTTGGATCACAAAACATTTCTCTATAGTGATTGCTTCAGTAGAAGAGTAATAATTTATGTGTGTAATATAAAAATTATATATTACAGACTTGCAGCTAAATCTAGTTAAGATATTCAGTTTAGGATTTTGATGGTAGGAGAGAAATCTGTAAAACTACCTTTTAAGTTTATGACCCTAAACCCCAGCATTCTTGCACAAATCACAAGATCACAAATCTGAAGGAAAAGTTTTCCTGAGATTTTGTTTGGATCTGAATGAGACATTTTTACTCAATCTAGAATCCAAATCACATGGGCATATCTGGCATAAGACTTGTAGTTGAAACCACTCAGTAATATGCAAGAATATTGGCTTGATATGTGGTTTTGAATCATTTCAAAGACTAAAATGTGTGACAGACTGTCTCTTCTGGGATACTATTAACTCTTTACATGTCACTGAGAAACAGAAGCATAGTACCCTATCTTTATAGTTCATATGACCTCAACATGTATCAGGTATATCAGGTAATATCAGTTAATGTGTGTTAGAATGTCCAGACTATCAGCAACACTAAGAACTGATAACATTGAGAGATTTGGTAATTTTATGGCTGGTCTTGTGATATCTTACGATCTTATTGACTCAGCTTATAAAATTAAGTTTCATATTAGAATGACATTACATAAAGAAAAAAAATACAAAAAATGCATTATTTATTAGTTGAGTGTCTGCTTTCATGCTTCTAGAGGGAAGCTTATAAATATGACGGTACTTCAGACGGTCAATAACATAACAAAAAGCCCTTTTTCTTAAGCTGAAGTGCAAGCCAATCTCATTGGCTTTGGAGTCTGACTCATAATATTCTAATGCTTGGGGCTGGCAGTATTGTACTAATACAAAACTCAGTTTCAGAAAGCATAACTTTTACTGCTTAGAAAGGTGTAGGGTGAGAAATTGGTCAATTGCTATGAAGTGTAGAGGGAGAGGTAAGGGTCCCCTCCCAGTTCAAGCTGCTTTAAAGAGCACTCAGATTTATAATCATGTGGCAAAGGTGCCTGAGAGGGGCATTACAGCTATGGAGAACTGCTGCTCCATCCCCTCCACTCTGTAGCATACTAGCTAGCTTGGTGGGGAAGCTCTGGTTCAGAACGCCCTCAAGCTACCTTCATGCTGCGCCCAGCCCAGGACTGTGGGTGAATACTGCACTTTTGCCCACAGTAATGAAACTCTGTGTCTTCCAAAATAAATATTGTTTCTTGGTTACTAATATAAATAAATGCATTGCGCATTACATTTTTGGAGAAAAATGTGCATGACCAACATTTCTTAAGCCTCTCTCTTTCTAATCAAATGGAGAGGTCCTCCCTCACTTTTCCTCCAGTCCTCATACAGGCAAACTTCTACTTGAGACGTTGAGAATTTACATGACTAGAAACTACAGAAGAATCCAAAAGCCCCTCAGGATTTGTTCTGAAGATAATTCTGAGATTTTGATAAAACTTTTATTTTAGAAGGTGGAATGGGTCTGCTATTTTTTTATGCTATTGCTTGCAATAGCTGTAAATTCTGTAATTTGTAGCTTTCTAAAGGGGAAAATGAATCATTTATTCACTAACTGGAAAATTAGAGAACACAAATAGGGTAGCTAAGAGCCTGATTTATTACAGTTCATATCCTACTATATATCTACAAGTTCTTTTAACGCTTTGCCTAGGAAACAGAAATTGGATTCACTCTTTTCCTAGTAAATTGAAAAATGGCTGTATTTCATAGAGTTCTACCTTTCCCTCCATTTCATTTAGTCTTTCCTTATTTATATTCTTCAGATTTGTAATAGCTGGCTGTGCTGGGAAGAAAGACACAAGAAGAAGATGGTTATTTTTGTGTGAGCAATGAGACTGAATTGTCTTCTAATATTCAGAGCTACATATGTCGTTTGAAAAGAATTAGTGGTAGATTAACCTTAATGTCTAGACATTTAGATTATGGTGAATGAATCCTTTGAAGGCATAAAAGTATCATCACAGCACTATGACAGCACAACAATGTTTTCAAGTAGTTCATGCATCTTGTATAATATAGCAAGTGATTTAATAATAAATTTTCCCATTCTGGTTATGTAAGATTAAATGCTACAGGGATGATTTTTTTTCTGGTGGAAACCATTGTAGTTGCACTGTTGTTGACTTTTGTTTATTTTCTGTCTATATATTTATTTTCTCCTTTCACACGGTGTTGACTCAGGATGCAGTATTTTAAAATGAAAAAGCCAGATTCTCAATGGATGTCACACCCTTGGTTTCAAGGCTTATGTAAGCATCGAGGAAGGAAGAAGTCAAATATATGCTGCAAGCTAAGCTTTCTCTTCTCTCTCTTGCTTCTCTAGGGAAAGAGGTGTTGGTTGGAGCTTCCTCTTGCACCCACTGAGCACCCTGATTTTACAACGTGCCAGAGCCTGGCTAACAGGTGAATGAAAGTTGTATCAACAGATACAACTGCAGTGTATCTACCAGTACTGGGGTAACAAGAGAAAGCATTTTTAGCCTGAAATCCAAGGCTAAAAAATTACCTAACTCCCCAAAGTACCTAAATGATGATATTTTTATCGATATCTACCTGTTATGTAGATGAAGGACTGTAGATGAAGAAGTTACTGTTGTTGCCCATTTTTCCTATATTCCTCTTAATAGCAGTATAGTTACAGTATAGCACAAGCATTTGGAGAGAGGATTTGAAGCCACATTTCATATAAGTGCCTGTTCACTCTTCACAACACAGGGAACTTGGTTATATAACTTTATGTAAATTATTCTTCTAGGGTGGATAGTGTCATATGTAGGTGTTTTGGCTGTCTGAATTAGGTGTTATTCCTCAAAATAGGAAACTTTGAGTATCTTGCTTTGAGTAAACTGAGGGCAAGGATTGGCTACCATTACTGTTGGGGTATTTCTGCCCAGAAATGGTGCTTCAGTACATCTCTAGTGTATGTTATTATTTCCACTAATTCCAATCCTAAAGCATATTCAAGATTCTAAAATAAGATGCTGTTTATTGACAGCATGGCTAGTTGGAATTGTGAGTGTACTGGTCTCAGAAGTTACACTTTAAATGAAGATATATATATGTGTGCGTGTGTGTGTATGTGCTCATGCACATGCATGCTCCTATGTATACATGCATATATATGTTTATGCATGTATATGTTTATATACACACATATATTTATATACACATATTTGATATATTTGCTTGCAGAATAAAATAGTCTTCATTATAAAGTGTATCACTGACATAAAATCTCCAAATTAACGCTTTTTGATTTAGATGCTGGAGCTATTCTGATACATACATCAGGTTTGCTTATGAGTGCTACATCCCAGTTGAGGATTCTCTGCAGTAGTATAAAATTAAATTGGGGACATTGGCTTCCTTGGCTTCCTAGATGGTTTCTCTTTTTTTTTTCACTGTGTGTTTTAAAAACTGTGTTTTTATTAGTGCTGAAGAATTGTCTGGTGTTTGAGGCTAAAGGGAGATTGATCTAAAAACAAAATTGAATGAAGGCAAACTGCAGGAATCAGGAGACAGGTCATAGAGGGAGAAACTAAAGAAATACATGATCTTAATGAAATCACAAAAGATGGATTAGTTGGCATTTAGTCAGCTAGTTTACTGAGTAGTCAGCTAGTTTACTAGCTGAGTAAAACACAAATCTTCTGTTTCTGCATGGATATCTACTATTTATCTGTAACATGAAAATAAAGTCAAAATGAATGGAGCATCAAAATTCAGAGGGCATGATAAAGTTAATGGATAGGGAAGAAAATATATTCTTAAAGGAAAATTATTTTGTATACCAGTCATCCATAACAAGTGCACTATAGAAAGGATGGCACACAGAAATTAAAAGGATTAGAAAGTTTAGTGCGAGAACATGATCTTTTTAATAGCTATGCCTGGTGTCAGAGGAGAAAGCATGAGACTAACAGAAAGCATCATTTCCACTTAACAATCAGTGTGAACTGGAGCAACCATATACATCAGGAGCAATTTTGAAGTTCATCTGGAAAATACCTGCAGAAAAGACCTGAATCAAGTGAAAGCTATTTGATTTCATTAATTAGTTTAAAAGTGTTTAGCAAAATTTGTGGTAGACAGATTAAAGACTGTGTTGTTGAAATGTGTAGTAGACAGTGGACAGCCAGAAATCCTAGGAATATATAATACAGTATAGCTAACCTAAAAAAACCCACAGTCATATCTGAAATGTCATGGTAAGTATAAGGCTTTTAAGGCTTTAAACACATGGAACTTTTGAGTCACATTTTTTAATCAACATGTGAGGCATAATATTATATTTGCAAGAAAGAAAACATAGAGACTTGCTTCATTCAGGGAAAAAGAACTTTGCGAAAACACTTGTTGGGTGAGTTGCAATAAAAGTTATAACATTTGTCAATACAGAAATAGATTAACGTAGTAAGAACTACAGTGGAGGAAAACTACTAGCAGTCAATATGTGAGAATTTGAAAATATGGCTATTTAATTTTATGAAAATAGCCCTATATAGGTCTGAAAGTAGTAGTAACTTTAGACTTCTAGTATTTGACACATTCACAAATGAGACTTGTTTTATGAAAATGTATAGTTATTCATAAATATTTGTTTAAATATTTAGTCCTATGATTTTCAGAAAATGGATTGAGTCAAATGTTCATTTCAACTGCCAACTTTATCCGGTATGATTTGTATTATGCTGCATTTTCCCATCTTGTTTGGAAACAGAAAATAAAGTACGCAGTATGCTTTTGGTACAAAATTTTTAGAGAGGAAGAAAATATGTTGTCTATTTTTGTCATGATTTTTAGCATATTATGAAGAACATCAAATAGAATTTAAATCAAGTAGTAATATACCATCCTAAAGCTTTCAATAATCTGGGCCAGTTATCCCTATGTTTTGCTGCTGAAAATAGTGAACTGGACTGGCAGTATAGATATTATCATAACTTGAGGTCTCAGTCAGAATTATTCCATTTGCTTTGTGCTGGAGTTAAAAAAAACAAAACAAAACATTTCAAACTTTAATCAGGAATGGCTGATATCTGAAAGTTTTTATTTTCTGTAAGGCTTTAAAAAAAGCTGACGTTAATGTCTATGTCAGTTTTCTTGCTTTGACATGAAGCCTTAATGGTAGTGTAAGAAGGGTAATCCAGGCTATTAACTGTTTTTTTTTCCCCCACATAACTTTTGAATGCTCAAAATATTCCCTAAACAATAATTTATAAATTTATTTTAAAAGGAAAAAATCACTTCTTTTTAAACAAGGAATTAAATGTCAAATTTCCTCCTGAAGGGCACATTTTATGGAGAAGTTATAAACCCCTGAAATTAAAAGTTTGTAGTGGAAAATCTGACAGACTAAACTATGGCAATGCAAAAACATATTCTTAACACTTAATGCATAAATGGCTATATATATGAAATGGATTTCCAGTGTACTGCATGTTTATTACAGATTAAACACTTAAAATGGAAAAAAACAGTACATACTCAAAACTGTTTCTTAAATATTTGCTTAATATAGCCAGAACACATTGAAAATTGCAAGACTGAAGAGAACATGGTAAGTGTTTAAATAACATCAAATGCAATAAAATGTTTCATTTGAAATGTTAAGCAGGTGATAAAAATGTCATGTAGAGTTACTACTCGATGTGCTTAAAAATAATATAATTAAGAGAAAATGCATAGGGAAAACTTAATTGCTAAAGGAAAACTTGTGTAAATGAAGTGTGTTTGCATTTGCCCCGGTATTCAGAGTTTTGCAGAAGATTACAACCACTATCTTTCTTTCAGTTGGAGCCCCTCTATCGTGGTAGATTTGACAAAGGTGTGCTGTTCTTACATGGTGCCATAGGTACCATTGGCATAGGTATGTATGAACAGTCAAGTAGCTCATGGCACACATTCCTGCCCCTTCGCCAGTCAAATCAGTACTAGGAAAAGAGACAATAAACATTTTTTCCTCTTTTCTTTTCTTTTAAATATGAGCAAACTAGAAGGGACAGAAGATGTGAGCAGAAAGCAATGTGAAACTCCCTAAAATAGGAGGTAGCAAAGAGCAAAAGGAAATAGGTGACAGAAAGGAAGCAAAGAAAACAGCCATCTTCACTAAGCGGTGGTAACACTTCATTAAAAGAGAAGAAAATGAACTAAAGGGAGAGGTAACTCTTGAGAGGTGGTGCTTTGGGTGAGGAATGCGGTCCATCCACTCCTTAGACAAATGTCAGAAAATGCTTTACACATTGCCATGTAGTTTGTTTTTAAGTTTGGGAAGGAACGAGTAGGTCTAAGGGACATTTGTTCATAGTTCCTCAATATCATTTAATGTTTTTTATATAGATATCATTTGTAGATCAATGACTATAACTTCAGAAGCTAAAGTAATTAGTATCATTGTCATATGGTCCTTATTGCCACAAGTCCAGAAGTTTGGCTTTTCTCTGACAGTCACTACTCTTTTTTTGGTTGCTTGTGCTTATTCATCCTTTACAATTGAGGAGGAGCAAGCGAATCTCTTGCTCTTGCTTCCTGTCCTACCAGCACATTCCTCAATACTTGTTCTGCTTTCCGTCAGTGTACTTATTCAGCTACCTTATCTGTCTTTTCTGGTGCCAAATAGTTACTATGCAAGCAAAAAGGTCTTTTCTTTTTGTTAAATAATAGCCCTAGTTGTTATTTTGAGAGCAGACATAAGTCCCTTCTACTTCTCCTGTCCTTTTCCTTAAGGCATATGATGTTTTCATTGCCCTGCCATTTCTTCTTTCTCCCCAAGGTCAGCTTCATTTTCAGTGGATATACTTAGAGAAGCCTTGGATTTGATTCAGTTAACATTACTGTATGTTTGGCCTCTGTATCATGGAAGCACAAGCAAAGCAGCTAAACACTGTGGAAATTTGTTGTTCTGTATTTTCCCTGGCCATGAATGAAGTTCTAAAGTGCAGAAGCTCAAACACATTTTGCTTTGAATTGGGTCCCCTGGAATGATATGATTTGTGGTCATATGCTAAATCGCAGACAGAATATAAACTAGCCATTTCTTCTCACTACTCTTCTGATGACTATTCCCTTTTTTATGGTAGGCTGTAGTCTAAGATGCAGAGTCTGTGTCTAGACTTAGAAAAGAGCCTATTCTGCAGGAATTAACAGTAACTAGTCTTGCCCCTCCGGCAAAGAGATCCTCATAGCTCTGACATCTGATGAAACAAGCTCAGTTTCTGTCTTGCCTACTCACAGGTACCCTAAAAAATTAGAAGCAGTTGTGAGAATAACTCTTCAAATGACCTAGGAACTGTCTGCTTAGCAGTGCTCCAGGATCTGCCTTCCCTTCTGGCAGGTAACCAAACTGAGCTAACCAAACTGATTAGAGTGGCGTCATTTCAGTGCTCAGGCTTTGTGATGACTCAGTGGTGTGCTGCAGCTGTAACTTATTAGTCCAGCTTATTAGTCTTCTCAGTACTTTTACGAGTTGTAAAGAAGAGGATGCAATAAGAGAGCTTAATGACTTGCCCAAGGACACATGTTGGGGCTAATTAACAAACTCCCTGCATCTTTTAAAATTACTCATGCTTATGTAACAAGGGTCTAATTGCTGTCAGAGCTGTATGGAGTCATTCTGCGAAGGTGTGAAAGATTGTGCTAGCTGCAAGGTACTGCAGAATCAGACCTTGCTAGCAACAGTCTGCATCAGACTTTGACTTTCATGAATTTTAGTACTGGTTGTCCATTGGACAAAATTGCTTCTTTTTCAAGTTTATGTTCCATGCATTGTTTTCTATTTTTTTTCTAGTGGGAGACAAATGGCTGAAGCTCATAACAAAAATAAAAATTCATTTTTATTCTTCACATTTTCCCATTTTTGGGAGCTGATGGTATATAATGAAATTCTATGAAGTAAAAATTCCTAAGCTCGTTCTTTTTTGCCTTTGTTAAAATGACTGAATTATTTCATAACCAGCAACTGTGTTGTTTAGTCTTTCTCAGCTCACAAACTTCTGTGCAGCACTGGGGAGGAATAGCCCCGGACACCAGTACAGGCTGGGGACTGACCTGCTGGAGAGCAGCCCTGCAGAGAGGGACCTGGGTGTCATCGTGGATGGCAAGTTGACTATGAGGCAGCAGTGTGCCCTGGTGGCCAAGAAGGCCAATGGGATCCTGGGGTGCATTAAGAGGAGCATCTCCAGCAGGTCGAGGGAGGTGATCGTCCCCCTATACACAGCCCTGGTAAGGCCACATCTGGAGTCCTGTGTCCAGTTCTGGGCTCCCCAGTACAAGAGGGATGTGGAGCTGCTGGAGAGAGTCCAGCGCAGGGCTATGAAGATGATCAGAGGCCTGGAACATCTGCCCAATGAGAGAGCTGGGCCTGTTCAGCCTGGAGAAGAGGAGGCTGAGGGGGGACCTGATCAGCGTGTATAAATACCTCAAGGGAGGCAGTGAGGAGGATAGGGCCCGCCATTTTCAGCAGTGGCCACTGATAGAACTAAAGGAAATGGCCACAAACAGAGGCTCTAAAAGTTCTGCAGGAACTTCAGGAAAAATTTCTTGACAGTGAGGGTGACAGAGCACTGGAACAGGCTGCCCAGAAAGGTTGTGGAGTCTCCTTCTTTGGAGATCTTTAAAACCCACTTGGATGTTGC
This sequence comes from Nothoprocta perdicaria, assembly GCF_003342845.1. NCBI lineage: Eukaryota > Metazoa > Chordata > Aves > Tinamiformes > Tinamidae > Nothoprocta > Nothoprocta perdicaria. The sequence continues at coordinate 2,712,276 of NW_020456176.1, forward strand.
CCTGTTGTGATGGATACGTTCCTTTCCCAGCTCATAGATTCACAGATTCACAGAATATTTAAGGTTGGAAGGGACCTCTAGAGATCATCTAGTCCAACCTTCCTGCTCAAGCAGGCACACCTACAGCATGTGGCACAGGGTGGCATCCAGGCGGGTTTTGAAGAC
>NW_020456176.1:2714205-2840151 GCF_003342845.1 Nothoprocta perdicaria
CCCTTCCTTCCTTCCTTCCTTCCTTCCTCCCTCCCTCCCTCCCTCCCTCTTTAACTTTACTTTGTAACATAAGCACCCTCAGTCATAAACCGTTGACCAGGTCTGGGACTAGGATTGGATTCAGCCGCACCCAGACTCCTCTCAGAAGGAGCCTGGAAAGCAAGGGGGTCCAATCTGAACCTCGTGACCCAATGGGAGGGTATCCCAAGATAATCCTGTATTATCTTGTGCCTCCATGTAGTAAATAATAGAGCGATCTTGCCATAGAATCTCGTGAAATCATTATTATACTAATAAATCATATTGTTAGTTCTGTATTTGAGTGAAGTGCATTTTGTCACTCGCCCCTGCCACCACTCATTCCGTGACACCTGTGCCACATTCTCTAGGTGGTCCTGCATGTGCGGGGGAGTTGGACTAGATGATCTCTAAAGCACTCCTCCAACTCTAAGGATTCCGTGATTCTATGATTTCAACTTACACTGAGCTATTTGGATTCAATTTTGTTTTACACTACCAAAAATACAAACCCTTGAGTATCATATGCTTTAAAACATTAGAGGGAGAAGCAGTGACTCGTGTAAATAGACAGCTACTTAAAATTGTTTAAAATTGGTAGGCACAGAACTTGCTCCATCTCTTTTCATTTTATTGGGTGGGCCAAAATGAAATGTCAGCTCCACACTTTTCTTTAAATTGTGCAGAGTGGCAAAGTTTCAGAGATCCTGGTTATAGGTTCTCTTGACATTTGTTTCCCTTATTTACTAGTTGTTTTGAAGTCCTTGTAATCAGTGGTCTAAGTACCAACTGACATATATATTAATGCACACTGGAGACAGCGCCAACCTATTAGAAATCTAGGAACAACAGGGTTATAAATGTTACTTGATATCTTATAAAGCCCCAGATACCTGACCGGTGCATAGGCTCTGTTGCTTGGTGTAGTCAGGTGATAACATATGTACACTCGTGCTGCCTACTTCAGCAAGTGTCAAAAGTTCATGTTAAGTACTACATAAATTATCACCTAATTAAAGGCTGTTATGGTTTGGATTGGGAGGAAAGTGTAAACTTGATTCTCCTTAGAGAGCTATATGCAGAAATATGATGGAGAATTAATTTTACGAATAAAGGTCAAAGATTAAAGTGTGAACGTATTTATTAGAAGGAGGAACTGGAAGGAATCTTGACTTCCTTAATTAAATCCTTTTCTCCCCATCAAAATACTAAGAGGTTAATTTGGTTTTATGGGAACTTCCTCTTTCTATTGTAGAGATGTCAGAAACACTGTTCAGTTACTGGCACAATTTATACCTTACAGACTTTCTGCACATTGAGTTGTTACTCTTACATCAGTAGTAACTGAATCATAAGTTGGAAATCTGTCTGGATACTTTCTAAATAACACATTGATGTTGCAATAGACACTGCTAAAATTAATTTTTTTTTTTTTTTGAGATTTGTTCATGAAAAGGAGTCTAGGATTAAAGTTAATGACATTATGGTACATTTTTAAACACATTGAAGATATATATTTGTGTGTATGTGTCTATTATTTTACCAAATTTTATTCATTTACCAAACTAATTTACCAAATTCAAACCATCCGAATTCATTATTTGTGTGTTTTAACACACAAATAGAAGATGTTTTCAGTGTGGTGTTATCATTCTGATTGGACTTAGAATTTTAAAGTTAATATAGAATCTGATTTCTGCATCGTTCCAAGGGAGTATTTAAGATCAAGTAATAGTCTTTGAACAGGTTACATCTTAGAGAAGCACCGAGAAAATGTTCCATAAATTATAGCAATGTTCTGGATTTTCTGGATTTTTTTTTAATGGTGTTAAAACACAACCAGAGATGAGGACCATCTTCAAAGACAAGTCACTGCTACAGTTGAATGCATTTCAATCCAGAGTATATCCCTGCTTTTCTGAAGTAGGTGAACTTGTACTTTATTATATAGGCAGTCTTGTAAAGAGACTTTCATATAGCATTGTGAATCCTTAACTTCGGAAAGAAAGTTCCTTCATAGTGATGAAGTAATAAATCTGATGCAAACTTCTCATACTAAATGATTCCAGCATATATTTTGAACCACTTTTGGAACCGACTATTGGGAAAGGAAAGGAATGATTAAGGAGCTGTTACGGGTAAGGGAACTGTATTCTAGATCAAAGCATCACATAATTAACTCTGAAAGTTAACTGACTAGCAGTTTCCCTTATCCCATGGATTCAGTAACTGTCCGACTCCATATGTACATAGCATTAGAGAGATTTAAACTGATGCATTTGTTTTCCAGCCCTATCTGAAGATTTTCAATACCAAAGAGTGCCAAAATATAGGCAAGAATTATAGAGAGGGAATTACAATGGAGGGAGCTCCAGGGACAACCTGAACTTGTAGCTTAGAAACTAAAGACAGTAGATAGCAAAGGTCAGCACCTCCAGATGAATTATACTGACAAAAGAGCTGTACAACACTACCATCTGACATAACGTTAGTGAGTTCAGTGAGTTTGAACTTATATTGGATGGAATTTGGGACTGTGTTCCTAGGGCACTGAGAACTGGGGAGACATTTTAAAATAATTTTAGGTTTAATTTATTTTGAAGCATGACATAGCTTCTCCTCTTCTTTATAATAGCTTAATTTGCAAACTGAGAATAGTCATTTTTTCTATTATTTCATTCATCTTTTTAGGTCTATTTTTAAAGAGACCTAATTCAATAATGAATTTCTATGGTTTATGCAAAGTTCTATCACAGTCATTTTCAGTTCATTACATTGTAATGCACTTTAGGACAGGGGCAGTATCTGTCTGTATTTAGCAAAATGTGATTTTAGTGTTAAATGACGTCTTTAGCCACCTTAACAGGATAAATGAAATAAAATCTAGAAATTCTTATAGACTACCCTGATAGAGTTAGAAACCATAAAATCTAGAGAACTAAAGTGTAAAATGTGAAGTCAGGGTAACTTTTAAGATCTACTTTGATAGAGACCAAGCTATGTATTTTCAGCAATAAAGAGATTTTTCTAAAGCAGTCTGTGGTACTACCACCAAAAACAGAAAGGAAGTCAACATTAGCAGTATGACAGTTATGACATTGATTCAGTAAAGTATATGCTAGTTTATTTTTTCCTTAAACTAGACAGCTACCAGCTGAAGGCAGCTGAACACCTAGGGACATCTGTGTTAAAACAACACTTGCTAGTGGAAAGAAACACCAAGTGAAGTGTGGGGGAAAAAAGTCAAACACAAAGAAGCAAGGTAGCCAAACAGGCAATTTCTTTTCCCAAAATACATCTGACATTTTTCCTTCTCTGCACTTTGGAAGATAGAGAGAGGGGAATACCAGCAAAGAGGTGTTTTTTTTTTTTTTTTTTTTTTTGGGAGGGGAAGCAGCTTTCCACATGAAAAGACCACCGCTGCCACAGCTGGCACGCTGGATATCTTTGCAAAGATGCTGAGGGCTGCAGCACCATGGAGACCAAATTGTTTCCTCTTCTTCTATCCAGGTGAAGTCTGAAGCTTATTGGTATATGTGTGTTGGAAAATTTGTATTGACGTTACCTACACTGAGAAGAGATTTCCCTTCCTATGGTGTGCCTGCCCAGTTACTCATTCAAACTGTGGCCTGGAGGAGAAGGGAGCTGTTTGCACTGTTAAGATATTAGAAACATGGAAGCATGTCAGCACTAATGCAAGTAGCAGGTTTTTTTGGCCTTTTATATCAGTTTTTTTTGAATGATGTGCGTTTAAATATTGTTACCCCCCAAAAAGAAAGGACAAATATTTACTTGTACATCTGCAAGCATGCAAATGAACATCCTTAACCAGAGGGTAAGTATTGCCTAGCTGGGAACGCTGGTGAAGAATTTAAGCCAGACCAAAAGGTTTTTAGACCAATTTGCCTTTGTCTTTGTCATCAATGCCTGCATTTCACAGAAGAGCAAAATACTCAGATTTTCAACATATACCTGAACTCTGCATTGTGGCCTCTATTTTAGTGCCATAATAGCTCTATGCATTAAAATGCTAGTTTTGGCACAGTGAAACCTGGAAAATGTTACCTCAGCAAGAACCAATAACTGGGGTTTTAGGTGACACTCTTTGTACAGAATTCAACTGATAGTGTTGCAATAATATAGAAAGGTGGCTGAAAAACTTTGCAGTAGTAGTTAAAAATAAATCCATTTTGTCCTATATCTTTAATTTAAATATTCTATGTTTTGCTATTTTTATTATGTATTGCTATCATAGAATTCCAAAGAGGAAATTATACCTATTCTGAGAGACAACAATTAATGTTACATTAACATACAACCTTCCCACTGTCCTTCTAACAGTGTTCTTCTGAGGCCCTCTAATGGCACCAGGCTTTTTGAGAGAGGAGGCCAAGCCACACGCAACTCCTTCACACTATGTTCAGAGACCACTTTAATTAGCCATCTCTGTGACCACTTCTTCATGCCATCCAGCTGGCACGTGTGCAGGTGAGACCATGAAAAAAGGACTTACCTGCCAGCTTTTTCTGTTCTCTGAAACTCTTGCAGTATGGCAGTATAATAATACTTAGCTAATCAAGGCTTGTGAAATGAGCTGTGTTCTGCAAAACAGTTATTACTCACAGGTTATCAGAGGTGTTCCCTGAGGTGCACGGCGATGCTCAGACCTCACAGAGTCCTTTGACGCTGCGGGAGCAGAACAGCGGTCAGCTGCACCCTGTGGAGACATATTCCAGAGCTAATTGAGTGGAACTGCTAACAAGCTCCACTTCCTTCTCACAGAGCGAGGACCTGCATTGTTCAGTGCGATGTTGAGGTAACAGTTGAGTGCTTGGTGGTCACTCAGTTCCTTCATGATCGTTACACAGGACAGCTGCCTCCCTGTAACGGTGCTGTGAAGAGTCAAAGCCTGCTAGTAGAGAAAAAGCTGCTTTAAAATGTTACTGGGTAGTCAATAAGCTCCAAGATGTCTCAACAAGTAGGAAAAAAAAGTAGGTTTTAGGGTCTGATTCTCCTCTTACATAAAACAAGGATACAAGATAAAATGTATGTGATGAAATCTGGATCTCATTTACTTCACTGAACAAATAGTTAGGTCTCATTAATTTTTGGTAGAGCATGGGTTGCTCCCAGCTCTGCCAGTGACTACTGTTGTCATTGTGAGCCAGACACAGTGTTGTGTTTATTAGTCTGTGGGTTTATTATTTCTGAATGTATACGCCAGCCAATTGCAAAGATTGTAAGTTTTGTTAAAAGGCAGACTGGATAACAGAGCAAGTATAGTGATATGGAAGAAATCCTACTTTTTTTCCTGCCAGCTCTTCCAAGTTCTTAAGCAATGCGAAAATTATTAAGCTCTGGTCTGAATTTGGTAGACTGACCTTTTAGTTCCTCAGTTGAAAGTTTTGGATCAGTTGGTGAACTAGAAATCCACAATGGACTCAGAGCCAGGGTGTCTGCAATGCTTCTTTCAGCAAATACAAACCTAGTTTATAGGCCTGGAAGACGATATAGCAACTCACTGGCCAAAAAGCAAAAACAAACCTTGCACAGTATGTCACATCAGCTCCTAACTGTCTCCAGGAAGTGAAACTTTTGACAGGGAAATATATTTGTTTGTGGCCTCATTTGATTCATGTCTAAAGGAAAGGATTGAAGTCATACTCCCCGCAGGGTGCTCACATCCATCAAGGAGAGCATCCTGCAGCCTCTGGGATGTCATCTTCCTACAGGCTGCTCCTGGGCTCCCTGTGGGGCACGATGCTGTTGAAGTGAAGGAGCCTTTAGAAAAGGAGTGTGATGGACTTTTCCCCAGCAAGGACTGGAGTGTTTTAGATGGCAAAAGAAACACATTGCAGCCTCTCTGAATCATCTTGTTGGAAAGTGAAATGTCCTGAATACAGAGAGAAGTGGCACGCCTTCCTAATCCCTGCTCCTTCCACCCCTGGGAAATGGCACTGACTGCTGATAATAACTCTTCATTACTCCCAAGTCCTTGTGTGCTGCATGGCTAATATAACTAACCAGACATCCAGATCTACTGTGTACGCCAGGTAGATAACAAATAGTTTTACTCTAAGTAGGATAAAATAGATGGGATCAGCATACATTAGGCAGAGAAATCTTTCCACACTAGGAGGAGATTATTTCACTGTCGTGGACCTCTTCTTTTTGCACCTAACTTTCCACTTCTCTCCACATAGTAGGAGAAAGTGAAGAATTAATAGTAGAAACTTCCACAGAGTTAGTATAAATACAAAACTCCATAAGGAAGTTTGTGGAATTACCCTCATATGAAAAGGTGTATGCCAGCAAAGACTGAGCCTAGACTGTAATTCTAGGAGGTAGTTTGTAAAACACTGTTACCAGAAGTCCATAACATGCACAGTCTGATTTCTAGAATATTATATGATTTAGTTTCTTATTTGTTTTCTCCATGTCACTGTAGTGCTGTTGTACCTGTTACGGACTAACCTCAGTGGTAGCCTTTGTGAGCCAGAACAGTAAAATGGAGTATTAAATATAAAGAATGTTTAAGAGAAATTGCAGGAAATTGATAATGTGCCAGTCTGTAAACCATCATATCTGTTTATCGTACCTGTTTTCTTTTCCCTCTTCATCTCCTATGAAATTCTGCTGTATTTTCCTTTCTTACATTCTATGTGCAGAACCAAAACACAGCAAGAAACTCACCATTAAACTCTAATGTTAGTACCTTTCCACAATGCCGCCATCAAGACAGGCTTTTTGAAGATGAGGCAGCTCCAGAGATTCGTTAGACATGTGAATGGTTGTGGTTTTGCACCTAAAATACTACTTTAGCTATTTTAAGTAGGCAAGGAGATATACTAAAGAACTAAAAATATATATTTAAAAATACTTGACCTCAAAATAACCAATCTCTCATGAGCAGAGGTTTAAAGAACCTTTAAAGGGATCTTTTCCCGTCAGCCTATCCAAAGCAGAACCTCAGAGTTACAGACTTGTGGTCAAGGGAGTTCGAGGCCGAGGTGCTACCTCATCCACCATCACAGGCTCCATAAGGAATATTTTATGTCCATAAGGACATAAGCTATTTTCAGGTTTCTTGTCCCCATGGCATGGGTGCTAGAGGTCTGTACATGACATAAGGATTTTCCAAACTCTTCTTAATTTGATAGTATGCTTCACAAAGCCTGCGTTATGGGTCATAGGGAGATGCTTTGCTTGGAGTAGTAGAAATGGACTTTCACCTGCCTCTTTCGCAGCTGCGGCCATAGCAGGAATTGCGTTTATGCACAGCTTTAGCAAAATAGGTGCCATTTTACCCGCACAGGAGCACGTTGCCCCTTTTTAAGAGCATTACTCATACTATCAGCTTGTGCCTTGACTTTATTTGCCCTGTTTCAGCTGCTGATTTCTTCACAACTGGGTTTAAGGAAGGAGCCAACCCTACGTGGCTCACCAGCTCCCTGTGGAGTGACAGGAGCTGGACCACAGCTTGGGAACCTCCACAGACCGAGGTGCACGCTGCTCCTCTGAAAGGAGCATCAGATGGAGTATTAAAGAAGGGAGTGTTCTTGCATTTGCCCAGCACTATCAACACTAACCACAAGGATGATCTGGATTTCTCCTGGCGGTGCCAGATGGCAACGCTCTGATACTCCAGTTTTCATTGCAGGTCTGTGTCCTGTGGTTGTGGCAGGACTTCATCCTGAAATAACTGCTTGCTTTTGGAAATTCAGGCATGGCCCACTTACTTGGATATTTCAAGCCGTGGGTCGCAGTCAAGCAACATTTAAGAAATGAGGAAAGAGTTTCCCAGGTATTTAAAAGCTAGGCAGAATGATGCAGTGTTTGCAGGTAATTTGCTCCATGCTGAATGAAAAGAGATCCCTTGCTAATGGGCTTACCTATTGCTGTGTTTATCTGTAAACATATACAGGCAGAAAATACTTTTGAAAGCCCCACACAACCTGAAATACCCTATCTCTAATATGATAAGTGAAAAAGATTCTTCAATAATCATGTATGTTTTCAGTTTTAATTTGCAATTTAGTGCTGTAGAGAGTTTTGCTTCTTAAGGAAAACTTACAGGACCTAGATCAAAGCTCAAATTCTTTTATAAACCCTTTAAATTTCCTTCCTGTTCTAAGATAAGCAGTATTTCATTAAAATTGCAAATACCGCGCTGAACTCAGAATACATAAATACTTGAGGTTAGTTTTGTCTTATGCTGAGAGTTGTAAGCAGTCCTGAGAGATGGTGGGATAGAAGAGAATTGCCAGGTAAAAATATATATGGCACATAACACTGAAGCAGTAGCCTACATAAAAAACAGCTGTGTTGGGTGTTCCTGAGCAAATATATCCTTGATTCGTGTGGAAATATACTCGTTTCTGGGACGTGGTTAGCTCAATTTCAGGGCTTATCTTGGCTTGCAGGAGGTTGGGTCGGAGGTTCTTTTTGTTTCTAATTGGCACCATTTACTCTGTTCTAGGTTCACCTCTCATCCTGTGCCAGTGGCCTCAGTGTCTTAGGCCACGCAGCAGCAAACTCCAGGAGATGTAGAAACTGGACCTGCTGGATGCCTTTAATGAAGAAAACAGATTTAAGGACCTCTTCTACACATATGGGTTTTCTTTCCCAGTTGCAGAAGGTACATAATTGTGGATATTGTTAAAGGGAGCAAGTAGTCATTGGTGATGCTTGCTTTCTGCACATAACTGCTTGTCTCTCCCGTAACTCAGCCACTGTTTTCTGGATGTTTTGTGACACCACAAAGCAGCTGTTCTTTACTCTTCTGACTAAGACATTTATATTCAACCCTGACATTTTAATCTAATAAAAAAAAAAAAAAACTTTTAACCTCCTAGCAGTATAAACAGAGAACCTCTATATAATGGGCATCTGTGGAATATGGAATTAATCCCACTAGTGCGGAAAAACCTTCATAACTCTCTTGCGGCTTCATCACTCTTTGAGTTATGAGGTCTTCCTCTCACTTGTGGGATAAAGTCCAAATCCCACAGAAGCTTATTATATGTCCACTATTTATTAAGACTTCATCATTTAAAACAAAACACTTAAGAAAGACACCGGGAAACATTTAAAATCAAAGAGGTGTCAGTCTGAGGAATATTTGTTGTATTTGAAGGTTTTTCAAAGCAGAGAAGAAAAAGTTCATTTTAGTCCTGATAACTACTGAACTTGCTGCTTCTGCTTATTTTTTCTTTATTTTTTCTTTTTCTCTACAGAGAGATTCTAAATGTTTTCTTTTCTTTCCTACATGATTTTATAAATCTTTAAGTATCCTTGTGAAGATTTTATTTCCTTTTCTCTGTCTTGCAGCCCAATGACTGGAACCATTAACTATGAGTGAGAGCCCTTGTTCCCTGGTCTACAGATGTGAGCACATGTACTTGCTGTGTTTTGACTTACAGAGCCTTTTAAATGACATTCACTGTTTTGCTGAAGTGTAACATAACACAAATGCACTAGTTAAGGCTTCAAACTAGCAGTCCGATGGTACTAACATTTTGTAGCAAGGTAGTTTTAAGGCTAACAAGATTGCCTGGGAGGTAGGAAAACCTGATTCTGATTTAAACTTCTGTCATATACTCTGTCTAGACAAATTTAAATCACTCAGTCTTCCCTTGCCTTAGTTTCCATAGCCAGGGGATTAGAATACTGATTTTTTTTTTCACCTCTATTTCTTTATAGTGTCTCTGCACCTAAAAAACAGCAGAAGCTAATGTCCACCAAATCATCTGATATAGTGTAAAGGAATGTAATAATTATATTAGTCCTTACTGCAAAGAAGTGAATTTAATGACTTCATTTTTGCTGTTTAAGACATAGGTTTAAATAAGAATCTTTATAGTCCTTACTTTACAAGGCATGCATGAAACCAAAATCAAAAATGTCTTTCAATATGCGTTGATATTTTAAAGTTGCACAGGTGTTATTATTGATGTTATTTACACATCAAAATATTTTAAAGCTTACCATTTCTGGTTTGGCAATTTTATCTTTTTTTTTTTTTTTTCTTCCTATTTGAGAGAAATGAGTGTTATCACCTATGTAATTATCCCCTTCTCTCCCCTAAAAGTAATTAATTCTTGAAACACTTGTGAGAAATAAGGAACTCTATTTTACAGCAGGGGAAGTTGAGGTAGAGGGATTTAAGTTACTACTCTAGTGTCATTCTGTATATAAGTGGGAGAATGGGGATTAGAAGCCAGAGACTGCTGGCTGCCAGCCCTGACCTTGTGGCGTTGCTCCTATGGTGAAGTTCGTGAATTTTGTGGACTTGCACTAGTCCCTTTCTCAATCAGCTGCCACACTCACTGTCTGTTGGTAGTGAGATTAGATCAAAATCACAGTGTGTTTAAGATATGTGCATGAACAGAGGATAATGATGGAAGCACTCAAAGTGATCTAGAAAAGACATTTCACTCGTATAAGATTTAAAATCTCAGGTGTTGTTTTCAGCATAGCGCACATGAGTATAAACCCAGGGGGCTTCTTTGCTCCTTAAAAAGAAATGTTAGGATAAGAGAGAAATCATCCTTAGAAGAGTAGAGGAGAATTTCTCTACCTACTGGTGGATTATAGGTGTATATTATATCATTCTTTAGCTTTGGAAAAATTCAGACAAATTTCCGAGGAGCAGCCTAGTCTTGGACACATACTTGAAAACTGAATCTACTCACTTGTTCTTATTTTCTTCCAGTCATCCACTTTTCTCTCTTTTGCTCTAATAGAGAAAATGTGATCTGAATTTAAGGCAGACAGGGGAATAAAATATAAACAGCCAGAGCTGCTGCTAGTTGCTACAAAAGGCAAGGGCTACTGCTAATCTCTTACGGTAACTAGGACTCAGGATGGGCCTCTTTTTATGAGAATTTGTAAGATTTACAGCAGAAGTCATACCACCAGTCGGAGAGGTTCTACCTGATGACAGGTCTTTCTGCTCAGTCTTTGGTACTCAGTGGCAGTGAATAAGCATTAAATGACCCTTCTTTCTGCCAGAGTAGAAATTTATAGTCACTGCGGCAGCTCCTCAGTGGGGGTAAATTGTGTTAACTCTTTCAAAGGACTTAAGCTCTGCTGTTTGGGGTTTCATCATGACATACGCCTATGAACACCGCAACTTGATCTATGAAAGCCACTGTCACCATGTGGGCTTTTCAAGTTTTAACTTGTTTGTAGTGTTTTATTCAGCTTTTAGATGACATGGAAAAGAATTCCAACCTATTATAATGAATGTTATTGGAGTCTAAATGGATGTTACTGCAGTCTAAATGTAATGGTGTGTTTCTGATTTAGTGATTTTTAAATATAAAAATTTCAGGGAGTCAAAATAGCAACTGAGATAAAATTTTTCATCTGCATTTTAGGATTACATTGCCAACTCAAGCTAATTCATGAATTCTATTTGTATCTAATTCTATTCTATTTGAAGAATTTATTGTATATAGATTCCTTATAAAAGAAACTTGGAATTCTGCTGATAAAAATATTCACTATTTTTCCTCTGCTACCTGCATAATAGGGCTACAGGAAAAATGCATATAAGTGTATTAATTCAGTTTTCAAAGTGAAAGAACAGGAAAGACAAGGAAAACACAAGAGTGCAGAAGCAACAGGAAGTGAAAAGGTAGAGAGGCTGAAACAAGAATGTAAATCACATTTTTTATGAGTGGCCACCCGGACGACAGAGAGCAGGAGCAGAGCAGCTTGTTGTGAGAAATAACAATGAGGAGCGCACATGCAGAAATGCAAACTGCCCAGCGCCGCGAGCGGGCCGGGGCAGCCCTGGGGAAGGCTATCTCGGAGCAGGGCTGGGAGAAGGCTGGTTGCTTATTCTCCCTCCCACTTTCCTCTTGGTGTTGTTCTCCTGCCTGCCCTCCATCCTCACCCCCCTCTTCTTTCTTAAACAAGGTTGGTTTGGGTAGGGATGGTCCCCAAAAGCACCCTCTCCAACAATAAACACAAATGACTATGGTGGTCCTGTCAGCTTTGGATCTTTGTAAAATAACCAGTGATCCACAACACTTTCTGGAATTGATTTCCCAGGCTTTCCCTCTCCTACTCACTGACAGCCTGGAAAAAAAATTTCCCCCCAGCACTGGGGGTGAATGCTATTCATTTTCCCGTTATTGTGAATTCCTACAAGCCAGGAGTCCTGAAGAGCTACGCCTTTGAACCGAAGGCCATTTTGCTACTGAAGGAGTAACAAATCAAACGCTATGCTCACAAACTCTTAAGTTTTGAAAAGAACACTTCCAAATGATTAAATAGTTATGCATGGCAAGAACTTGAAACTTTCATGATTTATTCAAACGCTATAACCTATAGTAAAATATAAATTTTTGTTAATAGTGGCATAAATGTAACATTCTCTCCTCCTCCCTCCCCCCGTTTTTTTTCCTAGGTGTAGAACTTCCAAGTTTGGAGGAAGAAAAAAAGCATCTGTTTTTCTGTATGTTTGCTTTTTTTATAGACTTCATAAATCCAGCAAGCTTCTATTTGGACCACTAGGCCCTTTCAATAGAAGCATGTTTTCACTGGGATTTCCACATTCATAATTATTCCTCTCGTTTCTCTGCTGTTAGAAGACAAGCTGGTATTTCATTGCTTTGGGGAAGTTAATAATATGGTAGGCAAAACATCAGGAAAAATTATAATGAATGAACCTATACAAATTGTAGGGAAACACATGCTGCTATTATAAAATGTTCCCATCATAAATCCTGGCAAATCACTCTGTGCACAAGTGAATAACTTTTTAACACATAAACACTCAATTAATTAAAGGTAATATACTATATATGCTCAAACTAGTGTGACACAGAAAAGACTCAAATAATGGCATTCAAGATTATGGAACCAGTCATGTCTGCTGTAGTTCTCCTGAGAGATTTGAGAATAATAACTCTCCAATGTAACGCTGCTCTACACCTGAAGGGAAAAATAAGTTCTCGGTCTCACTACTTTAATTTTATACTATTGCATTCACTTAGGAAATAAGTAGGAAACTCCCTACTTTTTTTGTCACCTTATTTCATACAACACAAGGTTTCACAAGTGTTTACTTGGGGCCATGCAGATTCTCACCTCTCCAATGGCTATTTCTTACTTCTTTATTTTTTTTCCAACTTGCCAAAGATTCTTGGAAGATTATTTCATTTAACAATTGGATCGTTTGCTAGAGCAATGAATTTATTGACGCTGACTTCAGTTATAGTGGTTTAGTGATATTAAAATATTTCTCTTCACTTTGAGGTCCATATTTCTTAGAATTTGCTGGATTTTAAAAATAGTCTGTTGGTAGAATTGTCTCTCAAAAAAAAAAAAAAAAAAGAAGAGAGGAAAATGAAAGGTTTGAAGTTACGATTAGGTTTTTGTAAGGACCAGAGAGACAACTCAACGGCTGTAGAAAAATAACCAAATTGTATTCACAAAGAGTACAAAGCAAGATTTATTTTCCTGAGGCAGGGGTTATTTAATTTTTTTTAAGTGGGAATAGCTCCAGTAAGAGCCATTGAGAGCAACCCATGCAGGGCAACCCAAGAAAAAACAGCTGAAAACAACGGCTTTTAGTCAAAGCAAGAACCTTGTATTCAAGTTGGTGCCTTCACTTACATTTTGCCTTACGTTACATATTGTGCTTGCATTGGGCAAGTGTCTTCATTCTTTCACTGAAAGAAAATAATGATTTGAATGCTTTTAATACATTTCATGATTTTGATAGAATAGGTATATTTTTGAATTCTCCAAAAGATTTTGGGAGCTACAGAACTTTCATTCGTGTTTAAGCTGCATTTCTATATCAGGAGCAGTTACTGTATGTACTTCCTCCATTAACGTGATAATTGTTACATATGGATATGAATGAAGCAGAATTAACATTTTTAGTCCTACTCTCTGCTGCTCCCTTTCCTGCATTTTTACACAGTTTGAGTAGTTATGGATTGCTCTGCATTTGTATCACTTTTGTGACTGATCGGTCAGATAAGAAGTAAAATTTCCACCAGCTGAGAAGAAAGATGAGTGGCTGCTATAGAAGCAAAGTAAAAAGACAAATTAAGTCTAGCACTTTTCTTACTCTGTGCCTCTGAGACAACAGACAGTTAAAGCTGGGAGTGATAACTGGGAGTATTTTACCTAGATGGTGTATGATTGCTCACTTGAAATTTATATAGAACACTGAAACCTTCTGCTGGAGCATCTAGCCAGAAGGAATATGCTGCTTCAAGTACTCAAAAAGTAGAGTATTTTAGAAATTTTTTTTTCTCTTGCTATCTATTATGATTTCTTTCTCTTCACCTCCTAATTTAAACCCTAGATTATGCTTGACCACTACACTAATTTGAGACTGACCTCAGTATTTTATGGAAGATTTTTCTCCCTTTTATATACTTCCTAATAGGAAAATCTGTAAAGATGAGAGGGTTCTTTAAGTGACTACGTGTCTGTTTTAGAACAGTCACAATTACAGACTGGATTTGGGAGTCCTTTAATGAAAAGCTGGGCTAGTCACTTTGAATAAACTGACAGAGTAGTCTGGAAAGTGAAGTGTAGTGGTGCAAACATCCATCCAGACAACTGAAATGTTTCTGGGCCTTCAGCACCACAACCATGCGTGATTCTATGATCTCACCCAGCGAACATTCATATTTCCTGATGCCGATGGGGAGTTTAGTGGTGTCACCCTGTTGTGAGGTCTCCCCCATGTCACAGGAAATCTAAGGGGTATCCTTGTTAATCCTATGCCTGCTCTGCGGTTTGTCACACCACCTTAAAAAAACTAAACAGTTTAATAGGCTCACTAAGTATTCTTTAATTTTGGTGGGTTCAGTTTAGTTTGCAAGCCATATAGATCAATATAGGCAGGGCTTCTGTTGTGTATGCTGGAAAAAATGAGTGCTGACACCATACCTGCTGGCATCGATTTACTATGATTATAGAATAGGAAATTTCTTATAAAGTTACTGGCACAGCCTAAAAATGAACTCTCATGCTTGGCCACAGCTTTTTAAGGCTTGTTGGTTGCTATACAATTTTATATTTTGAAGCTTTATCCTTCATTTATAAAGTCTAGTTCTAAAATTTATGTCTTCCATTACTGTTTTTATTCATCATATTTCATCATTTCTCTCACAGGAGCATCTACATTTAGTGATAGTAATTATCTTACAGAGACCTGTTACCAAGTGATAACTATTTTCTTGCCAAATTTAACACTTCAGTCCATGAAGAATCTTTAAACCAAAAGTACATGGTCCCTGAGTGTTCCCTCTAGCAAATTCTTAGGGATGGAAAGTGACTCTGAATTGATACATTCCAAGTTACTGGTGATTACTTGAGTTACTGATCCTTTGGGAATTAGTTTATTCCTTTATCTCCTTTCTAATCTTTAGTCCTCACAGTGCCCTGTAACCATGACTTCCACAGTTTAGTTATTTACTAGGTGAAACTTAGCACATGAATTTCCAGTGGAGCTCTACTGTATATATTGCAATATTTATTATAATGCCCATTTATTTTATTCTTATCTTACTGAAAATGGCTGGGTTAGCTTACATTTATTGTAAAAGTCAGGCAGAAAACCTTGGAAAGTCAGGCAGAAGGCAGAAAGCCTGGGAAACTCATTCTATAATAGGTAGTTTCTGAACAAACAAAAGCCTGAGATCAAAATGGAGACTGATATACAATCTTTCCTCAACAGTTATTAAGAATGTCATGTGTTTGAGGGAATGGTGACAAAATATGGTTTTTGAAGGAAGGGTGACAAAAATAAGACAAAAGGAGAATTAGAACATGGAAATACTCTTTCTAGTAAAAGTTGAATGCAGCTTGAAATTATACACCGTATTTTAATTATGTCTTTTCCTTTTGAGTTTATCATTAATATTATAGTGTTAGTCATGAAGAACTTTTTATAGAACTATTTTTTCAAAGAAAATATCCAAAACAGCAAAATTCTTAAGTGTTGATTATGAGCTACACAGATAGAACTTGCTTCATCTTACTGAAATCTGAACGGTAGAAACCAGCTGCTTTATGAGCACTATGCAGCTTTTTAGGATGGGAAGAGAAAATACTATATAGGAAGCCAGTACAACAACAACATAATTCCTCAAAATGAAATAATTGGAAGAATTTAGGGAGGTGGTGTGTAATTACCCATTTGGAATCTATTTAATCTTTGTGTCTGATCATCAGACCAGGGTGTGTATGCTGCATCCAGAGTGTGAGCTGCCTTGTCCAAAACTGAATGCGAGTATCTCATTGTGCCATGCAGATATTCCCTGCATTAATATCGAGTGCCCATGTGCTTCATCATTTGGCCTCTGCATAAGGGCCAGGCGCTACCTCCAAAGTAGTGGTTTTATATATAACAGAGGATTTTTCACACACACTTGTTGAGATAATAACGGTGACATTGCTACAGAACAGTAGGAGAGATAGAAATGAAAAATAAACTAACCAGACAGGAGTAAATGTGCCTGGAATTGTCCACACATCTATTTGTAAACTGAAACCAGTCCTCTAGTCTTCCCTTGTGCAAAAGTCTCAACGAAGAGATGGCTTTCAGCAAACTTAAGAGGATAGAGTTTTAAGGGAATATAAAACCTGGCTTCTGCTGTGGGTCTCATACTTACCCTCACTGGTTTGACCTCACTGGGAGCAGACACAGAGACTGGTCAGTGCACTGTGCGGCTGTTACTTACTTGACTGCCTTTCTTCCCTTCCTCAGACATTTCCTGACCCTCCACCCAAACCAGGATAATAACACACAGTGGGGATGATGCATGTAGACAGTTTCCAATGCCAATGACTAGACATTGGAAACTGAGCCTTCCTGGACAGCATCTTAGTGTGGTCCTTCCTTCCACAAAAGATTAGGCTGAAGTGAAGGCTGATAATTACCACAGCTGGTATAAAACACTTCAGCAATAAAATCTTTCTTCATAACATCTATAAATATTATTCAGAATTACTCCTCTGGGCACTGTAACAGATTCATCTACCTTAAATGAATGGACCGTGAAGTATTTCCTCATTCTACACCCTAAGTCTCCACAGTGAACTCAGATACTAGCCTGATGGACAATGTCTTAAAACCTTTCACATATTGCCCTTCTATAAGTATTTCAGCAAAATGATTTTGAGCTCCATAATTGTACAATAAGCTTTCAAAGTGCAAAGTAACTGCTAAGACATTGCATTTGCCTGTACGGTGACAGCACATTTTAATAAAGTATATTTTATAAGGAAGGAAATTCAAGTTGTGCTACTTCCAAACAAAAGTAGTGAAGTAACAAAAATACAGCATGTCAGAAGTTAACAGTTCTCTTCTCATGTTTTCTTCATGTTTTTAATAATTTGTATAATGATTTAAACCACCTTTTTTTTTTTTTTTTTTTACAGTCCTCTAGATGGTCCCACAGTCAACCTTTTCCTTATTTAGTATTTTTAGAATTCTTTGAGATACTTGGATGAATGGTCCTATGTAAGTGCCAACAATTATTTTATTCTCTGAACTTCAGACCATTGAAAATGTCCTGTCTGGTTAAGTATTGGCTTTATTTGGTGTCATTGCTAACTAATTTTTATGTAGGTTAGGGAGAAGGACTGTTTGAATTGGGTTTGGTGCTCAATACACAGCCCAATATTGCTGAAATGTTGAAACTGATACACTATTATGTCATATAAAAGGTGTGTGTACATAAGAAAATGTAGGCTACACCTATAATATTAAGTTAAATTAAACATGGATACTGGAACTCAGACATATATACTATGAAATTGCTAGAAGAGTGCCTGCATAGTTTTGGCTCTGGCCAACAAGCAATTTCACATACAATTCCTGGGCTCAGTCTGGCATTTAGCAAAGGTCCATGGCCAGCAGAGAGTTTGCCTTTGGTGACCTTTTTTTTTCCAAAGCTAAAGAGTTTAATAGTATGGACATCATAACAGCCACATGTTTGTTTAATATACAAGTATAGAAATAATCCCTATTTAATCTTAACATATACTTGCATATTTTCTTCATTGTCATTTAGAAACTGAACTGTGGAAGCCAGTATTACATTCTTTGTACACTTCAATGAGAAAACCCATGTGCTGCATTCAACTCATTGCAATTGGGTTATAGTTGAGGAACAGAAATACTTACTGCAGTATTTCTCTAATGGAATTTGAGCAAATGCTTGAAAGAAACTCTATGCAAAGTTCTGAAGTGAAAATCTCATACCGAATTATATTGTATATTGTATAGTTGGTTGCATGCTATGTTAGAAAATCTGCTAGGGACAAAGGAAAACTTTCAGTAAGATTTTTATTTTTCTTTTTCGCAAAGAAAAGCTAGAGTATGGTCCACCATTGAATAGCTGAATTCAAGGACAACATTAGTAAGCTAAACTGAGTGTGTCCTTATGCATCCACATATCCAGTCTCACATATGTGCATGTGCAGTATTTGCAGACATCATGGAGCGCTTATTACCATGGAGAAAACAGATGATCTAATAACAAAGGTTTACAGTTTGCAGATGAAAGATGAAGAGCTGCAGAGGCTACTCTATTATCATTTACGAATGATAATATCACTGAGGTTCAGTGAAATTCTGTAGGTGGTGATTGAGTCAACTAGCTCTTTTACTTCACTGTCAAAAAAGTAGTTGTTTTTGCTTCAAAATATTGTAAAATCTGGAAGCGGAAAACAGAGGAGTTGAGAGAAGGAATAGACTTAGGCCAGAAAAAAAATAGTTATTCCAAAATACTAACATTGAGTTGTTGGTATCTTTTTCAGGTAAGTAAATAATTTTGAGGAGAAAGAAAAAAGATGAACGCTCAATTTTTTTTTTATCAAAACGTCACAAGTCATCATGTCTCGTCATGAGCTGAAGTTTTGAGTCATATTTTGCTTGTCATCCAATATTGTAGATTGGTGTTTATAATAATAATACATTATTGATTCACATCTAATCTCTATGAAATCTTGCAATGGTGACAGTAAGGATCCTTTTGAACAAAGGAAAACAAACAACAGGACCCACGTAGATACTTAAGTTGAAATTCTGGCCTCATAGAAGCAAATAGTAAAACTCCATTTGACTCCAATGGGGTCAGGATCTCTTCCCCTTTCCCTCCACCCCCAGTGTGTAACCACAGCTGTGCTTTTGCTAAGCAGCATGCAAGAACAACTTATGAATCACATCTGGTGACCCTGTTTGGCATCTCAGCAGAGAAAACATCAGAAATATTAACCCCTTTGTTGCATAAAGTAAAACAAAGAAATTTTTGGACCTTCTGGATAATGCAAAAAGCTATGAGGAAGAAAATAAGAGAATAAAAATGCCTTAGGGAGCTGAGAATGAGGGTCACAATAATAGGGAGGGAGAAAAGCTGCTTAGGCTTTGTAATTACAAAATTTAAGAAAAAAAAAACTTTTTTCTTTCATTTTTAGGTTCAGTTGCCAATGTAACTTGATAAATTTCTTTGGTTTGTTTCCACTTCTTCTCACTGATGCAAGTTGGCAATTGCTTTTGTAGAATTTCAGGCCCTCTTGAGTCAGTGTCTTGGTCTTCAGTCAAAACCTCTTCATTTTCCAAGAACCTCTTAATTTTCCATTTCCTCTTTGGCAAAGCTTAAAACCATATCTAAAAGCTGTATTAGTATTTTTTCACCTGAGACATTGAAATTTCCACCACCATTGGCCTCACTTCCCTTTTCTGTCTTTTTTCTGTCTTGGGAAGTTATCTTGTAAAAATCAAAAGTTAAAAAGTTATTCAGCCCCCATTCTTCCTCTCTCTCTCTCTCTCTCTCTCTCTCTCCTTTTTTTTTTTTTTTTTTGTGTATGTGTGTGTCTGGGGAG
The DNA here is from genome assembly GCF_003342845.1 of Nothoprocta perdicaria. NCBI lineage: Eukaryota > Metazoa > Chordata > Aves > Tinamiformes > Tinamidae > Nothoprocta > Nothoprocta perdicaria. The sequence goes on from NW_020456176.1 coordinate 2,734,093, forward strand.
GAATTTCATAGTCTGAAGTTTCACAGCTATCTATATTCTGGGTGAATGAGTCTTTAGGATATAAACATTCCCAAAACAGGGCATTTGTTATCAGAATGTAGAGTGCAGCACTGGATTTTCTCACTGACTAAGGCTCTAGCAGTAGCAGAAAAGAGAATCAAACTCTTGTAGTTTAATCCTACTATAAGCTATTTTAAGCTAATTATTTAATATATATGAATTTTCAAATGTGGAGAATTTTAGAGAAGTTTTGAAGCCAAGACTACACAAAGTATTATAGACCAAACCTGTACAAATTGGACTAGTTTTCTTGATATCATTGAGACATTGCCTCCAAGTTACATAAATTTATTCTATTTTAAATAGGTTACATCAGCGTGTAGAATATGTTGATTATGTTTGAGGGATGAAAGATCCAGTTTTAGCACATCTGCCGAGCCATGTGAAGTCACAGAGCTGAATTCTACAGGAAAGTCATCATATGCTGGAATCATATGAACTCTGTAAGTTATGAATAACTGAGTATCAGCATATTGTATGTATTTGGCTGAAGTACAGCTCCTTTAAGTGTTTGATCTTTCAATTAACTCTTTTAAAAGTGGTTCATTTGCTGTTGTTTGTGAACATCTGGGTGCTCTCATATGGGTTGTGGGCCAGATTTTGAGAGACATGTCTACTTATAATCACACTGAAATCAGATATGAAGAAAGAATTCTAAATAATGTAGACTCTTGAAATCCAGGAAAACAATTAAAATGTAATTACAATTGTGTTGCAAGTGTAGAATAAATAACTTATTCTCCATGCCAACACATTAATGGTAAATAGGAGTTAGGGAAAGTAATAGAGAGATAATAACACTATGTCATAATTATTCAGAGGAATTCAGTATATGCAGAAGTCAGCACAGTGAGATTGAATATAATATACACAGAAAATGTATCCTGTTTATAAAAATGCTACTATATCTTGTAAGTTATTGGCCAACATATTATTGAAATAATATTGAGTATGACTTCACATAATTACCCTTTTTTCCCAGTGTTTTCAAACACTTTGTTCTGCAGAAAGTGTTGATATTACAAGTCTTTTCATTATACACTTGCTCTATGGGTATTAGTAACCTATGACCAAATTTCTTATCTTGCAAAAATTAATATTAAAGTGTGAAGTGCCAGCAGGCTTAAATAGTCCAAATGGGATATTTCAACTGTCTGCACAGAAATTCATCCTATGGAATTGGAGATTTAGAGAAAAAAATCCTTGACCTCTTACTCTTTTTTTTATAGCAGTTCTACAGCACACATGAGAGAAAGTTGCCTTATCCTATGTAATATACAAGTGTTGGTTCAAGAAGTAGCTATTGCTGAGCCACTAATTAACGGTGACCACAGCATAATTAAGTTCAGCTTTCTCAAGGGAGTGATTGAACTAAATGCAGGACTGTGACACTAAACTTTTGATAATGAAAGTTTTCGGGGAGGAAGTTAGTTAGAAAACCCTAAAGTCAAAAGTGAGGAAATTAAAATCCTTACACTCAGCATGGAGGCTTCTTAGGCATCCCAGGAGTCACAGAGGAATGAATGCACCTTAACAAAAAAAAAAAAAAAAAAGAAAAAGAAAATAAAAATCCAATTAAAAACTAGTTTAGTTGGATTGCAAGGTTCAAGATGTTATTTGAGACAAAATGGTAACCTTCAGAAAATAGTAATCTAGTCCAAGAAATGGGGAGGGGCAGATCAATTGGGAATGGAAAGGGTAGAAGATGGAGGAAAAAGTGACTTAGATAAGATAAAAATGAATAGAAACACCAACAAATTTTTTATCTTAGTCCAAAGTGGGAGCAAAGAGGGAAAATTGGCTAATTGATTTATTCACCATTGAGAAAATAAGGGCAATATGGTTATTAGAGAAAAAAAAAAGAAACCAATGTTTATATTAAGACTGTCCTCAGAGGTAGCTGAGGTATCTATAAGAATATTTTTAAGTGGACTTCACTATCAGTAGAAAAGCATATAAATAGGAAAATGTCAGTTCACAAGGCTTTGCAAAAATTTGGAAAGAAAAAGGAGGTGACTGAACTGCTAGAAAGAATGTACAATTTAACTCTGGTCAATGGTTCTGACCTGAAATTTAGAACAGTAGCAAATACTTATAAAGCACACACTGGAAAGTACAGGTGACTGTAAGCAAAATGATTAGAGTAATTATTATAAAAAAATTGGTAATAGAAAGTGGATTGAGGTAACTAATTTTTATTTCCCTAGATGAGACAAAGCCCTTCACAAGAGGCTGTTGAGAAAATGAAGTCTTGGTGAAAGGCTAAGAATTGGCATGGAATAGAAAGGGGCTAAGAGGTAAGAGCTGTTGACTGGTGGATGAATTACAGGTCCTACAGGATCAGACTGAAGACTTACCCTTTCCTCTCACACCAGGTGAGCATGCAAGGCTTTTGGCATTGACTTAGCATGATCTTACCTACCTGCAGACTCTAATTTTGGCTCCAAACCCAGATACTAGCACCTGAAATGCTGTGTGCAATTCTGGGCTCCCCAGTATAAGGATGTGGAGCTTCTAGAGAGGGTCCAGTGGAGAGTGACAAAGATGATTAAGGGAATGGAACATCTCTCGTATGAGGAGAGACTGAGTTGGACCTGTTTATCTCGGAGAAGAGAAGGCTGAGAGGGGATCTGATTAACATGTATAAGGGAGAATGTAGGGAGGAAGGGGCCAAGCTTTTCTCAGTGGTGGCCAGTGACAGGACAAGGGGGTAAGTTGAAACACAGGAGGTTCTATCTCCAGGTGAGGAGGAACTTCTTTCCTGTGAGGGTGACAGAGCAGTGGAACAGGCTGCCCAGGGAGGCTGTGGAGTCTCCTTCTCTGGAGGTCTTCAAAACCCGCCTGAATGCTGCCCTGTTCCGCGTGCTCTGGGTGTCCCTGCTTGAGCAGGAAGGTTGGACTAGATGATCTCTAGAGGTCCCTTCCAACCTTAAACATTGTGATTCTGTGATATTACTCTTGTCACAGCTGTTGCCAACACTCGCCTTTTAAGTAGGACTATTAATCTCCCTTAAGAAAGTAGCAGGTCTAATGCTATCAGAAGCTCCTTAAGCACAGGTAGGAAAAAAAGTGACATAGTAATATTTTCTCATGCTGATTTGATTACATTACCTAAGTAATGTCTCTGTTTTGAAACAAATAAAGCACTATCCTTCAACCAGGCTTCGGCGTAGGGATAGCCTGATCTGTTTCAGCAGAATTGATATTAGGATCTAAATTCACATTTAAAGGACAGATCTAATTTATGCTAAGGCCTTACTAAACAAGTCTGATGATGAAAGGAATGTAAATGTGTGCTCTAGAAGCACATAATGGTGTTCTTGTGTGAGTAAAAAATCAATCCATTTGTTTTATAAACTGATTTTTGAGATCTCTCTTCTACAAGTATGATCGTTATTCAGTCCCCCTTCTGAAGGATTTAAACTCATGCTACACTTTCAGAGACAACTTCCTTTATGGAAAGAGGAATAAAAACCAGAGAACCCACACAGCCATTTAAATGACTCACATGTTTCTAGAATCATTTTCCTGAAAAAAAATGTAATGTCCTAAAGGAAACATGCAATCTGTGCTGTTGATGGAAGGAGTTTAGTTGTACCAAGTTTGTGTAACTTGCATAACTCACTCACAGCTTTGCTTTTCATACATAATGCTGTCATTCCAGAGCGATGGCAGTGATACTGCCAACATGTAGCACTGTGTGCCTTGCAGGTACAAATGTGCAGCCTGTGCCGTTCCTATCCAGATAATAAGCTGTAAGACAGTACTAAATTCCATTTATCTTGCACCTTGACATCCTCCCATGCACTAATCCATTTCCATAGGGACTGTTTTTAACAATCTGACCCTCCCAGCAATTAAAAACAGCTGCCATTTTTTTAAACAAACCTGCCAGGAAAATATTTCTTGCTTTCCTCACGAATGTGGAATTCCGAGCCACCCTCCCACCCCCAAATTACATTGGACTGCTTCCCAGGCCATGTAATATTGAGTCTTTGGCTAATGACTGGTTTAAGTTTCAATAATCCACAGTTCGTTAGGACCAGAAATAGATTATCCACTGTAGAGATGGGATTCCCGCTTTTCCAGCAGGATATGGCGTTTTAGTTATTGCTAGGTTTGGTAGAATATAAAATATCAGAGTTTATAAATCAATATGTAGGTGATTGATGATATTTTAACATGTTTTCTATTGCACTGCTCCCTACAGCTGCAACTGCAGCCTGGGACCCCCTGGAAAGGTGTTGCAGAAACATGTGGTCAAAGACAGCCCTCAACGCAGGCAGCTCAGAGACAAAAATGGGAAGCAGCAGCAAGAGGAAATACAAATTTCCTCAACAGCTCAGGCTGTTGAAATGAATTCACTGTTGCCATGCGGAATGCTAGGTGCAGAGCTCTGATTAAATGCAGTGTCCTTTGACTCCAGATCTACTGGCCCAGCCTCACGAAAGCACAACATGCCCAGCTAAAAGTCTTAGTTAGAACTTTTTATTTTCCACATGAATTTGGGAATTTGTGGTCTTCAGGCAAATTGGCTTTACAGGAACTGAGTAAAGTGACTTCTGCTTAAAAATCCTGCAACAGGCGTAAACTAGCTTGTGTCATGATATAAAACACCTGCTGATGTGAAGTGGCCTGAAGATTTTATTGCAGTTCCGTGGTTGGATCAACTTGACTCACGAATTTAAGGTGGAGATCACAGACATACTTGACTCATGTGTTCATCTTATTCCCCCCAGCATCCGATACTTCTTTTATCTGCCCTCCTAACATTTGCAAAACCTCTCTATTGAAAAGATGTGATAATTTTTTTTGCCCTTGAACCTCACAGTTTGTTCCTCATTTTGAACTAGTGCCTCCTACCGAGTTGTACCGAGCCTGCTTGTGATTTTAAATAATCTTTCTACTAAATTATATGACTACTTTATAGTTACAACTAAGTGAGGAAGCAGACATATACGATGACCAGAAAAGGACAGTGAAATGTTCATCTGAATCAGTTGAGTAAAAACTGAGCAAAAAGTATTCTTCAGCAAAGCATGCCTATTTTCTTTATAAAACAAGGGAGACGGCAGTCTGCCAGGCTTATGAGGGGACCTATGATAAGTGTGATGGGTGCTGAAAGGATGGTCTCCTGCTCCCTACAACTTTACTGCTTTGAAAGAGCAGATCTGAGCTTTCACTGAGCGTGCTGCTGGCTGTCATATTCAACTCACAATACACTAAGCTACAGCAACCTCTAAAAACATGTTATAGGGAGCTGAGACCATCTTTGCAAAGGTTGCAGTAAGTTCAAAATAGTGCTGAGGTGACCTTTAAGCCACCTTTTTGCAGAATCTTTGGCTTCTGCTTTTGGCATATCAGCTTCATCTTGAGATTTTCCCAGTAAATGGAAATCTGACCACCTTCCAAACATTGTCAAATAATAATGAACCAACTTTGCATACAGATATTTCTTCATGAAGATAAATGCTTGTACATGGACTTTTTTTTTTTTTTTATTTGTTTCATGCTTATATGGCTTTGTTTTCAGCAAATCATTAAATAAGTGATGACTTACTGCACTGCTTTTTTTCAATCTCATCACAAACCACAATCGCTTACAGGAAATGGAATGTTTACTTGAGTTTATTATACAAGGGTCTGGATATGAGCTGTGGGATTTTTACACCTCATAGCAACGGTATTACAATTTATTTACATCTTCATGTTGGCAGCTGCACAAACTCTTATGAAATAGGACAATCACACCTTAGGGAACAGTAATTATAGGCAAAGGTATAAATAGTATAAAGAAGTGCGCGCATTTGGCACTTAAGTTGAAGAGAATAGAAACTATTCTGGCAAATCTTCAAAAACACAGCCTCTTGTTCATTATGAGGGCATGAACTAATTAAACCTAACTTGTCAGAATAGGCTACATGAATAAATTCTAGTCAATTCTGGCACAGTCATGCTCCAAACCCATGAAGAGCAAAGTTGTTTTAGTGATGTCATGATTTGGACATTCAGAGCATGATATCACTTTTGACAGAATTAATGCAAAATTAATACCATATGTATAAGCATTAATAGGTATTGAATTTGAACACCCAGTGATAAGTCTGTGTTGGTTTCCAAAGTAACAGTCTGTTTTTTTTCTTTCATAGTGCTTACATTAATCTAGTATCAGAAGGCAAATTTAAAATACATTTCAACACTTTTACAAGAAAGCGTTTAAGTTTTACATCTCTGCCTCTATTTCAAAAGCTGTTTGCATAAGAAAAGCAATTAAACTTCATTGCTACATTTTTAATAGTGACAAAATCAGTGTTGTAAGAGAAAAAATTTAAGGTAATTTTAAACTTAAAATAAATTGTTGACATTTGATAGTGGGAAGGAAAATTCCTCTGAGAATCCATTGGCTCCATTTACATATATATATATATATATATATTATAATGAATCTGAAGTTAAAATCTTGATGCATTTATTAGTTTGTTAGTTCCTAGTTACTGTCAGTGACCAGGTGTTACTCTTTCCCAAATGCTTTGGCTACCTCCACTCCTCTTTCCTTTCTCAATCCTGACATATTCTTTCATGCAAGTCCTTATGGTCCTCCGGTTCATTTTTTTTTTCCTCTCAAGGTATAGTTATATTTTCAGGACATATGTCTGAAACAAAGAGACTCTACTGTAGTCTTCAGAGGTACAGATGAGTTAAAGAGATAGTCAGCAGAGGGTGAGTAGGGATGTGACAGAATTTGCTGAGGAGACTAAAAATAAGAAGTAAAACAAATGTTGATCCTGTGGTGAGGGAAGCTCTCTTGATTCTGATGACCAAGGCAATAAACTCAGAAAGGAAATTTAATCCTGATAAGTGTGAAGAGTTATGTGTAATGAAACAGCCTCAATTCACAGTCCAGGAATCTGAACTGAATGTTATAAAGAAGATAAAAGATTTTGGTGCTATACACAATATGATAAAGTCAGATCCACATTCAGAAGTAGTAAGAGAAGTAAATCAAATATTTGGAGTTAGTAAGAAAAAGGTAGAGAGAAACAATCCTTAAATCTGTGTGCAACTAAGAATTATTCAGTAGAGGTGGACCCCTCAACATAGCAAAGAAGTCACTGAAGGAGGTATGATACAGGGATTGCTGACAAAGAGAAGGTTGATCCACAGCTCTCTCAAAATAGAAGAGGGGAGCATTTTCTTGTAATAGTCTCATGTGTCAGGTCAAAAAACTCCCAAATATTTAATACAACGAAATTATTTTTTTAAGGGATAATTTAACTGTAGAATTCATTACTCCTTCATAAGTCTAGTGGAAAGTAAGTAAACAAAGTAGCATAAGAAGAGCTGTGATTTACTTAAAAGTGGAAAGATGTGACCTTTGTTTCGGCGTACTCCTGACCTGCTGATTGCTGGATGCCAGAAGTATACACTAGAGAAGTCTCACTGTATGAACTCCTTTTGGAAGGCACTACTGACTGGGCTACTAACTGGATTTGGGTCCTACCTACACAGCTTGTTCATACATTTCTAAAACTGACAGCAATGGTGCTGCTGATGTTTTTGCTTTGTGTCTCTATGTTGTTTTTCAGGCTCTTTGACATGGATCTGCTCCAGACAAATATAGGAATCTTAAACATCTATGCCTCCTAATAGGGGGTCCAACGCCTATCTGATTCACCTCAGAAAGGGTGGGAATGGCTGGAAGCAGACAAGATAGCAAACTGTAAGTGAAATATTTTTTGATGATCAGGGAATAAGCAGGTTTATAAATGCAGGTTTATATATAAGAGTTGGTTTTATTAGGCTCAACAACGTGGTTGGAAGCAGAGGTGATTTTATCATTAACCAGTCTCTCCTAAATCAGCCAGCACTGCTAGAAAAGCAGCCTTCCACTCTCTGAATGATAGTGAGTAAAGCACAAACTACAGGACTGATTCAGTTCAGCTTCCCTTGGTAGAGTTTCCTAGGTAAGGTTTGTATGTCTCCTTGTCAAGTTGTATAGCTTTAAGTACAGAACAAATAATGATCCTAAAATCAAAGCAGTGTGTGTTGCACTTGCACCTGCTTTGGATTCTACCCTTTTGTTTTCATACTACCCCTCTCAGCCTCTGATAAATTCATAGTATGTTCTGGGCTACCTTTTCATGATGTACAGAAAAACACAGATCCACATGGGAGGTTTCACAGACTGCATTAAGTGTGCAGAATTCCTTTCTTGCTTAAGTAAAAAAAGCAAACTATCATTTACAAGGAAATCAGAGCATCAAAGAGAGGAGGAGAAAGATTTAATTATACAGTAGCTGTGTATTTGCTGCATCTATTGAAAGTATTTTGCTTTCTCTTAATCTTAAGGGTTTTTGAGAGGATAATATACAAGGAAAACAGATAAGGACAATGGAGACAAAGAAGGGGCTTATATTTCAACAAAATCAAGTCAAACTCCTACTTAAGCAGTTCATCCTGGCTTGCACTAAGGAATTTAATTTGAACATTTTTTAAAATATAGCCTGGAGAGTCTGGCTTATGTACTTTAAAACCGAATCTCAATCACAAAGAACTGTAGGTCCTTCAAATTATAGTGATACAGATATGTTTAATCAAATATATTGAGTAATTTTTTTCATCATTACTTGGGATTTCTCCAAAGCACAAACATCAGTATACATATAACTGTATTCTTCACTTAAAATGTGAAGCGACACTCTGCTTTCTACTTCCTTCATTATGTTATTTCCACATCAAATTTTCCAATGCTAAGTGAAAGACAGTCCAGCCTGGGATTTTTAAACGTGATATTCAAATATGACTTTCATATTACCTTAGGTATGTCTTCACATTTGTGGTCTAAAGTCCAAACTCATTTTCCACTTGAGCCTTACTTAACATACTCTTCTTGTGTGTTTCATTCTCTGTTTCTGCTCCAGATTGCTGGAACTAATTCTTTCCTGAATTTCCACTAATAGGAATCTGTCAAAAAGGTATTGTTAGACATGAGGGACTTGGCTGAAATTTCTGTATTTAAATAAAGTTGTTTTTATTGCTTTGAGTAGTGTAATAGTGAAGGGCTCCCCCACTCTCTGAATGTATACACACACAAACACTCTTGTTTCTGATACCAAACAACTGAAGCTGGTTATTAGATGTGGGGTTGTACATTTTCATTTGGGACTGTCATTAGGAAAGCAGAATCTTCCAGATGTTCTTTTACAAACCAAGAAGGTCGTAGCTAAAATAGGATTCTTTGAAAATTTGACATAGGTACAATCAGTAGCATTAGACACCCACTACAGAAGGCAAAATCAGTGGATAATGAATGCATAATAATATCAATTATCATAATTAACATTTAGGCTAGTACTCAGTGTTTTAGCAATATGAGCAACAGGTAATCCAAGATTTTGCTTTCTGAGGGAAATAAAATATTTTTCGTGGCCTGGCATCATTTTCTTACACACTTTTTACAATGTCTCCTGTATTTTAGAAGATTCTTTTAGAGGCTTGTCTTTTTTATGATCTTTTTGATATGTTTTGTTTAGAATGTGTACTCTTAATGGGTTTAATATGCCTAAAGAATCTGAAAGGCACCATTAGGGGAAAAAAAGTCTAAATAGATAAATAAAAAATACAAATACATAGACTACATGTTTTTTCTCAATGTCAATCTGTCTGTGTTAATACGGGAGTTTGGGAGAGACCACATAACCTTCTGCTGACCTTTAAAAGAGAGATTCCCAGACTTTTCTTGGTGAGGAATTATACATTACTTCAGATAAGTAAATTAATATCTTGAGTGATAATATGAGCTGCTTTTTATTTAAAGTTGGATTTATAATTTAGATCCATTTGGAATGTCCAGAGCTTTGATATGTAGCAGCTCATTATAAATGTCATGACAGCTCTGCTGGATATTTCCCTCTTTAAGAGGCAAGCAATTCAAATAGCTCCAAGGCTGAGAAACATTTTTAAATGCAACACAGGAACACATGCCAGAAACACATACACATACCAGAAGACTGGCATGGACATCAAGCATCCTGCTTTGTATATACTGTGTAACCATAAAAAAAAATCACAAATTTATTAAACATCTTTTAAAATGTTGAAGTTTTACTGCATATTCTATGTGCATTAAAATATTGGTCCAGATTCCCCCTTGATTCATAGAGGCCTATTTTTAATTCCCATCTTAAATAAACCACTTAATACCTATTTTTCTCCTGGGTGGATATTTAGTTTGAGGATTTCTTCATATACTTTGATGACCGTATGTCATGGACTAGGCAATATCAGCTGGTACGGGTGTACTCTAGGGACTTGGGCAAGCAGGGCTTATTTGCTTGCTCACAACAGTCTTCTGGAGAAAAAATGGGAGAAGGATGTCATTTCAGATCAGTTAGGAAGTGCATACACTGTAGAAAGAATATTTGCTTTTCTTGTTAGCTGCATAGGAGACATCCACCTGTGTGTGGCCAGATTGCTGCAAGATGACTAACTTTTTTACATTTTCCACTGCTTATGTTTGTGTCTAGACACTGGGTCCATGGTGAACACCTGCTAGGTTGCTCTCATGTTCTCGTTGCTTTGTTCCGTTTGTTTCTGTCACTGCTGCTGTTTTTTATGGCTCTCTTCAATTCTGTTGCAGGCTCCTGCTTATTCTTTTGTGTTTTAATTGTCTATAAGTGTTGCCTCACCCCAACTGTATTCTCTATGATCAGGTATAATTTGAAATGTGCACTCTGCACTTTCTTCGTGTAGCAGTCATAGCTTCAGAGATTCTCACACTGCTCCCAGAATGATGACAGAATTTGAACTTGTCTGAGCTGCTGTTGAGTGAATTGATTTCAGGCCCTGCTGACTAAAATAAGCACTTTCATGTATAAAAATATATCAAAGAAAAACGCAATGATCTAATTTGTTGATTCACAAAGTCATTCTTCTGTGTTTTGTTACTAAGGCCTAATCATCTTTAATTTTGATAATAAGGAAGGATTTTTAGGAGATTGTACCTTTCTTTTCTGAGCATGCTGTTAAAATGTCTATTTATATACATATATATTTATATTTGCATACATACACTTAAGTATTTTCAGTTCAGCTGTGCGTTGGTTGAAGACCAAAAATGCTGGACTAGCAACTGAGCACATCATTATAATCAGGAAAGTCACTATGTCCCAGAAATGTTCCTCACCCCACATTACTTCACCACTTAACAGAATCACAGCCTCTTGTTTAGATGCCTTTCAATGACAAGAAATAATAATTACTCCACAAAAAGAGAGGATGGTTAACAGCTGAAGTCACAGCTCAGTTGGCTTCTTGGCAGGATTTGTATTCTGTCTGGAGCTCCATCAGGACAGTGCAGGGAGTTCTGGCAGCTGGATAATGAATTTGAAGTAAACTGGTCTTTACAACACATTGTTTCAATGATACTGGATTTACACGACGGTGGTTAGTTTAACTGTGAGTTTGCATCCTGGATTCTCATCCCTGTAACTTGACTGCAAAAACTGTCTCTCGCTCAGAAAGTTTACAGGCTTTATTTCACCTAACTTTAGATAAAAGAAATAGCAGAGAAGCCCACATCTGAGCCAGCAAGGTCACACTAGGGCTCTTTTTTGAGCACTTCTTTATTGGGTACAGTAGTGCATATATTAGCACATATTTAGACATTTAATTTAAAATGAGACAACTTGCAGCTAGAAAGTGCCATGCTGAGTAAATCCCCTGAACTCCAGTACTTGCAACTTGACAGATTTATTAGCACCATTCAGCTTCATGTTGAGAAAACCATACAAGTGCTCTGTAACAAGTATTTCTTAATATATATAGGAATTGTGAACTGGATCTGAAATATTAAACAGTTTTAAAACTCATCAGTATGCATAAATAAATCCATCAGATTTACAGAACTTCTGCTATTTTTACTATATGCATGAATGAAAGAAAACATGTTTTTAACACCTCTTCAGTGAGTGTGCTCATTGTAGTCTAGTTCATACTTTAGCACATACACTTAAATCACCTCTTTTTCCCTAGCCTTTTTTTCAGAAGCCATTTCATAGTCTGCAGCATGCAATATATATCATTTGGATTTTCTCACAACTCAGAGCAGACAAACGCATGATTGTTGCTCAAGTATAGGAAGTAGGGTGCTTTATTTGCCTTTTGTTCTACCCAAATAAGCTTTTCAAGAGGCTGGATATGTTTCTTACGCCTCCGTTGTTTGAATGATGGTCTTTCCCTAGTCACGTTCTTTTCTGAATCCCGGGACTGCGCCTGCTGTTTGGATCCCCGATGAACAGATCCTCCATTTGACATGGCCTTGGAATGAGCAGAAATCTCACCTGCGCAATCCATGTTGTCAGCTCACTTGTAGTTGAGGGAATTTTGCACCAAAAGTTCGTGCTTGTCACTGTTCTGGTCCCATCATTTCATCACTCACTTTTTACTGATTTACACCAGTGGTTGTCATTAGTTAAATGGAATGATGTAGTCACCATGCTTATAGGCAGTGGGTAAAGACACATCTCAATGTAATGTGCTCCTTGATGCATGCCAGAAATCAATATTTTGGCAATGGGTCTTCCTTTCTTCCTTTCTTCCTTTCTTCCTTTCTTCCTTTCTTCCTTTCTTCCTTTCTTCCTTTCTTCCTTTCTTCCTTTCTTCCTTTCTTCCTTTCTTTCGAAAAGAAAGTCTTTCTTTTGACCTCTTTTGACAGAAAATGCTGTACTTAGACTTCTGCCTCAGAATTCCAGACAAATGTGTTTCTTTCTAAATAATCCTTTTTTTTGTCCTGGGCTGTGATTGGTTCCTCTCCTAAACTATACACGTGAGAGAAATGAACTCGCTTGCATATTTTTATTTCATATTATTTTCTAAGGTTAATTACTATCATTTTCTATTCATTTCTGGGTCATTTTAGCAATGTTGCACTTCTCTGGACAAATTAAGTTCAGAGAACAATATGATGTTCTCACTTTCTTTTCTGGAAAGAAGGAGCTTCAGTCAAAAGTATATAAATGAAAATATTTCCAGTTGCAATGAGGCATGTACAGACAGACAGACCTTTGACTAAACCCTACATAGACATAAACTCTACAAGATGTAGAAAGTCCTCAAGTGCGTGCGGTATTTATGGCTGAATGTTTGGGGGTTTATTTTATTTTTGTTTTCACACACTGCTTTTACTTCTCATGCTCTGTCGTCTGCAGTTAACTTCCTCTGTCATTTCTTATTTATCTGCTTCCTCACCACTGTTCTTCTGGGGGAAAATATGAGTCTGGATTTTATTTTATTTCCACTTAAATCCTTGAAATGTGGAATTCTTTACTTCAGGGGTTTAAACTAGACCCTCAAGGCTACCTTGGCGGAGCTCTGTGGTTTTGGAGGATAGATTTTTCTGTTTTGTTTAAGAATGTATCACAAGCAATGGCTCTTTAGAACTTTTAAGCATGCAGTAAAAAAAATAGAGATGACTAATAGCTATTTAGCAAGTAATGATGGCTTAGCAATATTTACCACTCCGATTTAGCCTCTCTGGCTCCATTACTTAGGATATTTTCCTGAATTAAATTTGTCTCAGTTCTATAGCCAGCAGCTGTCCGCAGGAAAAAAAAAAATGTCCCGAATCCTCCAGAAATAATGATTTCATATTTCTAATAGCTCCTTTAACTGCACAATCAAAAAGGTCTCTTGTGCCCTCTAGCATGTGGTATGTCATAATAAAAAAGCTTTATGTCAAGCAGCTAGAGAAATACAGACAGAATAAATTAAAACTTTTATCTTAATGGCTTTTCATGATGCTTCAGTTTTATATATGGATGTAGTAGTTGATCAAGAGAAGGGGTAAAATACATGGAGCTCTATTGTTGGAGCTTTGCTCTGGACTTAAAATTGATAACCACACTGGGCCTATTTGAATGAGGATGTTCATATAAATTCTGAGCTTGCTCTCCACCCCCCGATTGTGCTATTTTTCCATGTATGTCTAAGTGTCACAATATTTTCTTTCTAAATGGTTAGGTTGTATTAGCTCATCTTGTGAGCAGCTGCTAGAAAGGATTTAAAGGAAGAAGAGGACATGTACACTCAATATTTTTTAGCTCTAACAAAAATGACCCTAATATGTCCAGATTCAAATCACTAGACAAGCCTGTTTCTTTTAACTTCAGTGGAGTTATATGTCAGTTTGCAATACAAATTTACCCACAAGACTTTGCATTGTAACCATATTTTAACACTTTTATTGCTATTTTTCTTATTTTTCTAAGTATTTCTCTACTTTCCTATTTTAGATGACGTTAAAATAATTGCTAAAATTCTGCCGCTGCTGTTTGTGGCATTTGATTCATTATTTTACTAAAGTGGTTGCTTGTTTTTCACTTAATAGAGGTTTCTTAACATCCAAATCTAACTTCTAAATAGAAAATAAGCAAGATCAAATAATGATATTTTTTTCTAAGCCTTTCACAAGAAAGGACTGTACAGGCTATGCGTTCATAATTCTGCTTCTTAGCAGTTTAAAAATGATCAGAACTGTATTTTAATTATACAAGAGTGACTTAAAATCTGTTATATCCTTTCAAGCTGTTACTAATTTAAACTATTATTTTGATTTTTCCTAGGGTACATAATGTAGTATTGAAAGTTCACTATCATTCAAACAGTGACAAAATTCACTGCTGCTCAAATGTGATAAATTACATGTTCTGTACATTTTGAACTGCAAATCCTCCAAGAAAGCATAGCTAGTGCAAGACACATTCCTTTGGGAGTAAATGCATATGTTAGGTCAGAGATTTTGAGATCAGATCAAGTATTTTTTTCTTCTAAGAATTCTGAGCTATTGTAATTTGAGTCTTCAGTGAAAATAAGTTCTTTGACAACTCCAGGAGTTTTGGCTCATGCTCATGGCACTTGAGATAATCCTGCAGAAAAATTATGTAAATGAAATGAATTCATGTAAATTTGTGCAAGTCACTTATGATTTTCAGCATTTTGTGATTATAATAAGCAATATAAAATTTTCAGGCTTGATGATCTATTAAAGTCTTCTACAGTAAATTGTCTTGATTATTTCTCCAGTTCATTGAAATATGGATTATGTTTTTTACAATCCCTTGAGATTTCAGTTTGCAAAATAACCAATCAATATACAGAACATACATTTTTTTCTCTGTATAAAAGCAACATAAAGTGCCAAGCAAAAGCAATTTAAAGCGGTCTGCAAAAAGCTGTGACTGGTTATTTTCCCTGAATCAGGTGCTTAGCTTATAACAATTCTAGAAGAAACTCAGGCTTTCTAGACCCTTTTACCAAAAGCAGCATACGGAACAACGGTTGATGTTTAACATGGCTGTGTAGCTTTGATTTTTGTTTGAAACCATAAAACATGAATTTCCTCATTTTGCTAGTCCCACTGTACCCAATAATATGGAAAATGTTGTTCTTCCCAAACTGTAGGTAGTTTTCTCTTGTATAAAAATATGTTCTAACCCTCATGAGCATAGTAAGTTCAGCTGTGAAACCTTATAAATTTATATTTTTACAGAAAAAAATAACTAACTTTTTTTTCTAATTAAATATTGCTTTAAATGTGTAAACTGTTTTGTTTCCTAAACTTAGAAAACAGTCTTATTCTTGTACTCTCTTACAGAAATATAAAGAGATGAATGAGCAATGAAGAAAATATTTCTAAACATTTTACAAACTCTACATGGGCTTTTTTCAACTTTTATGTAAGTACTGATGAAAATGAGCTTTTATTTCTGCGAGTGGCAACAAAAGGTAGATTTTCAGATAGAGAGATAAAATTTGATTGTAAACAAAGTATGTGTGCTAGAATAATGTATGCAATATATTGTACTTTTTGCATAAAATGAAAGCATGCTTAAATCATAGGAGATTCACTAAATACAGGCCATGGGAATTATGATAATGAATCAGCTCAGTGGTCCACATATTCTGTCTTCTGGGATGCAAGAGAGCCTTTCATAGCTTTCATTATGGGTTCATAAACCATAGCAGGTGGTCTTTAGGCTTTTTTTTTTTTTTTTGGCAAACATATGTCACTGTATGCACAAAAGACATTGAACAAATCTGACTTGATTACAGCCCTCATGCTTGACAGCAAAGGGAGATGCACATCTTCCAGACTCCAACCAAGGTGATCTTCTAAATTAAACGAGGAGAAAACAGATTTTCAGCCCTATTCCAGTAGTGGCTGAAGTGCCACTGTAGTGACAGTCACCTTCAGGTAGAAATGTGTTAGTCAGAAAGGTAATCACTAATAAAAAGTTATTTTCATATACCCTTCCATTCTATCATGACTATGCTGTGAAACTGATCATTTGAGCAGCAGGTCTGATAGCTGTCTTCGTAGGGGTCTTTCACAGGTAAAACTTTTTGCATAACTTTCCCCCTTAACAAAATATTTTGCTCTAACTAATCCTTTTAAAATTACACTCAACAACTCAAGGCCATTGCATAGAAATTCCAGCAACAGCCAGTGCTTTTGAAATTCTATGCCACAGTTTGTTTTTTAAGACAACACGTAGCTGCTAACAGTTATAATAAATGAATATATTAAGCAGTATCCCACACACAGGACTAATTCAAATATAAAATAACCTATAAAAAATATTTTTGAGTTCAGTATTTAGTCTATTGTTTAATTAAATTGTTCTATAAAATTACTGGTCCAGCATTACTAGAAGCTATTCCATTGATCCCACCAAATCTGCGTTATGCCCAAAATGTTAAAAGTGTGTGTCAAATTAAAAGATCTAAGTCCTTATTTCTGTTTCTAAATAAATGTCTCAAGTTTTAAAATTACTGAAGAGTCAAAGAATGGAATATACTGAATTTAGAAGTGGTGAGTACTCAGTCCTCACATCACTCCTCTGTTTGTGCTGATAGAGATAGTTTGCATGGCCATTCTGACTAACAGACTTGTCATATTTTTAATTTGGGAAAAATTACTTATTACTCATCTCAGTCTTCCAATTATGTTCACTGCAGTACAATCCAAACTATTATACAGGCTCAAATAAGACAGATGAGGGATATAAAGCACAGGGAAAAGAACTTGTCCAGGTAAGCATTGCCCCAGAAAATGGGGGCTTTCACAAAACTGTGTAACGGCGGCTCTGGGGAGCCGCCCCAAAATCCTCAGCAGAGGATTTTGGAAGAAAGCTGAAAATAACTTCTCATGGAAATCTTAAGTGCATTTTCATCGCTGAAAGATTTGATAATTGATTTTGTTTCTCCTCTGACCCAACCAGTCCTGCCCCCCTTTTTCTTTTGGTGGTTTCAGAAAAAAAATGACAAAAGACTGCAGGAATTTACATAACTGTAAATGATATTTTTAAGGAACCAACCTATTCCAAGGGAACCACAACGTGAATTTTAGCAATTGCAGATTTTGAGAAGAATAAGAAATGGTCTGTAGTTGCCCTTCCAATCCATCATGCTAATTCTTCTGTCCGGCTCTTCATTCTAGCAGGAAGCCCCATGGTACTAGAGAAACACAGGCCCTGCAGGTCCTTGAAAGCAGCCCTTGCTACCAACTGTTTTTCACAAAAGGACATGGTAAATTTTTGTTGGTAGGGGATAAAATGACCAAAGAAGCAAAAATATCCGTGCAGAGTTGCTGAATTTCGATGTGCACATTTTTGTTGTTTAAAAAAATATAAACATGCAGTGAATAAGAAGGTTGTTAGAACTGTTAGAAATAAACCGTGTAAGTATTTCATTTTAAAATGTATCTCAACTTAGAGAACTGTAAATGTTATGGGTTAACTACATTTCTCCCACAGAAAACAAATAATTTCTATTGTACATTAGCTTGGAAATTTGATAAAACGAATAGATTAATCAGCAAACAGAATTGAATAGCCTGGCAAAATCCAAGAAAATTATTTTTAATAGCTTGTGTTATAAGTCTTCAATTTATGGCTAGCATTCAAGTATTATTTTATCTTAATGCCTATCAGTGTGGGCCAGGACTACACCACTCTGACATACCAAAGTGTGTTAATTTCTGTCCAAGGCAAAACATATAATGGAGACCAGCAGATGGAGAAGGACATGCAGTGGAACAACGAGACAGCACTGGTTAGCATCACAGCACTTCCAATGTATGCAAGTCAAATCATTGCCAAGTTTTTTTGCAGGATCATAAAGTAAAATAGTTTGAAAGAGGAGTTTGAAGAAGAATACTGTAATAATTGTGTGTATGCTTAAAGAAAAAACCTTCCAAAAATGTGCTGTACCATAGGAAAGAGTGCAAAGGTATTTGCTGGAAATTTTATGTATCTATGAAAAATGATATAGGGAGAGGAAAAGCTGTGAAACTTTCTGAAGTTGAAGACATATAAATTTTCTTTGATACAATGTGAACAAGTGGAAGAATATACAGGATTCAATGGAGGATTTTACTTGGAGTCAGAGAACAGGAAAATGATAGTTTAACTTCCTAAATTGGTATTTTTATTGCTTGCATTACAGTAGAGCTTAAAAAAGCTGGGCATCAGCTTGTGGTGCAATAGCTCAAAAGAAACATGCCATTCAAAAATATTAAAAATATTCTTTTGATACTCTTTCTATTATAACATTCGGGTCACATTTCACAAATGTGTTATTATTTTTGCCTGAATTGATAAAAATGTCTTTAAGAAGACATTTTGAAACCATACTTTTGTGAAAAGTCTGTCATTCAGGAGTTTTTTTTTTTTGTTCCCACCCTGGAGATCTCTGTAGTAGTTCTTTTTTTTTTTTTAAATATTCATGTATATTATGTACACATATTTGGACATATACATATACAAATACAAATAACATATTTGTATATACATATAACAGTATTTGCCCATTCTATCACAAACTAGGATTTAAAAAATATGAAGTACTCTTCATAAATGCCAAACTGTCCAGAGAGATGCTGTAATCCCTGATTTATCTCTGGGAAACATGTCACATATATAACTTCCAAGAGCCGGAACTGAAGTCAATATTTGTAAATATTAACACTATATTTTTTCAGATGAAAAATCCAAGCTGATAATCTAGGATCCAACTGGATTGGGATCGGTGTTAGCTGCAACCATCTATTATGTAGGAATTTTATGTGAAATAAGCTGCCTGAGCATAGTTTGTGGATATATGCACAAGGCTCAATTCATTTGGGGAGGACTTTATTCTTATCATCCATCAGCCAAACCAAAGTTCTCACTGTAGCTCCACTGTAGATTGTATTTAACATAAACTTCCTGAGTTGAATACCATTATTTCTAAAAAAACTTAAAAATCATTTGCCTATTTCCCAGAATGTCACTTTGGAGTATTGGTCAGACCTTTAACCATCAGTATAAACCTGACAATTGTTCCCACTCCAACTGTGCACATATTTTGACCATCCCAAAGGCTTTGTAAGTTTGTTAGAAAAATGAATTTTTGAACGTAGTCTGGAAAGCAGCACGGTATTTTAAATAAAAGTGTTATCTTTGGAAACCACTATTAACTACAGTGGTCTATGTACATAAAGTGTATTGTTTGTTGGTATAACTATGTAACAGTCCAAAAAATAATATTGAAGGTAAATATTATACCGTTCTAAATTATCATCTTAATGGGAATTAATATTGTAATTATGGAATTCCGATATTAAAGAATTGTTTAATAAATTTAACTGTGGAATAAAATGAAAATATTATTATACTAGTACAATAATTTAGTTAGAGATTCAGAACAAATTTACATTTGAGATTGGCTTTTGAAAACGCAGTACCTGAGTCAGCCTTGAGCTGCAGATGGAGCAGAAACACATCTCGGTAGAAATAGCACACCCATGAAATGACTTTGATATGGAAAGGAATGATTGTGGATCAAGTATTTAACCTCTTTAGAAATAGAACTACAACTTACTTCTACTCTTCAGTGATCTAGAGATCACTGTTTTCTCTGTTGTATCCCTCTACAACAAATTAATTAGTTCCTAAATATGAGAACCTCTCCATGAAGGGAGAATGAGAACACACCATTCCAGAATTCTTTATAATCTGCTCCATTTAAATTGGGTGCTGTAAGAATTTCTTAGAGGATATGAATCATTTTAAGTGGGACTTTAGCTTTCCTCTTCTAAGTTATTCCTCTGAATTAAAGAGCAGGACACTTCACTAAGAGCTGGTGGGTAGGGTCCAGAATTACCTGAGATTGGGATTTTTCTACATTTGTCTCTGAGATTAACAAAAGGGGACAATAAAATAGGGTTGTGGCCAGTGCAGCTTAGATGCTGCACTGGTGGTATATTTAGATGTCTTGAAATAAATAAGTAGTACCTTGGGCGAATGACAAGCTGTTTGATGGTATGATTCCTATTATATTTCATTGGTCTCACTGTGAGTTAAAAATCTCATATCTCTGAGCATATGGAATTTTGCATATAGGTATAATTCTCAAACCTGACTCCTTTTAGACTTTGCATCTCTCACTGAAAATGTAGGTTCTTTTACTACTTTCTAGGCTAGCTTATTACTGGTTAGTAAAGCTGATTATCCTCATTAGTGATTTTTTTTTTTTTTTCGAATACCTCTCTAACCTATATTTCAGTCCTAGGCTGTGTCTGTGTGTGAATAGACTTAGTTTTTGAATATATTTTCTTATTAACTAATTGAAAATGCTAGTCACGGTTGTCTAGCTGGGTGTCCTTTACTTTTTACAGTCAGACTGCTCCTTTGAATGGTAATTATAGTCTCCAGATGCCCAGGTGTGGAAAAATATGGTAATTTATACGTCAACAACTGACTTCATGGTACTGTATGCAAACATTTATACTGGTGGTTTAGAGATTGATTTTTGAGTGTCATATGGTTTGATTATAGATGAACTCTCTAAATCCTTTCCACCCATTTTCTTTGCCATCTCTTTGTTAAATAACTATTACTTTTGCGTTCGTGTATACAGAAATCTACTCCAATCTCTTGACTGACATTCTTAATCATCTTTGAAAGCAAGTGGAGAACAGGAAGGTGCCCAATTGGAAGAAGGCTAATGTCACTCTAGTCTTCAGAAAGGGTAACAATATTACTTACCATAGGTGAGTAAGTGCCAGGCAACTACAGGCCAGTCAGCCTTGCTTCTGTCCTTGGAAATTTGATGGGACAGTCTAATCTGGGTGTCATCTCTAAGCATGCAGAGGAAAAGAAGGTTAGCAGCAGCAGTCAGTGTGGATTTACCAAAGGAGATACCATACTTAACCAATCAGATAGTCTTCTAAGAGCAAATGACTAGCTGGGTAGATAAGGGCAGAACAGTGGATGTTGTTTTTCTTTATTTCAGCAGTGATTTTGACAGTCTCCCATAATATCCCCACAGTAACCTCAGGAAGTGTAGGTTGGATGACTAGATGATTTCCCAACTAAGGTGACTTTCTAAAACAAGAAATTGAATGCACAAGATTTAGACATTATTCGTTTCCTCAATTAAAAGAGCACCCCAACACTTCGCACATTCATGATTTTTAAAACTGTTTTAACTAACATATGAACAGAAAATTCTGCTGTTTTTGTATCATTTTTGAAGGATAAAAGTCTTGTTTATTGACTTTTTTCTTCCCAGAATAATCAGTTCTGACTTCATCAACAAGCTGAAAGTTCAGATACTAATACTATTTTGAAAACAGGGGGTAAAGCTTTTGTACTTCACTTGCCTTAGTAGGAATGCTATCTCAGGATAAGTTGAAGAAATGTTTGGTATTTCTCTACCATCTTTCATTCATACTTTTGTCGACACAGGGGAACAAATTAGTTCAATTGAGTTTTCTAATTTGGAAAAATCAATTTTAAAGATTAACTATAGTGAGAATAATATATTATTGGCCCTCAATGGGAATATGTACGTGGACAGCAGGTGCAGCAGGTCTGTTGCTCCTAGACACAAAAATGGAAATAAAATGGGAAAGCCTGGAGCCAGTGTAATCTCACTCATTCCAGAAGAGCTAAAACTTTGTTTTCCCGTAAAGCAAATTAGATATTATAGACTTCAAAGTGCCAAATTCTCTGGCCAAGGAAAGCAGGGATCTACCCTTTACTGCTGGGGCCACCTACTTTGATCCTCTTCCCCAAAAAGTAAGTAAAGGATGAACAATTAATTTAATTGTGATAGTGTTTTAGTTTTCTTTACACACCTGTCAAATCATTGTGACCTACATGGTAATGTTATAATGGTGATCACCATATTGTGATCTAGACTAGTTAAAATACACTACTGTGCTGTTTGTTACTTTTTATGTTATTCTCTTTTTACACTGTCACTCACATATAGCATCTGCTGCTTTCATTTTCATAATTTATATTAATATTTTTGAGATTTGTACAGAATGTTATACTGAAATAGTTGGAAGATCCATTAAAAAAAGAAATAATCACAAGTTCTTCTGAGATAATGCTTATTATAGAACACAACCACATTTTTAACTAGTAAAACATTTTAAGATTCTTTTTCTGTTTTTTTTTTGTTTCTTTCACTTTTGTTTTATATTTCTTTTTTGTTGTTTTGAGCTTTTTGTTTTTCTTACTGAGTACGAGTGACTGATTTACATTCACAGTCAGGAATGCTTTTTCCTTTTTTTAGAAGTAATAATTTCCTTTTACATTTATAACCATAACCTTTCAAAACTTTCTTAAATCTTGCAAAGTCTCAGAGTCTTCCATCTCAGAGAACTGAAATGGAAGGTGGATAAAAACCTCCACATCAGTCGTTCTACAGACTCTGTAAGAGAAAATGAAAAGAAAGACAGGAAAATATAGAAAGGAAAAAATGGCAACCAAAACTTGGAACCATTTTATTTAATAAAAACATTCAACCAGAAATCCCATGGCAACTGAGTCTTATAGAAAATATATATTTTGGGAAACTTCCATTGCAAAATAAAATTTAAAATAATTAACTATTGTTTTTAATTACCCTCAAATCATCCATGATAGAACTACCATGATGACATTTAAATGGCTGTAACCAGGTGCTGGAGTGCTGGAGTTAACACTCCCCTGAGATGGCAAATCGGCATTTACACCAATTGGTGGTTCTATGCCAGTCTGTATTTGGCTCGCATTTGGTTCACATTCAGATTTAATTTTTGGACTTTTTTTTTCTATAAGTAAATGCTTAAAATATATAGCACTTACTTTAAGAGCAATTTCTTCTTTCTCAGTAAATGAAAAGTACTGGCTTGATTAATTTCTGCTCAAATCACTATCATTGTAGAGTCAGGCTTGAAGACGAACTAGTCAACCCTGTGTTGCAGTTGACTACTGAAATCTCAATAGGTGTTTAAAGATAGTGGAAGGAGAAAATAGCAACCACCACAGCAGCTGCAACAATATGAAGAATATGCTGCTACAAATATTGTCCCGAATGTTTTCATCGCAAAGCTTTTGTCAATTTCATTGCTTATAAAGAAAGCTTTTAAGATTTACAAAGCAGGATAAATTTAAGAGGGATAAATGATAAATTTCAAAATGTTCTTGACATTTAAAATGATACATATAGCTTCCTGTATATCCTATATTTTGCATAATTCAACACTGACAAAGTGTGGATATTTTATATAATTAACTGTGAGTCTTGTTAGAATTACAGTTTTCATCTGATTCTAAAGATTGGGAAATAGCGCCGTGTTTGCCAAGGTATGGAGAGTAAACTCACACAGAACATGTGACCCATGACCAGCAAGCTAATCTCTTAAATAAGTACAAAGAAAACTTAACTAATGTAACTTGAATTGTACTCCTTCATTGTTTTTTTTATAAGGCTTCGAATATAGGTAATGCCAGCTTTTTATTTTTGCTTGCCTGACGTTTCTTCTCAAGTATATCTCATCTTTCTTTATGAATGTTTTGTATCCTCTCTGACCTTGCTTTTCTTTATTTTTGCCGTTTTTTTTTGTTTTCCTATCTACTTTCCTTTAGATACTGTGCAAGAATTTTTGCTCTCTTTAATATTTTCCATCCACAACATGAATTCATTCAAGAAATAGAGAATATTTTTTACTTGGAAATGCATTATCTATTAGATTACTTTATCATTTTTATTCTTTTTTATTTATTTTTCATTTTTTGAATTAAACTTCAATCCATCTTCTTCTTTTAATGTTCTCATTATAAGCAGCTCATCATATATTTTGTCTTCTTGTTCATGTCTTCCACCGTCTATACTTTGTTTTGTGCTGTTAACTAAAGCTCCTTAAAATTAATCATTTTACTTCCCCGTCAGTGCTGGTAGCAGTTTCTTCTCCTTTTGGTAGAAATGAAGTAGTGAGTGAGAATAGCAGAAACCCTGTTGGTTGTTTATTCTACATCCACTGCTATCTTGCAAGCAAGCTTCCTGAAGAAGCCTTGCTTACAGTAGCAAGGAAAGGCAGTGATGACTCATTGCTCAGCACCCTACTTATCATACCTGCTGAAAGCCCAGCCATTCATTTCCCAGCTGCTGGACGGTAGGTAAACTGGCCTGTTCGCTTTGCAGTGGGATTTTGTTTGGAACCAGTGCGAGCTGCCTCCTGCTAATGATGTTAAATAGCTGACTGTCATGACTCGCTGGTGCTTTCAGAGATTGTGGGCTGGCGAAAATCCACTATAATCATTTCTTTATTTAATCATTTTATCAAATCCAAGGACTACGAGTTGCAGTTCCAGGTAAAGCAGGAAGTTTTGGAAATAATGGTGCCAGCTCCTCTGCTGTGTGAATGTCTCAGTGCTCCTTCAGACTTACCACTGCTAAATGAAGGCCCTGGGCTGAAACTTGAGCTATCTAAAGGGAGGACATTCAGATCAGGATCCAAACTTTGCTGTGTGGGTCTGGCTGTGGACTGGAATGAGGTGGAATCCTAAAATTAAGCCACCCAGAGCTTGGAGTTTGCTGTGATTCCAGGTCCCAGCTTTGAGCTTGGCTTAAAAGCCAAGGAAAATGGGTGTAAGCAGATGTTTGGGAAGGAGACTTGGTCCCCACAGCAATGGCCCATCTGGCCCAGGTTGGCCACGGTTGCCACTGCTGTGCTGGGAGCTCTGACGGGTGTGCTCATTCCCTAACCCAATTCCCTGATTTTCACACGTAGCCCTATTCAGGTGTTCACCACCACATTATCTAATCCTGATGGTTGCCTCCCTCAGTTATTCCCCAACTCAGACATTAACCATCAATAACAGTCCTAATGGCTGCATCCTGGTGGGAAGATAATGCTAATTGTGCATACACCAGACAAAAGTCATCCAAAGTGACAGAATGACTGTAAGTGAATCATCTTATCCCATAAGTATGGGAACAGCCTGAAAGGCCATTGAGCTCTCTTTGCATCATAGCAGGCCTCATGCCCAGATCTCTCCTTGAGCTTGGATGTCTCTCTTGGACACTCTTCAGGGTGGAGAGATCCTTGTCGGATCCTAACAGATTCATGGTAAGTGACTATACCGTGCTGTCTTTTTGCCATTACTGACTTAACTGTGCACAAAATCCCTTAGTAATTAACTGTTGACCAGGTCTGAAACCTGCGGCTCAACAGGAGGATGTCCTTGGTAATTCTGTGTATATCTTGAACCCCCATGCAGTAAATAATGTGGCCTTGCCACAGAATTTTATGAAACCTTTTTCCATATCAATAAAAACTGTTAGTATTTCTTTCACAGGAGTAAACCCCAACTAATACTTTTTCTGTGACAGAGACCACCCTAATGTGGCCAGCTGAGAGCATCTACTGCCCATCCTACCACTTCAGGCCATCCCAAATCTGGATATCTGGTAAGATGGGCACAGCTACCAGCGGGAGTAGGAGTCAGCTTGCTTCATCTTCCATACTACAGTTATTTCAGGATTGCAGTTCTGACTCAGGAAAACTGTTCCTATCCTCTGTCCCCTCTGAACTATTTAGGAAATGTCTCAAAAGCTCTAATGTTCCTGAGACCAAGGCAGACTCCTTTCCCTGCAAACACTCAACGGCTTCAGAAAGCAGATTCCCAATGGGAAGAGTCAATGCAGGGAAAGCTGACAATACAGGAAATCAGTAGGAGAAGGAATGTTGGTCACACATAGAACCAGTGGTCTCCAAATGCATGTCTGCTCTGCGCTGTGTGTGTGGTGACTCACAGGGCTGTGACTGAGAACCTGGGAGGACTTGGGATGTCAAGGATGGAAACCTACATTGGTATTGTTTTTGAAATAAAAAGAGTGCTTTCTCTTTCAGTTTGTTTTGTACTGCAGGTACAAGAGGGAACTTTCTAAGGGAAGTACTGGAGGTAAATAACCAGGGGACCTGAAAAAGTAGTAAAAATGGATAATAAAGTAGTAAAAATGGATAATATAAGGTATATAATAATAATTAAGGGTGTCAGGATATAGAGAAAACTCTATAATAGTAATTATATATAAAAGAAAACAAAACAAAAACAACAATAACCACCAAGAGTTTTAAAAGGATTGACAAAACTTGACAATTCTGAGCATAACTCAACCTGCCAATGACAGAAAATAGATAAAAAATATATTTTAACTATTTCATAGTTGCCTTTGCTATTATGACAGGTTCTTCTAACTCAGCAAAAAGATCCTGTGCAAGTGATCATAAGACTTTACTTCTCATACTTCCCATTTTCTTAATTTTACAGCTTTTTATTCATGACTGTATTTTGCATATGTAACTTATATGCATATTTAGTCTTTAGCTCATAATTTGTCATTTTTGCAAAGCATTCTGGGAATCTTGAAGTTAACAGGAGGAATTTTAATATGATATAATATTTTTAATATTGCATGAAATCAGGAAGCAACACAAACAGTGTCATTATACATAATTTTATTTGAGTCTGCATTTTTTCCTGTATGGTTTCATGCATATAAATGGAATAGCCAGGGTCTTGCCATGTGTTAACATCTCACATTTCCTTTCCTGCCACAAATGCTGCTTATTATAATAGTATGAATTGAAATATATATTTTTATTGCTGATACAAATGAATAAGTAAAAACACACAAATATGAATTTGTTTTTTGATATTACCTATGTTTTACAGCCTAATAAAAGTCTTAGTTGACATAGTGCTGAAAAAAGTGGCCTTTGTGTTTATTCAAATATTTAACTTGTAAAAAATAAATAAAATAATTTAAGCAGGTAAGGATTTGTCAAATACAAAAACTATTAGAAATATTCACATAATTCAAAATAAAATTCTCAACCATTATCAGATGTAGGAAAACCACATAAGAATCTATAAAAAAGTCTTTAAGCTCCAATAAGTTAGATATAATAGGCCTTTTTTTATCAAACACAAAAATAAATATTA
Source organism: Nothoprocta perdicaria (assembly GCF_003342845.1). Taxonomy (NCBI): domain Eukaryota; kingdom Metazoa; phylum Chordata; class Aves; order Tinamiformes; family Tinamidae; genus Nothoprocta; species Nothoprocta perdicaria. The sequence continues at coordinate 2,761,479 of NW_020456176.1, forward strand.
TTGATTTTATGAATAAATACATTTTCTTAAATGATTTAGAAAGCTCTGTTTATTCATATACAGACAGTGTTTAGAATATGTAGTAGCCAGTATGTCTGCAGATATATTTATGTTGGACTGTTTAGATTGGCTTCACCTCTGTAATAATTTATAACAGTTTCAATGTAAACCTGCCATTGAGCAGGTCATAAAGGTCCTGCATTTTAACCATCATAATTTCAGATAAACCCACAAAACTATTTCTTGCAGGAAAGCTCTAGTTAATCCTTGAATATCTTTGGGACGGAATTTGTTTTTTTATTTAGGCAAATTTAAAGACCAATAAAGGCTGCATTTTAACTATGTTTGATATTCCAGTACTGGTGATAATTTAAAATATATATTTTTTTGTTTTGTTTTACAGCAGTAACTCTTCATTGACACTTATTAATACCAAAATTTTGCCCTTCCATTGATTTCACGTCTTGCTCAAAAGAGAAAGCTAGGGTTCATTTTTAAATGTTTCATTATACACTAGAAATGTTAAAATAAATAGTGTTTTTCTACATGAAATAAAGATAGATCAATGCCATTTGTTTTTCACTAGATAGAAGATTCCTAACTCATGGATTTTGTGTATGTGAGAGCTGCTTATTTAGGAAAGATGATTTTCAAATGGAAAATATTTTATCAAAAGGAGAATATTCTACCAAAATTTTATCCATATATATATATTCCATGAAATATTATTAAATACTGAGCATTATAATGTCATTAAATCAACTGAGCATAACCTCCTCCCGCCATTACTAGTTTTTAAGTAGTGTTTAAAAGTACTAGTTTTTAAGTAGTGTTTAAACAATTGCAAAAATGCTGTGAATGTAAAAAATTATTTGTTTTTTACATAAGGAAAAAAAATGAGCTGCTTTGAGCATTTGCCTTTTCCACTGCTGCAGTACACACTGTACTGAAGTGGTTTTAACTTCGGATTAAACATACAAAGTTCTTCTCCCTATTGATCATTAACATAGCATGGGGCCTTTAGGAGTGCTCTCACTCTAAAACTATGCCATCATCTGCAAGAAATTCAATGAATCTTAAGTTTATTCTATGAAAATACACAGAGCTCCAGGATACATTTTCTTTTCACACAGATCTGTTGTGTTGTTCATCACTTCCCGGCTCGTGTCAACTTGCCATGGAGAGTCAAGTCATCTCAGAGCTTAAGATGGTGAGTACAAAGGAGTACTTGCAGAATGTCTGCAAGAAATTGAAGAAATACTGGCATAGTTTTCGCATTAAAATTAAGATTTTGGAAGCCTTTAAAATGTTCCCTAATACAAGATATATTGACTTGGTCAAGGCAATACAGATATTAATTCTTCACTAATTTTCAACGGCACAGGAACTGGTAAGTCTGCTAGTCCTTGTCTAGTAGCATACCTCTAACCTTCAGTGTCTGTTGTCTGTGAAATCATTGTCATTACAAAGGTGGTTGATTTACTGATTGACTTACTTTGCTGTTGAATTCTTGAGAGAGCTAGTCATGAGAGAAAATACAGAACATTAACTCCCACACTATAACCAATTTTATATGATTTACAAAATAAATGGGACTGTTATGACAAATCAGTTGGATAAGGCCGTGTAGTATTAGCCACAGTGCTTCATGTACTGCTATAGGAATGTTTTTTTTTGCTTTTTCCTTACATAATTCTGTATTGACCTTATGTCACTTATTTTATCAAATGAAATTGGGGAACATTTCAAATGTCAATTTGTTCCAATAAAATGCCCTAATAATGAACACAGAACCAAAGAATCATGAAAGAAAGCACAGTTTCATTTTTATTTATTATTTTATTTATTCATTTTATTTTACTCTGTATAGTTCATCATTTATTCCCAGACTGTTCCATCTAAGACCTAAAATTCTCTTTGATATGAAGAACTGTAGTAGTATAGAAGATAAGCTTTTTGGTACAAATCAAATTTTTGTGTGGTCTTGTTTGCTGGAAAAAAAATAAGGAAAATTAGCTCTTCTTTTTGCTAGAGAAGTTAAACAAGTGCTTCAGTGGCCTTTAACAGTGAATCCTCATGTTGTAGATAGCTCTGCTACCATAGGAGTCTAAAGTGCCCATTCAGACATATGAATTTCTGTATACATATATTAGATTGTGTAGACTTGCCATAGACTCTGGACCAAATAATATAGATGATATCTATGGTAAATACTTTGTATATTTATCCGAAGGTTTATTTTGAATATTTTATTCTCACTAGCACATAAATGTGTTTAATACAGCTTTGTCCATCTTGCTATCTAATTAATCAGTCCATCCTCTACGGCATTACTAAGGGATGCGAATCCCATATGCCAATACATACAGCTTATTCATGATGTAGACACAACAGTCATACAAAAGCATGATAGGAGTGAGCAGGGTAATTTACTGTAGCCTTGAACAATGTAATGAGTGACCATTGCCAGTAATGTTTGTTATGAATTTTGAAATGATTATTGAAAATTTCATAGATAGCTGACTTTTGGCTAACGCAGAAGTCTGGGCACAGAAATGGTTTATTCTACCTGCTCTCAAGTGTAACGACATCTCCAGTGATTATGAACCAAATGGATGCTCTTTGTTTAGCAAATCCCTTGAGAAACTGAGGTATTGAATGTTGCATTTCAATGAAGCATGTAGTAGATTGTGTTTTAAAAATACCTAGAATAATTTAGAATTCCTTGCTGCCTCTATTCTGCAAATTAGTAAGAGCAGGAAGTATTTCATTATTACTGGTACTCACATTCTCCTGAGTGACATATGCTTCCCTTTGCTTCTAGTCTAGCTTCTGTCATTGCAAGTTTTCCAAGTGTGCAAAATAGTTGTTATTCCTCTTTCATATCCTTCACCTCAGCTTCTTGCTGAAGACTGCTAGATTTTGTGTTACAGCTTGACTTCTCAAACAACTCCAAATGAGAACTGCTAGAATTACACAGTGATATTTTAGATTGGGAGGAATTGATGCTGCGAATGGAGATTTATGAGTCATTAATGATGATATTCCCTTATTCATGAATATTTGTGCAATCTGGACCAGCTACTGTAAGAGTGTTTCCCACATTGCCACATTTTTATTAGCTTCAGTTGTAGAAATATTCCAAGACAGAAAAGGCCACACTGGCTTTCCTCTGTAAATATTTAACTATAGGCTGTGTGGACACATGGCAGGTATAAACCAGACTCAAGTGATCTCCAGGTTAGTGATGGTCTGTCTAATCTAATCTAAGTACTATTACATGTGGTGTGTAGTGCCTCTGAATTTAAGTGTAGTCATGGTGTGACGGGCCTTTCATTACACTATTTTCTTAGTTATAGCCTAAAGCAACCCCACACTTGGCATAACATATATGCTTCGTAGGAATGCTGTTATACTCACGGTACATAAGACAATGACTGATATCTTGTTTAATCGTCTCACAGCACTGGCAACAAAGCTGAATCATATGCACAGTTTCTGCTCACATGCATCCAAAGAGGCAGGCAGATTAATTCAGCCTGCTATGGTTCGGCGTCCTTTTCCCCACTACCTGCAGCTGGCCTCTTGCAGAGCTATTAAAACAGATTTTCTGATACGTTTTTTCCCGTGTCACTCTCCTGAGCCTTTTGCCAGTCTGTCTTGTTCTTAATTTTGGATTTCTTTTGCATGTAGCATTATGCTCCCTTCACCAAGATTGTATCAAATTCTCTCCTGTGTAAATTGGCATGGCTATGCTGCAGTCAGAGGCTGTTTGCCAGTTTACACTGAGAATCCATCCCTAAACAATTATACTCAGCAGTACCAAAAAACCACTTAAATCAACAGAAAATGTGGAGGACTTTTGGGCCCAAATCCCACTGCATTCAGTTTCTTAAGTCAGAGAAACTACCAGGAAACAAGAAAATATAAATGGAGCTGGAGTGGAACTCAAGGCACAATTAATCCATTCTCTCAGCAATCAGAATTAGCAATCACAGAACAAATACGTTGCTAGCAAATATGAATGAGCAAAGCAGTAAGTGCTTAAAATAGAAAAAATAAAAAGATCTGCATTTCTCACTTTGGTTTTGAATCATACAACTCTGTGAATGCTGTGTTTGACTTCAGCTCACAAAGCCAAGAGAAAGGCAAATGTAGACATCAGCATTTTATCAAAATTCCATAAAAAATGTTAAAGATAGAGGATCAGCAACCACTTTGCCATTAAAAATGGCAAAACTCCCTTGAAAATGAGGGAACAGATTAGAGCAATCCATGAAATGAGTATGTGTGCATGTCTATTAAACTGAGGATATGATGTCTAGTCTTTCCTCTAAATGTCCTGGGTTTGTTGATTTCTAAAGCCAAAATACTCATTTTTGATACAGCATACTGAGATGTTGTGTGACTGTTTTGTTTTTCTGACCAGCAGTCCGTTTCTACTCATCTCATTCATGCAAATTGCTCCATTAAGTTCAGTAGGTATATTGGCATGATTATTGTGAACAAGCTTTGGGTTCAACACTAAATGGGTCTGCAGCAAAACTAGACTTTTGTAGTCATGGAAAAGGAAATGGTTCTGTGCAAATATTTACCAATTTTAGAAACTATGAATTTCACATTTACAATTACCCTAATGTCTGCCTAGGCTAGAATGAATCATGTCTTTTCCTAACAGAATGATTTAATTTATAAATATTTGTTGTAAAAGCAAGGCACACTATGTAAGACAGCAAGGAAATAATTTCATCTCTTCAATTAGAAGAAGTACTCTAATTGACTTTTGACCTTAATAGTCCTATAAGGACTAGCAAAAATTTCCTTATCCACTTTAAAATATGTCTGTGGTGTAATGTTTAAATAAGGCTATAATTCAGAGAAATGCTTCCCCTTGTTAAAGCGTCAATAAAGTTGTTATTGTTTAAGGAAACTCTTGGTAGAAGGTCTTGTGTTTCAACTCTGAGTATTTCTTCTTTCAAAAAAAAAAAAAAAAAAAAAAAAGAAAGAAAACCAACTGTCTTTCACTTAATTTTTCATCTTTTCTTCAATGTACTGTATAAATCAATAAAAAATTGGATCTGGCTATCTAGAGTGTTCTTGTGCATGTGTGTATATGCACATGTACTGCAAACCAGATTGTCACTCCATATATTCTCATCCTCAGAAAAAACAGATGCAAGAAAACAACAGGCAAAGGACATGAGTCTTTGGCAATGTATTTAAATCACTCTGTAGATGATCAGAATAATAATTACTGCTATCTTGATGCAATTCTTTCTAAAAATCAAGGTCACCAGTGGTAAACTCTGCTGCCATTACCTCAGTTGTGGAAATAAATTTCCACATATTTCCTCTGATATTTCCAGATAGTTAGTGTTAGATGCGCTGTAATCCCAGCATCTGGCAGACTAGGAAATTGGAAAGAATACCAAATCAAGGATTTTGCCTGGATCTTGGGTAGCCAGGACATGCTGAGAGCATGACAAAATTCTTCCTCTTATGTGTGTCATCCGTGAGATGTTTAGAGCTATGTAGAGTGGAAATGTGAGGAGGAAAATGGCTAACACATTTAGATCAGAGCTGGAGAAGAAGGTAAGAGTAAGTATACTGACTGAGCTGGGAAATCAGATGAAGAAAGAAACAAATCACATGCCATGAGTGAGAGCCTGTTGCATGAAAGCATAGATACTTTTGGAATTAGCTGAGGAAAGGAAATTAATACAAAGTTGGGAACTTACCCTTTCAGATCAATTGTGCACAAATCTCAGGAAGTAACTACATTACCATGAGATTGAATATATTACCCTTCTGTAACAGGCTGCAGAATTAGTCTGTATTTCTTTCTTTTCAAATATTGTGACATATTCTTACAACTCATTTTCCTCATGGGGCAGATGAGTTTCCTAAATGAGCCAGTTTTCGTGTCCATGCATAAGATTAACATTTAATTCCCTAACTTACCCCACATTTGCACATTGTTTGTTTTTGTACTTTTTTTACTTCAGCTCAGCACTAGTTTTGAAAGAAAAGCAAAGAGATTTTTTTTTTGTGCTTGTGATTGCAATTTGTCTAGCTTCCTACTTCTGAACGAAGCTGCGTGTACAGGTCTATGCAATTATTTCTGGTGTCATGCAGGAAAAATTTAGGAAATAAGCTTGCAGCTCACAGACATTGGATGTACAGAACAATTCTGTACAGTAATGTGCAGTCAGTTCTCTGAGTCATGTGCAGTAAACTGACTATGAAAATTTATAGCTATAGCTCAGTGTGGAAGTTTGAGAATTTTCTTGAGCTAAAACAATAAAAATATTATAAATAGAGTATATAAATGCAAATATATCTTGCAGTCAGCATGTTACCTATGTGCTATTGTATTTCTATTGTCATTTTTTTTTCTGAGACCAACAGAAGGGTTATGCCTGTACAAACTAATCAGCATTACAGGCATCTTGACCTCAACATGTCAGATTGAAGAAGCTAATAAAGGAAGTGGGCTTATCTGAAAGACAATTCAAGAGAGAAATATGAAAGATGAATTTATTTTGCATGAAATGCATCCATCACTCAACTTTCCTCTACCCACAGCAACTGGGAAGAGGCAAAAACAGAGATATGAAATTCTTGATTGGCAGTGCTTCTGTGTTTCTGTGTTTGTTTCTGAAATACAAGCAAAAGATTTAGGGGACCTTCATGTCAAAAAAAATCAGCAACAAGTATGAAGTTTTTGCTTTTTATTCTTTTAAATAAAATACAGTAAACTTCCCTTCCTGCTGTGTTTCTTGCCGGAGTGGGATGAAGGATTCATTTGGAACACAGGTTCATTTGTGCCTGTCTGGTTTGCCTGAGTCAGGCAAGTGAGAGAAACACTCACAGCAAAACAAGATCTCCAGGTACCAAGGTTTTTGGAATCTTTCTGTTAAGAAACATGTCATGTTAAGAAACAGTTAACCTTTTCTCATTTTAACCAGGGCAAAAAATACACCCGTAGGTTTTGAGAACTCACTTTTTTTTTGTTTGCTTTATCCACTCATGGCAAGTATAATGGAGGTTTTTAAACTAGAGTATCAGCAGTCTGACTTATAATTTTCATGTCATATTCATTTCATAAGCAGTACCTCTTTACTGGGCCTTATTTTTGTTCCTAACAAAAAGGAAACATTCCTGGACTTGCTTTCTAGTCTGGCATGAAGAAATGCTCTGGTTTTCCATTTTTTCTCCCTGTTACTTAAGGGGCAAAAGTAAATGCATGTCCAAAACACTTCACTCTTAAAAATCCTTCTGCATTTTAACTTCCCTTAGTATGACAAAATAAGAGGATATCTTTACATTTAGTAAGTCTCCTTTTCCTGTGTACTTTAATTTATTTTTCAGTCATTTCAAAATGACTGTGTGGCACTCTATACATTGTAAAAACAACAACAAAAAAGCCCCTAGAAATGCTAGTCATGTCTAAAGTGAGGATAATTGGCCTTGACAGAGAGGAAAGTAGTAATTGGAATGAGACTTGTTTAAATAACAGTTTAAATTTTCTTTCCTTACTTTTCCGATTTTATGCTCTATAAAGCAGGATTTCTTTGCCTTGAGTGTTTCACAGAGTCGTTTCTGTATGCAGCATAGCCAGTAATATAACTCAAGTAGTAAGCCTAGCTGTAATTTGGATTAGACTTTGAGTTTAGCTCCCTAACATACAAACACACCATTCAATTGGTATTAACACTGTATCATTAAAATATTCAGTAGGCTGAAGCAGGACAGACTAATTGCATCCTCAAGTTCTATTACATTAGCATAATTTCTTTATTGTGAATGGTTAGAGGGAAAATCAGATGCAACACTGCAGCACTTCAGCTGGAAGAAACATGCTTAAAAACCTGAGCCATGAATCCACTCCATATTGTGCTGAACGTTTTCTTCTCGCCAAGGAGGAGTAAAATTGCTATATGTTTTAGCCCTTGCTCTGTGTGATTTGTATTCTTCTTAAACATTGCTTTCCTCAGGGCTGTGCAGAACAGGTGCTTTGAAAAGCTTTGGCATATGTCAAAGTTTAATACTGTAACACGCCTGAGATTATTTTCCTTCAGAGTACATCTGTCTGCAGAAGTAGATGCAGTCCTCGTCTAAACAGTTGTGGGGATTTGTGTGACTCCCTGGACACATCTGCCTTCCTTCAACATGTTTGTAGCAGATATAAATCAAAAGAGGGCTTAAGAATCTGGAAGGATCAGGTGGCATTTTTGCTGGTAAAAATGATTTACAAAAGAATATGGGAAATAGGTTGTATGAGCCTGGTAATTTCTTGCTTTAACTGACAACAAATAGGCCCTGCTTATCGCTGTGGTAGCTAATCCAGATTTGTAGAGGATCAAGAATCACTTGTACTGACATCCTTTAATGTTTGGCTTCTGAACTTAATCTTCCTAATAACCTAGATCACCTCAGCTTGGAGTTTTTGAAAAGGAAACAAAGATGTAGGTGAAATTTGACTCTGTTAATGCAACTGATATTTTTTTTACCAACTTCAGTGTCAAAGAATTTAATTCCAAAGCAATTGCCCTTCCCTTAGTTGCATAGCCCTTGTAAAGTGAACCTAGAGTGTCTGTGATTCAGGACTCAGAAGCAGTTGGCTTCTTGAAGCTGCCTTAACTGTAAAAGGGGAGGCAATAATTATAATAGCTGGTGATTTATGAGGGGCCATTTTCCATTTATGTGAGTTTCCTGCTAAAATCTGAACAGGCTTACCTCTATACAATATGAAACTACCTGGAAGTTTGGTAATACAGAAATGACAAGATGAGATCAAGCTATTCAGTCCAGAAACCAACAATATTGCTCTGTCTCATTCTTATTCTATGTACATGAGATTGCATTATCTGAGATTGCATTATCTGGTGCCTATTTTCCTGTTTTCAAAAATCTTTCCAAAGTTATTCTTTTTTTTTTTTTCTTAATATTGAGTTACCAAAAAATATTTTTAGGTAGGAAATGCTAACATTTGTGTGACTGCATGCTTTAAAAGATTTGGTGGAAATCTCTGACTTTTCAGCAGTCAATTGAAAAAAAAAGAAAAATGTTGCTCCACTCCAAGGAAGTTTCCTTTCCATTTCAATTTATGTTGAGATGTTGAATGAAAATGTGTCCTACAAGAATTTTAGTTCAGCTGCTTCAGTCCTTTTCCATCTGACACATTAGGGCTCTCCAGCTGAACTACAACTCCCACAATACACCGTGACTTCAAATTCTTGCCAAATTGCATCTCTCTGTACTCTTTATCCTGTCCCTCCACTGCTGAAGCTGCTGATGGAGAAAGCCAACCATTAGAGTGGGACTGGCACAAGAAATTCTCAAATCATAATTACTGTGCAGATCACTTTTTCAAGAGGACCTTGCATTCACCCATTATTTTTTTCACAAGAAACAGCTACATGGTGGGCAGTGGTCTGTGATGTCTCTCAGAAGTTTAACTAAGTTTGAAAGCTGAAGAGCGTTGATGTACCAGGTCAGAACTGGAGTTGCATCGACGTGTTTGTATGGTTCCAATCTGGGTTAAATATGCCTGGCCCTTCTGTATTACAGATCAAGAGTTCAAGTATAAAATGACAGTATGTTTTAAATGGGTAGTTTCAGTGTAAGCAGCAGCTGCAAGTGCAAAAAGCAATGATACAGCCATCACACCCCTAACAGTCAAAACTGTTTGGAAATCTCATTTGTTTTTCATTAGTTACCGCAACAGTTTGAATAAAATCCTGTTCAATCTCAGCAAAGAGTACTTTGGAAATGTTAGTCTGTTATTCTTTAAACAAAGTTCAACGGCTATTAACAGAGTACTTGTTTATGATCTTCTATAAATATTATGTTTCTGTACTTCTTTGAAAATGTGGACATTTTAATTTCATTTTTATTTTAGTAAAAACTGTAAAATTATGACTCACCAGCTGCAGAGTGCCAAGACAGGATATTTCTCAATATATGGGGCAAACAACATTTTTATGTATTTTTGTTACCAATCATATAAAACCAAGCTTATTTTTATAAATGGCTCCATAGGCCTGCTCCATAAAAGTTGCATATAATTTTATCCCAGTTTTCAGGGTTTTTGGTGCCCATTACCTAGGAAATATAAACTCTCATGTTCCTGAGCAAAATAGAAATTTTAGCAATCAGTGAAACCCACTCATTTTCATGAACAAGTGGCCACCTTTCCTATACTCAGCCAAGCTCTCACAAGCAGAAGAAAAAGTTGAACTGTATGGAAAAAAAAGGGAGCACATGGTACTATGAGGTCTCAGTACAACAGTTTAAAAAGGAAGTTGCAAAATTAGCAAAGGGCAAGCAGTGATATTATATTTCTTACTCCTTAAGTGTCTGTTTTGGTGGCATAACCACACAGATATCACCACTTATCTCTAAATCATCCAGACAAATGCATGCTTTAAGAAGGGTTCAAGCTTCATTACATTACCGTGTTTATAAAGCTTGCTGTAATAATGTCCATAGTGCATAATGCATCTCTGGAGCATTGAATGCACTTTACCAAAAGGAATTATATTGAGCTATTTCTATAATTGATATGGGGATTTTAAGGGGCAGTTTAATCCCAAAATGTGTATTTTGCAAAGGCCTAAATCTCTCCCTTACAATTACTGCTATTAAAGGTTTAGATTTAAATACAAATAGAAAGAGTTGTAGCACTAGTTTTCCTTTTTTCAGTTGTTTCAAAACCTTTCAGTGAATCTCCTCAAAACTGAGATAAAACTGAATGTAGATTTTATGTTTTATGATCCATTAATGCACTGAAGTTTCACATTTGTTTTTACTATTATTTGGAATATAGTTCAATGACATATCTATTGCAATACCAAACATTTTTATACCACATGGACTTTAGATAGCTGGTCTCCAAATTGTAGGAAGATGTAGTGCCAGTTTCCCTGGGAAGGAAAACTGAATCCACACTGCTTAAATAAGAAGAAAAGAGTGCATGCAAGATTTTGTTCAAAAGAATAAGCAATGTGTATAGTTTTTTTGAAATGAAGTTTGTGTATTTTGATCCAACTTGTTCCTAAATAGTTTTAAGGCAAAATGTGAAATCCACAGAACCTCAAATCTAACTTGAGTAGAAGACAAACCAAATCTGTAGGAAGTGTTTTCTTAAATGCTAAGAGCATGAGAAAAACAGGAAACCTGTAAAAGTAGTAATGAGTTTGATGCAAGTAACTAAGAAATTAAACATAAATAAGGAATTTGCCTTTGGAGAAAAAAAAAAGAAAAGAAGAGGTTTACTTTAAAAGTTGAGTGGCTTTTATCTTCTCTATGGATATCCATTGGTAGCTATATCCCTAAAGAGGCACAATTTAAGGAAAGTGAAACACTCAAACATGGAAGCATGTGTAACATCAGCACCTGTTGTAGGACAGAACATATCTTTACATATCTTTAACTAGCAATTAGCAACAGCCAATAAGATGCAAAGAGTGATTTGGAAGTTTATCTTATTGGTATTAGCCAAAGGGAGCTGAGCCAAAGGTAGGATAACTGCTGAAGGCCCACAGTTAAAAAGAGATACTATCTGATCAAAGGAACACAAAAACTACAAAAATATTGGAAGTTTGGACAGGTTTAGCAAGACAAAAGAGAGTTGGATTAGACAGGAAGAGCCTGATTATAAATCACAAACAGTGTATGAGAGGAGATTAAACTAAAACCACTGCTGCTAACATTGAATAAAAGATAGCAAATGATCTGAGAAGAGATAAAGTCAAGGGGATGTGAGGTGCTCACATTTATGCTGAAGGACTGTAGCTGCACAAAGTGAGAAATGACCATCAATAACAGGACCACACATGATGAAGTGCTCTTTGAAGATAGAAAAGATCATATAACTGGCAGAAGTCAGTGATTTCAGAATATTTCAGAATATTTAAGGTTGGAAGGGACCTCTAGAGATCATCTAGTCCAACCTTCCAGCTCAAGCAGGCACACCTACAGCATGTGGCACAGGGTGGCATCCAGGCGGGTTTTGAAGACCTCCAGAGTAGGAGACTCCACAACCTCCCTGGGCAGCCTGTTCCACTGCTCTGTTACCCTAACAGTAAAGAAGTTGCTCCTCACCTGGAGACGGAACTTCTTATGCTTCAGTTTGTGGCCATTACCCCTCATCCTATCGCTGGCCACCAGTGAGAACAGCCTGTCCCCTTCCTCCCTGCATTCTCCCTTCCTGAACTTATACATATTAATCATATCCCCTCTGAGCCGTCTCTTCTCCAGAGAAAACAGGCCCAGCTCACTCAGCCTCTCTTCATACGAGAGATGTTCCATTCCCTTAATCATCCTGGTTGCCCTTCTCTGGACCCTCTCGAGAAGCTCCACGTCCTTCCTATACTGGGGTGCCCAGAACTGAACACAGTACTCCAGGTGCGGTCTCACCAGAGCTGATGCAGTTTAAAGTCATCTGTCAACCAGACACTGGGAAGATGCATGGGCATTGAAAGAGTCTCATGAACATGAGAGGGGTAGTAAGATGATGGCTTCATACCCTGTGTCATGAGCCACTTCTGAGGGAGACAGAGGGTTTGTCATTATGTCAGAAAAACACAACTATTTGGTGCAACCTTGGGAAATCATTAGTACAACCTCCTGCTCAAAGCAGGGTCAACTGCAAGATCAGACCAGGTTGTTGAGGGCCTTATCATTTGTATCCTGAAAGCCTCCAAAGCAAACCACATCCATTTCATCTCACACAATTTACAATAAACTGGGAATTTATTTACTTCTGAGATAAAAATAATTTTGAGACATTCTATTCTGAGTATAGAGTATTCACCTAATAGGTCTTTTCCTAACAGCTGCAGAGCATAGCTGTTTCTGGCAGCCCCTGCCAGCTGATACTAGGTTATTTTGCAAGCCTGATATGATAGAAAATTGGGCTTTGTGAAGTAGAAGGTGTACAAATGTTTTCTTTTTTTTCCCCTCTTTTTTTCTTAGATTAGAAAAACAGGATGTGAAAGGAATGAAGTTCAGACACTACCAAAACAAAATTAAGAGACCTCTTTGCAGTTCATGAGGTGACCATTCACAGGCGCTGAGTAATTTATGGTTATTCCACAGTACTGTATAAGATTAGTTCAAGTTACATTAAGCTGTAGTGCTTGAATCTCACTCTGGATAATCTGACAGCCAGCTCTGGGACTAATCTTGGTGCGCTAACAAATGAAATATGTTTTTTTTCTTTCCCCCATTTTTTTTTTCTGTTGGATTAAGTTACAGTGTTGTCTTTTAAATAATGATCAAAAATATTTCCTGGGCATATGGTGTTACTGGAGTTTTCAACGGGCTTTTTCCCACTTGCAGACTTTTTTTGTTGTTATTTCACTTTATATATTACATACTTTTCTAGGAGTCTTACTCATTTTAAAGCCCATTATCAAAACAAGATTCAAACAAGTGGGAACATGTAAAAATCTGTTCACAATTAACTTGTTCAATCTGAAACCTGATTTTGATTCAGATTGTTTGTACTCATTGTTCAGATTTCAGGCAACTGCGAAAGTCAGCTTAGGTGAAATTCTCTGTGCAATGAGGAAAAGGCACAAGTACCATTCAAAATTATGCAGAACTATAGAAAAGATTTAATTTTGGCAGCAATTGCATTTATGTTGGATTATGCATTAATATAAACTTATTATATTAGGTTTATATAAAGGTTAATCATGTCCAACTGAGGAAAAGTACTGTCTTGTGATTCAAAACAATAATCACATAACACATAAAAGGAAATGTCTCATGTAAAACAATGCAAATAACAATCCATATGTCAAATAAGATGTGCAAAACTACCATATGAGTACAGAATTTATAAATTAAGGAGTAAAATTACAAACAAAGCTTGTAGGCAATATATATAAGATGCTAATTTTTTCTTTAAATATTAGCATCCAACTTTCAGGTATTATTGACATGAAGAAACCCCCATCAACTGCCTTTACTTTTCAGAATCAGAGATTTCTATTATTAAAGAGCTCCAATTTCCGTGTTTGTGAAGGATTTGTGCAGAATCACTTACTTCCTGAAAGTAGAAAGCTGCTCAGTGTCCGTCTTAAGAATATGATCTGATATGATTTGGATTAGATGATTAATAGTGTTTTTTTCTCACTTTTTTTTTTCCCTGGAGCCAAATTTAATAAACTTATTGAGTAATTGAGTAACTTATTGAGTATCTTATTGCTGTAATTTTCTGTACTAGTGAATTCTAAACAATCTGCATATGGTAGACCTTTTCTTGTTTTTATTTTTCAGCTTAATATTTACTGAATACTTCCAATATGTTGGGTTTAAGAGATTTTTATTTTATGTGGCATATTTTAAGCAGTAGAGGTAATATTCAAGTTGTTTGAGAAGGATATTCTGTTTGATCGAGAACATCTGTTTGTTCTCCAGCTGTGCAACTGCAGTCATCCAGAAATCTCGATTCCAATCATTTTCGTTTTACAGACTATAATTAAAACTCAAGAATGAGAAAGAGAAATGGGGAAATATAGTTTGCTTGGAGGAGAGAAAGCTTTTTCCAAGACGAGATAAATCTTGTGATTGTTCTAGCAACTGGCCTGCTATTTCATGCCTGGAGGCTAAATATTTCCATAGATTGAGAAATTAATTATTTATTTTATGCAGTCATACTTACTCTTCTTCTTAATGTCTCCCAGGTTCAAGAAAATGGCATTTGTTGGCTCTTCTCAGCCTGCAGAAACCGAATACTTTCCATTGGAAAATATATTTTCACAATAAGTGACTATTTTTGTACCTGAGGAACGTCTGCCTCTAACGACTCCACAAGGTCAGTCAACAAAGTGTTGCCTTCTCACAGTCTGAGGCAGCTTTGAATGCTGCTTTAGAAACAAATAGCTGCACTTGTTAAAATTTTGCATTTAAAAAATAGACTTCCTCTCTGATTCCAGTCTCCCAGTTTCTCTCTGATTCCACAAATTTCTGTGTGGCAGTAGTTGCTCTGGGGGATTTTCTTTTGTCCAGCTATGAACAATGCATGCTTTACTCATCATTTTAACTATTGCTGGGTGGCCTGGAGGAATATGTAAAAAATGTGATGTAAAATCGATGTAAAAATTGATAGATTTGGAAATTGATGTAATTTTTCCTTTTTTAACTCAATGCATTAAATTTCTTTGAATAAGAAAAACTGAAATGGCACATGTTAGTTGATAGTTATTTGCACTGTACCACTTCTAAAGAGGGAGTTTTATGAATTGAAATTATTATTTTTTACTAAATCCTAGGCTGTACTCATCTGTGAAGCAACGGTGTCCAAAGAGGTGGAATCTATTTCATAGATTCTTGGTCTATCTTCTTTGCACCTTGTCCATTTATTTCTCTTTAGCCTTCATTTCTGTCTTTCCTCTGGGATTCTAACAGTTTTTTATTTTCTTTCACATATATATGCATATGCATATTTTAGTTTTGTATTGAGCACAATGAGTAATTTGTCATCTCTATGCTTCACTCTTCCATGGATGAAAATTCAGAAACTGTATAAGAATAAGCTGTAACCAACCATATCACTACTTGAGACTTTTTTATGCCTTATTCTCTGCAATGAGAAAAAAATGCAATACTGTAATCCTTCCACCAGTTATTATTACATCATGGAATTCAAAGCCTCCTTTTGTCCCCAGATAATATTCCCCAGCAAGTACTACTAACTTCTTTTGAATTGGAGGAAAAATAGAATCAAATAAATAATCCTGCAGGGTCAGAAAAGAACCTCCATAATTTTTCTTTTTCTGTTGGATGACTCTGTCCTTTCCAGTGTGGTTTTGAACGAGTTTGTAAATAAGAATATTTAAACTCTTCCTCTGCTATCCTTTATTAAAAGTCCTTGAACAAAAATACCCTTTTAAATCAACAGAAGTGTTCAGTAAAGTGTAATTTTGAAACAGTGTCCTCATATTCTTCAAGCACATGTTACAAGGAAATGTGTCCGTTATAAAACTACTCTGTGGTAAGTTGTTATCCATAGTAAACAAGTCAAACAAATTGATAGTATCATAAGATTACGGAGAAGGCAAGTCTATGTGGTGATTTATGAACAGGAGTCTTGTATGCAAGTTCTGTAACAAATTTTGTGCATGGTATTGTTATATTGTCAGCTGGAGTATAGTGGCTTGGCTTTGGCACTATAATTCAAGAGTGATATGGACCCATTAGGACAATCCAAAGAGCAACAAACAGCATCTTAGTACCAGGAAACCCTGAGGGAACTAAGGTTCCTTAACTTCAGGAGGAGAAGTAACTCTAATAGTATTTGAATAAATAAATAGAAATTATAAAAGGGAAGTGATTAAATTCTGCATATTTGGAGTGGGTGGGACAAAACACAACACAATGGATTTATAGGACAGAAAGTTTAGAAGAAATATCAGGAGAAATTTTCCAATAGTAAAGATAGAGAAAAACCAGAAAAAATTGCCTGAAGAGAAGATGTGATATGCATTCCCAATGGAGGCTTTTCTGAAGGGGCAAACAGGAATCCGCTTAAGATGGCAGAGGCGTACTTGATATGCTTCCTGAAGTCTCTTCCAGGCCTAATTTACACAGTTTCTGATGATACAGCTCATATTTGCTATGTGGCCTCTGCTGGTATTCTAGTTTTTATAAGAGCCAATACTTCCTTGAGCTTGACTCTTTAATCAAATGTGAGACTAATCTTTTGTGTCTAGCAGAAACTACATAAGTCCACTGTTTTTGTTTTCTGGTTTTAACTATTTATCTATGTTTTAGAAAATATAATAGTTATAGATGGTGATCGTTTGTTTCCTGGAAAGCATAACTCTGCTACTGTATCAAAGCTGACTCAGCAACTCACATCTGGTTCTAATGTGCTCCTGTGAAACGAAGTGGGCACATAATGATCTGTCTTAACAGCATGCAGCTCGCACAGATTGTGACCCAAAGAATCCTATTTTTTGGAGCACATTTATTTTGACTGCTCTTCCCAATGCTCAGAAGTTAGTATGGTTGAGAAGTATTTCTGTGACATCAAAAATATAGAAGATGATAGGCATTTTCCTGTTCTCTCAGGAATATTGTTCCTTAGAAGGGGGGAATTTCAATGATGTAAAACGCTGGAATGAAAAACTATTTTCATAGGAAAATTTCCAAGAAACAAACGTCCCTTAAATATGAATACATATGACTTCATACATATAATTTCAGAACTCTTCAGATCTTCCAAAGTCCACATTTCAAGAATGACAGTAGTCTGAAAAGTATCTCAGTAAAAAGCGCATTATGAAGGTCTATGTTTATTGTATCTTCATGCTTTCTCTATCTAGAGTGTACTATTTACCTTGGCAGATATTCCAGGAACTCAGCCTGAAATCAGAGAGGTAAACTTGTGGGGCTGAGTCACAGTCACAGAACTACAGGGTAATTCAGCTTGGAAGAGACCTCTCAAGGACTCTACATTTGAAGCTTCCAGTTCAACCTCTGGCTTAAAGCAGGGTCAGCTGTGAGATCAGACCAGGTTGCTCAGGTGGTTCCTGAAAACCTCCAAAAGACAAAGCTTGCACAGCCTCTCTGGGAAGTCTGTTTTGCTGCTGCTTCCTCTTCATGGGGATTTTTCCTTATATCCAGGCAGAACTTGCCTTGTTCCAAGTATGACCACTGTCTTTTACTGGGAGTAAGAGTCTCACTGACCACTCACCAGCCAAGAGGAAGAAACTGGCTCCATCTTCCCAATAACCTCCTTGTATGTTTGACAGGGGGAGTGTGGGACAGTCCCTTCAGGGACATCTCCATTCCAGACTGAAATAGCCCAGGTCTCTCAACATTGTCCTCCGAGAGCAAGTTTTCCAGTCTGACCATTATGGCTGTCTTCTGTTGGATGTATCATCTCAGACTATTAACACATTCTTTGTACTAGGGAGCCCCAAAGTTTTTGCAACTTCCAAATGCAAGCTAATGAGCCCGGAAAGCACGGAGATAATCACAGAATCACAGAACAGTTGAGGTTGGAAGGGACCTCTAGAGATCATCTAGCCTACCTCCCTTGCTCCAGCAGGGACACCCAGAGCACAGGGCACAGGGTGGCATCCAGTCATATGTTGAAGACCTCCAGAGAAGGAGACTTCACAACCTCCCTGGGCAGCCTGTGCCAGGGCTCTGTCACCCTCACAGGAATGTTCTCCCTCATAATGAGATGGAACTGCCTGTGTTTCAACTTGTACCCATTACCCCTTGTCCTATCACTGGCCACCACCAAGAAGAGTTTGGCTCCCTCCTCCCTACATTCTCCCCTCAGGTAGTTATCACATCTCCTCTCAGTCTTCTGTAGGCTAAACAGGCCCAGCTTGCTTAGTCCTCATAAGATAGATGCTCCCATCCCTTAATCATCTTTATTGCCCTCTGCTGGATCCTCTCTAGAAGCTCCACATCCCTCTTGTCCTGGGGAGCCCAGAACTGCCCCCAGTACTTCAGGTGCAGCCCCACCAGAGCTGAGGAGAGGGGCAGGATCCCCTCCCTTGACCTGCTGGCAACACTCCTCCTGATGCAGCCAGGATCCCCTTGGCGTTCTTGGCCACGAGGTCACACTGCTGACTCATGGCTAACTTGTGGTCCACCAGGACTCCCAGATTCCACTCTATGGAGCTGCTTTCCAGCAGGTCAGTCTCTAATCTGTACTGAAACCTCTAATTTGTACTGAATCAGTGCCCTAAATCTACTGTCCCTGCTCCTGTATACAGCCTAGCATCCCTGGATTGTGGTCTGTAACACAATTTATTTTACACATCATCAAAAGGAATATAGCCTAATTTTGCATGCTAAATTATGTCCTTTGCCACTGTATTGCAACTTAGAGTCACAATTTAACAATGGTAATTTCTTAAAATTTGGTAATGAATTGTGCTTATGATGCTCACAAACCTTGAGCCCAACTCTCACACTTACAGCAGGGGAAACCCAGTAATGGTACTAGGAAAATATATCAGGAAGAAAGATTATTTTGTGACTAAGATAACAATCTGATACAGTAAGTATAGATATTGAAGAAAATAAAGGACTTTAAAGAAGTCCTTTAGATCTTCCCAAGAGAGACTCAGCTGAATTTAAAGCAAGTTACTTCTCAAAAATAAATTAGCAATAATCCAACATACACCCAGAGAGCCATTTTTATTTTAGAGGGCAGCAGTCTCAGAAAGAATGAAAAATGCTTCATCCAATTTCAGCGATAAAATCCACCAATAATGAATCTTTTCTTTATGGACCTCTCTCTGGAATCCTCTGGTTCTGCAGGGCACCTAAAGGTAAAAGGATGCACATTGGCCTTTTGAGAAAAAAATCAATGCTAATTCATTTCTAAAGGAAAAAGTTATCACTGTGGGAGGCAGAAAATGCTTAAGGACATCAGGAAAAGACGGAAGCAGAGAAAATTACTCATTATTGGCCAGTTTGCTTCAGTTTGCATACTGCAATTTGGACATACTTACTGGTTGTGGCACTTTTGAATTTGATTTTGAACTTTGATCATGTCTATCTATACTGTTTCTGTGCCACTGAGTGGAGGACATAGGCACCCAGACTCTCAGTGTGTGTCTGGGAGTCCAAAGCAGCAGCACTGGCATTTTTAAGGGCAGACTGGTTTTCTACATGAAGCCTGGGCAGACAGCTAGTTGCTTACCTTGCCATAACAAACTGTACTCATATGCCTGTGTTTGGACAAATGCTTATGAGTGCTACTGAGTGTGTACAAATTTAGAAGATGTTTATTAAAATACTAGACCCAAATTGTTGTCTTAAATGCAGCAATGGCAGCCTCACAAAGGATCAGTGATCATCACTGACTAATTCATCCCTTTTACATGTCAGGCAGTCCGCCAGTAAGCAGCATCTTAAGCAGTTTTATTCCTTCCTTGCCTACCTGTAAGGGCTTAGGGGATGGAAAGAAAATAAGTAATAATCTTTACTTTGCATTTCATTCTAACCACAGAACATTTTCTAGTGCTTTGTTTAACCCAATTTTAAAATACACCAGAGGTAGGACTATTACCAGAAAGCCAAGCCTGGTGGGTGGCTATTCCACAGCCTATTAGACCTTGCTATATATATAATTTTTTTTTTTCTAGATAATTTGAGAGACAATCTTTGGGGACCCTCTGTGGACCTCATTGGAGGTAATTGTCCCCTTCTGTCACTTATCGCTGTGATAGAAGCTCCACTCCTTTGCCTCATATCAGAATCTGAGTGTTGTATACTTAGAACTCAAAATTAAAACAGAAAATACTAATTTGCCCCAAAACATGCCTAAAGAAGAACTGTGAACATTTACATTTTTTTATGTGTCATTATTTATTTTATGTGTAAGAATGGGTCTTTCTTTCCCCATTCTTAGTGTCAGAATGGTGTATCAGTCAATACATGGATAACAGACATTTCTCTAAAGATGATGTTTCAGAAATATTAAGTATTAAAAGGTTAAAAACTAAGAAAACAGTAGCAGAAGAGAGAGGAAAAAAAACAGTTCTCCCATCAGGGCAATTGATTCTAAGGGCAGGGTCACTGAATGTAGCATTATTTCTGCTGGTCATGTTTCTTTCCTACTAGAGCTCCAAAGTAAGCTAACTGTGTAAGCAGGATTGAAATACACAACCCCCTTGTGACTGGAAGCAGTAAAGCATTCTCCACTTGCGGTTTTCTTCAAATGAGCCTGCATGGAATATGTGTTTGAAAACAGTGAAACTCTTTATTAATCAAGTACTTCACTTGCCATGCCAGCATAAAGTTTCATTTATGTCAAAACTCCCTTAAAAATGGTTTGGAGTAGTGTCTTGTACACAGACCTTCAACAGAAGAAATATTTTTGGAATTGTAAATACAATAATCGAGGCAAATATTTGCCCCATTTGAGGAGCTGCTGTAAGATCTTCAGACTTTGGTTACAATTCTGACATTTTACTTTGATTTCCTGCTGTATGGAAATAGGCAAACTGTATATCTCTTCATCCAAAACAGTGTCAAAAAGCTATCCCAATTAGAAGAGGAGGGGTTTTTTTTTGTTTTTTTTTTGTTTTTTTTTTTTTTCAAATTTGTAACTAAATTGATAACCAAAGGAACTGGTAACTAAAGGAACTAAAGGATTTGGGAACTAGAGAATTGGTAACTAAAGGAAACTCTCAGAATTTAGTATTTGTTCAGTGTTGACAGTCTATAAATTGTTATCTGGTGTGCAAAATCTGTTTGAAGCTATGGTGAAATGCATAACCAAGGATAGCTTGCAAAAGCTATGCTTTCTATCATGAGTGAAAGAACCCTAACCTTACTGAGATTGTAATTCCCATTCAAAACACCAGGAGAAAGCCTGGTGCAACTTGTATCCAGGTGAAGATATTTTTTGACTGGTGTTTTGTGAATCTACGGGGGAAAAAAAAAAGGCAGGAAAATCTGAGGAGAGTTTCAAGAAACTACTGTGCAGCACGTGCAGAGCATGGAGAAAACCCTTGAAAATAAGTTTTTGAGATAGAGCACTGCCAAAAGGAGCTTGAAACAAGGAGCAAAGACACTTTCCTCTTCTATTTGATTTATCATTGGTTTACAAAAATAAGAGATTTTACTGAGATTTTAAATCTCTAAAATGGAGTAAAATTGCATTAAAGATATGCTTGTCTCCAGTACCTGTTTCTTCTCCTAACTGGAGACAACCTGAATGTGCTGCTGAGCTGTGTTGGGCTGGTTAGCCTGAACCCTCCTCTGAACAGCATCACCTTCCTCTTCCGCTTCAGTAAGGGCCATACACAGTGGCACTGCCACAGAGAGGACTGAACTGTAACTCTGACAGCCACAATCAGGATGATTTTTCCCCCCAAGGAAGTAGAAGATGTCAGCAATGGGACATCTGCATGTCAGCTGAGTTATGTTGGTCAGGAAGTTAAGCTAAGTTAAGGCATAGAGATGGAAATGTTTTATAAATTGGTTTATTCCTATGTGCAGATACAAATTATTGTATCCACCGCAAGTCTGCTATGAGTATCCCAAGAAGTGCTTATGTGAAGTGCTACTCAACTGGCATAGGGGTAGCAAATTTAAATGTTAAGAGTAAATGTGAAATGTCCTCTGTTAAATATATTTACTTCCATGAACTGTTTTATTTTTTCAGTGACTTAAGAAAGACCAACTTCTGCTCATTCACTGACCAGAAAAGACCTGCAGATCCTTTGACAGGTATAGCAGAAGTTATTTTTCATCATGACATGAATAGTTTGTTTTGTTAAAAAAAAAAAAAAAAAAAAAAAAGAGAGAGAGAGAGAAAGCACTTCACACCAAAACACATCCAGGAATTATCATTCTTTTTATGCTTGTACAGGTGCACTTTCTGAATTAGACACATAGTCCCCATCGGGCTGCTAATGGAGTGATGACACTAACACCACAACAATAGAAGAGGCCTCCAGGGATACTCTCCACAGAGCTAAGGGGTAGTTAGGAATGTGCTTTTTAAGAGAGTTACAACTTAAAACATTCTGTGAAGCTAGCAATGCTTTAGACTGCCTCTGCAGACTTAGGCACAAATAAACACAAGTGCAGTAAGATCTGTTAGGTTGCTGAATTTAAATTCTCTGAAGTTTGTGTAAGAGCTCCCAAGAAGTCTGTTTTTGCCATGGTTCACTTCAGTATATATGTGGAAACACCCAATCAGAGATGTAGCTTTTCAACTTGTGTCCTGAATTGCTGGTTCTTTTTTTTTTCCCCCTCACTATATCCATCTATACATCTATTTATTTATTGAAAAGGGGATCTGGACTCTACATACACACTCTGTGTGTGTATATGTGTGGGAGCAGGGTCAGGTACAGCCATGTGTAAGAAGGCGTCATGACAAAAGTGTTTATTACAATGTGTGAGCGAAAGAGCTAAAGTATAAATAGTTCTGTGAGTGGCAGGAGCAATGAAGCCTGATTTCCTGTAGAGTTATTTCTCAAGGTTGAGCTCCTGTGTGGATTCACTGCTGTCTAGCAAATGCTGAGGATAACATTGTACTGTGTGGGATATCTGTCTCCTACCCATAAGATAAAACCTTCAGGGGCTTGAAAACTTGGAGGAGTAAACCCTTCTAATGAATTTATGTGGTTAGCAGATTCAAAAGCTGTTCAGAAGAAACAGTGATAGTAGTATCCCATATGCTTTCATGTCTTTAGGAAAACAAATTAGATAATAATTTAAATTTATAGAAAAGAATGACAGTAATAATGAAAGTTCCTGTTAGAGTATGTGGAATTTCATGATTCATTGATGACCCAAAGATCTGGGACTGATTTCTTGTCTGCAAGTTTTAACTTTTTTTATTATAGAACCAGGGGCCTTTGATGGTGTCCTAGCTGAATATTTCTCTGAAATGCCTTTGCAATACTGATTATTGTTCTTGTCTTCAGACTAGTCAGCAGCCTGGCTAGGCAAGCTGCGTCTAATTCAGGGTACTGTGTAGCCCATTGACTTGCATAGAGCCACTGACATGCTTGAATTGCAGACTTGTTTAAGTAACTTGCAGTACTGCAGCCTTAAATAGAAAATATGAACTATGAGTATGTGGATCATGCCAGTTCAAGATTCAGAGGCACTGTACAGAGAAGCTTAGAAATTGTTCAGATTCTCTGATGAAAATAAGGATTTAGACTTCTAGGATTTTTCTATTTTCTTCTTGGAAAACTCTGGAGGTATCTGCCTAATTCTTTTATTTTCCTCTTTTCTTCATCCTTAATATCTTCAGTTGTTGCAAGATCTTTTTATTCGTGCAGATAAATCCCATTATAATGATGTGTTGACTACATGATTTGAGAGAAAATTGCCCAGAGCAGTTTGTGGGGGAAATATTCAGAATATTAGAAACATGTGTTGCAATTAAGCAGCACAGCTCCGTAAATCACTGTTTTGTTTGTCTGAGCTGATAATCTGGTCTACAACTAGCTGACACGATAGTAAAACGATATGATTTGAAACATACAGCAGATCTTACTGCTGACAGGCTATGGCTGTTTTCAGAAGATAATGCTAACACAATGATAAAAGAGTACTTTATTTTAGAATTAATGAGCATCTTACAGTAGTAGTACCATTTCATAGAGTACTCATAATCAGCTCTCCTGAAGTATTCTGCGTTCCCTGAACTCAAACTGCAATGTAAGGTCCTTAGCATTCCACCTCTGAGACAGAGCACATTGGCTGTTCCTCCTTCTACTGTGGTCACCTTATGATGGGTGATTTACAAAATACCACAGGGACACAAAGCAGTAAGTGGTCACCAAGATTCATAATATTATGGAACATGTTGTAAAAATTAATTTGGGTACTTTCATTATGATGGCAAGAGAGTTTAAAGGTTGTCTCATGAAAACTGAGATATGTTTGGAAACAAGGCAGCATGGCATCTCTGGGGCATCTCAAGCTTGGTTAGCTCAAAAGCAGTATGTAGTAATTTTTTGGTGTGACTATTCTGTTGAGGATCCATGCAAGCTACATAATGACATGTTATGGGAGTCCTTATGTTCTCTACATATTCCAGATCTTAACATTTTAAAATCATTTCTGTCTGTCATGGATTTCCTGCTTTTAACTAACACAGCATCCTGGCAATCTATGTAAGTAGCAGAAACCATAGTCACACCTTTTTTGGTAGTTAGGAAGAATGGTGGCTTTAGGATCAACCCTAAAGTAAATTTACCATGTATTTCCATATATCTCTTCTCAGTAGGGCAGCTTAGCAAATTGCTGGACCACATTTTGGTGAAGGTCCTCAGTCTAAAGTGTGTCATCAGTCGTTATTCCCTACAGCTTTGAGGGCTGTTTTCTTTTGGGGTGTTTGTGGTTACAATGGCTCTCCAGAAGCGTTTTGAGAAGAATGACTCTTTCCGCCCAAAGCAGTTTTTGGCATTCTGCCTGTACTGTTTTAGAGGGACAGATGTACAATGTTAAGACTATGCTTATATTCCCAATGGCCATAAATCCCTGAGAAAAATATGCTGATACAATGGAAACATTGCAGATTTCATGGAATGAATATGAAATATATATATAACACAAGGATATATATATTGTATATATATGTATATATATGCAGACAGAATAATACAATATTCATTAACAGTTAGCACTAATATGCAACTAATGGAACACATTAATGGTAGATCTCTTGACTCTGTGAACATTCTTGTGAATATATGCTAAATTTCAATATGTTTTTGAGGGTGTATAACAGCAGGGCTCCTCCAGTACAAATTCAAGTCTATTTTTAGTAGAGCAGTTGAAGAATTTCCTGTAGCTGAAAAGGATCTGAAGTTTTTTACAATACAAGTTTGACGGCCTAAGTGTGAGTTACTCAAAAGTGTCTGAGTGATTCTGGATTGTAGATTCATTGAAAGTCACTGGCATTTTTGCATCTGAAATGCTCGAACGCTTTTCAAAATCCTGCTATAAATCTCTAACTCTATGTTTAAAATTAAGTTGTAATATATGATTTGCAAAAAGGAGACTATGGTGTCCACATTTGTTTTCTCTTGAAATCTACTTAGCAAACGTGTTTAAAGATGCCTTTTTAAAACTGCTAGTCTTGGAAACTCATGCAGAAGTCTGAAAATCATGATGGGTTTGTTTTGGCTCGGTCACCACCAAAAGTTCATATATCAGAGCTTAATGGTTTTGTTGATGCACGTGTCAAATGATAGACTCTACGTAGCATCCTGATGTCCTTCTTAGAAGAGCAGTGTGAACAGGAGATAAGATTTTTGAAAATATGCAGATATGACTATATCTAGCAACAGATAAATTATTTTAGATGTCATTTTTAGGAATCACCCTTATAGGAAACATTTATGCAGTTTCTATATAAACAAACCAACTGAGGTAGTTCAGAATTCCTTGTATGCTTAGGTTAAAACCAAGATTTCAAGAGTGATATTGGTCCTTTTCTTTTGGATTCCTAGCTTTTTAATTAGAATCCCGAGGAAATGTGGGAATCATGCAATTAGTCCGGCTGAAAGCTGTCATTTTAAAAGGTCTTGACCTCAGGCTTCTGATAATTTTGAAACTTCCAGGGTGATCAAGTATGTTACTTCCTCCTCATACTGTGATGCACAGAAGATGCAACCTGTTTAAAACCTCATTGAATGGGCAAATACTTTTATGCATTGATAGAATACAACTTTTGCTTGTAAATCATAGAATCCTTAAGTTTGGAAGGCACCTCTAGAGATCATCTAGTCCAACCCCACTGCACATGCAGGGTCTCAAGCAGGCTTTGAAGATCTCCAGAGAAGGAGACTCAACAACCCATCTTGGCAACCAGTTCCAGGGCTCTGTCACCCTCACTATTCAGAATTTTTTCCTTAAGTTCCTGCAGAACTTCTGGTGCTTCAATTTGTGGCCATTTCCTCTAGCCCTGCTGGTGGCCATCACTGATGAGGCTGGTCACATCCTCTTCACTGCCTCCCTTGAGGTATTTATAGACACTGATCAGGTCCCCCTCAGCCTTTTCTTCAGGCTGAACAGGCCCAGCTCCCTCAGCCTTTGCTCATAGGGCAGATGTTCCAGGCCCCTGATCATCCTGGTAGCCCTGAGCTGGACTCTCTCCAGCAGCTCCACATCCCTCTTGTCCTGGGGAGCCCAGAACTGGGCACAGTACTCCAGATGTGGCCTCAGCAGAGCTGAATAGAGGAGGACGATCACCTCTCTTGACCTGCTGGAGATCAAAATTTTAGAAATAGTTTTAGGAAATTTTGAGCAAATTGTGCACATATCTTAAGATTTCCATTTTAGAAAGTGACAATGAAAATAACTATCCCTTCATATTTATGTAGAGACATTTAAAATAGGATAGGTTCAGAAAAAGACTACAGAGATATGAAAAGGCTTAAGTAATAAGAGACGAGAGATTGTGAAAGATACAGTAGTGGACAGATATATTTTATGTCAGTAGAGTTGCAAATGTCCTGAAGATTTTAATGGAGGAATCATTTATGAAGACAAATTCTTAAAACAAATAAAAGTATCTTTTTTCACATTAATATAATTAATTACCAGACTCAATGCCACCAGATGTTAATGTGGCCAAAAAAGGATGAGAGAATGAATGGAAAATAGGCTCCTTAACGACAGCTGCACACATTTAATGGACTAGAAGCTCATGCCTGCTAAGATCCTAAATGGTGGACTGCAGGAAGGTAGGAAAATTGCTGATGGAAAGGACTGACCCATAAAACACTTTTTTTTTTTTTAAATACTTCTCTCACTATACTTCTACTAATCGTCTCACTGTGGAGAGGATTAGAGTCAATAAGACACTTCTCAAGTGAATACTCTAGTTTGTTGTGTAAATATTCAAGTGCAATTTCAGTTCAAACTGTTACCACAGCATTCTAGTTCATGAATACTGACAAAGCTAAAGGCCATTAAGGAATCTGATCTTATTGATATAACAAAGCTGTGCAAGAGTGGAAATGTCAGCACTGTGCCTTCTTTGGGACCACTTGATCCATGTGAATATGAAGAGGTATTTTGAGTTGTGCTATGAAAAGTAAAGTATGTTCATAAGGTTCACTATAACTGTCTCATCACAAATTATTTAAGGCTTCCTAGTTATGTAATAGCGTAGTGGAACTCATACATGAGGGCAATGATTCAGAGGAAATTTCCTCTTCACTTTGTCAGTCTGTGTTTTAAAGTTGTATTTCTTTGGTTGACAACCTGATAGATTTCCATAAAACACGGGCCTTCACAAAAATAAAGCATTTCCTGAAATTTACAGGCTTCTATTTTTTTGCACTTTGTAACCTTTCCAAACAGCTGTGTTGTCTGACAAGATGCCGCGTTCATGTTAGTGGGAGAGCCATCTTTTGTTACATTAATGGCATTTCTGTCAGCGTTTATTATGCAACATTTTGAGTTCCAAAGTAAAAAAATTCAATCCAGTACATGAGATAAAGTATCATTTATGTCATTTTAAGACAATCTTCTTAGGAATCCTCACTCCATTTGGATTCCCTATTCTCTATTTGTCAGTTTTGGACAGGAACATGCATGCATTTGCTGTGAGTGAGAATGCAGAGAGTCCAAAACCTCTGGATGTATTGGACCTACTGTCCATGTACTGAATAGAGGCCAAGCTCATATAATGTCAGATGTGTTCCTGATGTGTCACAGGTGCAGAATGATTTTCCTGCACATACACAGTAAGCTCACCCTATCTGGGATGCACTGAACTCACTGCTTCTGCACACAGAGTTGAGCTGAGCCTCTGCAGCTGCCATCTGCTGGGGAATTTAAATTGTCAGATAGCTATTGTGCTAACCACGTAGCCTTTCAAACACCTGGGACAAGTGAATGAATCTCCCATTCACCTCAAATCACAGTCTGTACAACAGAGCATTGTACAGACAAGAAAAAATCCAAGAGCATAGGTCCTGTATTCTAACACTTCTGAAGGAAAGTTGGTAGACCTCTCTCATCTTATTTCATTCACCTAGGAAACTTCTTTGAAATACATGGCATTTTCAATTAACACATGACTTATTAAGGACTAGTTGTTGAAATTAGGACTACAGATGCCTCAATTTTATTTCTTTTTTGTGCAGTTACAGCTTCCTTCTTCATATCTTTGCCTTATGGAGAAGCTTATTTAATATTTAGTAAGTACGTTTAGTAAGACATATAAAATAAGGCAAAAGAAATTTCAAAGTAGTTCATCAACACTGATCAGAAGCTTGCTTTGGGGACACCTTGGAGGCCTCTATAAGCTTTTAATATGGCCTTGAGAAAAGCAAGGAGGATCCATGGTGCTGTATGTCCTCAATAGTTCAGATAAAAGAGTTAAGATCCTGCTCTTAGCTCTAGAAAAAAAAAAAATCCTTGTTATTGAGTAGGGACTAACTATAGAAGGAAATACAATCTTTCCATCCAAGTGAAGTGTTAAGAGAAGAAAGTTGACATTAATTTCAGCACTTTTTGGATGAATTGGCAACAGTCTTCTGTCCAAGGACTGTGAAATTTTCTGATCATAATTCCATTTTCTTTCAGAAGCCTTAGATGAGCTGCTCCATCCTGTCAGCCTGTACAGGCTTAAGAGGCATGATTATACCTCCTGTGAAGCACTGGGACCACATGCCAACCTCCAGTTCCTTAATGGGCATGTGTTTCATTTCAGAGTCACAGAATAGTTGAGGTTATAAGGGATTTCTGGAGATCATCTAGCCTCATTAAGAGTAGCAGTTGAGTACATTTAAGACAGGTCTTCTGGAGACTACTGTACTTTATGCTTGCATGGGGGATGTCTAAAAAAAAGTTTGAAAAATATATAGCAATCATAGATCATTACAATTCATTTTGGATCAGGCATGTTTTTTTCCCCAAAATCATGAATGCACCAGAGCCATATTCATCTGCCGCTCACACTGGCTTGCCTTGAGTATGACTTGAAGGAAATTATCACTATTCTGTGTCATTATGAAAAGAAGGTAGCTTTTCTAGTCATTTGTGCAATTGCTGAAGTTATTAGCTAGTCCTACATATGAACTATAGTATCCTTTAGTATATATGTAATACTTACTACAGTGGTTTTCATTGAGAAGATGGAAATAACATGAGAAGTTAGATTTTCTCCTTGGTTTGTGAACTTAAGGCATTTTTTTTTCCACTAGACTCTGTAATTGATTTATATATTCCTATTTCTTCATATCCAGACACAGTGCTTATGAATGGATATACAGAAGGTAGGTGCACTCTGCGTGTTTCTCCTTCCAGGCAAAAGATTTCCTTCTGACCTCTCAGTCATACCCAAACAGAGTTTAAATTTTGCCTGTGCAGTACATCTGCATGGAACTTTAGGTGCGTAATCTGCCTGGCATTCGGTCATCTTACGTTTTAAAACACTTTGCTTTTAAAGTTTTGGCTCAGAAGGAGGGATTTTGATCCCTACACATTTTATAACACACTTCAAATATGGTCTAGGGAAAATCAAAATGTTACCCATATATGGAAAAAAGTTGTCAGTCTCCCTGCATGTTCTAGATGGCTGCTTTGCAATATCCAGGGAAAAGAGCTGGGAGTAGCTCATTTTACAGTCAGAGTGCAAAATGCATCTTTTTTTTTTTTTTTTCTTTTTTAATATAAACAGCCCACTGAAAACGTGACCAAGTATTCTTTTTATAATATTACCTTTTACTGTTTTTCCTTTCCCTTTGCCTTGTGCCATGAATTTAGATAATTATGGTCATCTCATAAGTTTCTTAGTGAATGGATCCAACCTAATTTAACATTATAATTAGGAAATCAGGTAGCATTATTTAAAACTGCTACTAATAATATCAATAATGTTATTTAACAACATCAACAATAGCACTAAGAATAATAAAATACATATTTATACTAAGCAGATTTATTTTACAATATTTTCTCAATAGTTTATCTTAGTGTGCAACAATAATTAAAATATGAGAGCTTCTGCTTATGCAGACATAGACATAATGGAGACCAACCTGTAACAAGTTTGAGTGACTGCCTGGGCTAACATAGCATAGAAAGGCTATTTTGAACTGTAGTGTTAACACAAATATTTTGAAGTGTTAATCTGAATTAAGTATAGGAAGGAACAGTCTGGCTAAATGTTTGAGCATGTCTGAACGCCTAAGATTCCTATAATGCCTTTTGTGTCTATGAATTGCAGATTTACTTTTTTAAACTAATATCTCTAATTCATGCCTATCAGGTATTACTTGCGTACCCATAATCTTTTTCTCCCAAGAAGAAAGTAATTGCCTCCTGTAATCCAGAGTTCCCAGCTGTGACATGATTTTATACATTCAATTGATGAGTATTAGTTACTGTGCTTGCACTACTCGGTACAAAAGTTACACTGTCTATAGCTGAACTTTGCATCAGAAAATCTTTACTGAATTTGTAGTTAAAATGATGCATTCTTTTTTGTTTTTGTTTTTTCTTAATGGTGATGTTCATATGCCAAACAAATACAAATAATAAATACACAGACATTTCCATACAGAAAAAAATTAAGTAACCATAGTTTTATTCTGGAACAAATTGAAATCGTTATTACTGTTTAAATAACACATACGGGGTGTACTGCATTTTAATCTGTTTGTTGATTCTGGAGTTTGTACTTTGCCCATCAGAATAGTGTAAAAAGCCTCTCCAGGGTATACAAGTGCCTTTAAGATCCAAACTCAGGAAATGAAAGACCAACCTCCCCACTGTGATGGAGCCGCTTATTTTACTATGATTTTCTCCAGAAACTACCTGCAATGTGAATAATAAGCCTATGAAAATCAAGGTATTGACACTTTTCAAATATGCTGCAGAAGTGATTTATTTCCTCTTTTTAAAAGGGGCAGTGTAGTCTGACTCTCTGCTGGACCTGCCCCAATAGGAGCAATGTAGGTGCTTGCACAGGATATGAGAGGAGGCACCATCCAGAAAGCAGCTTTGATTGATGGGGTGAATTCCAGGACTAGCATTTAACTTTTCACTCAATCTCTCCTTGAATATTGACTAATCCTGTATATTCTAAACTGGATTGTTTTTCAAAAACAGCAGTAATACTTTTAGTATGAGAAGCAATTGAAATCTCATGCAGATGTCTTATTTGAGTATTGAGCTAAGAATAAATGTAAAATGAATTTAATAAATAATTCATAACAAATAATAACAAATAACAATTTACATCATTTAGCATTTGCAGTTACTGAGTGATCAATAATTACTGTTATAAGGATACTTAGTGTTATTAAACATTAAGTTTAATAAATTTTGTTCAGTTGCATCTTGGATGATACTGGCTCAAAATATTACAAAGAATAAAAATTAAACTTTCATAAGTTGGGGTAGGTGCATCCAAAATGTTTCATTACACTTAGCAGTAACTTGACATAACATAATCTAGGAAGACGTTATTGTAACATAAAGTAATTTTAGAAAGACTTTGTGGCAGGATGGCTTAGAACTGTTGATTGAGATCAGAAGATATTTTAGTCCCTTAAGGGGTGAATAGGATAGAAAATGAAAAACACTGATCTCACTTTAAACTTATATATATATATTTAAAGCATGCATGGTAAATATTAACAAAAAACAAAACAGGACAGAAAACCTAAGGTGCTTCTCCTAAGTTTTCTACTTTTTGGTTGTATTTACTTGTTCTATATGCCCTGTAAAAAGTGATTCTTCAATACTGTATGTGCATTTTTTTTAAGACCAATATATTGTTTTTAAAAAACTGCTACTCCTCATTATAAAATACCTTTAAGAGTTCTTGGAAGATATTTTTAAAACATCCCAAATATTAGCTCATACTTTTCTTTAGTCTTAATATCTACCCATAATAAAAAATATTTATTTGGACATTGCAGTGCAATCTTATTGTATTTCATGCTTCATTTGGAGGAATTATTTTGTTAACGTCTTAAGCTTGTTTCTGAGATATCCAATATTACTGCTTTTCTCTGGATGCTTTCATGCTGACCATACTTTTTGCTAGAATTTAGCCAATCCATCTCAGACTACTTTGGGCACTCAAACAGGAGGTGTGTGCAGTACACAAGCAACAGGAGAATATAGGCATGTGTTTATTTTAAAATGTAGACACATCATATCACAAAGTCATGCACTCCAAAGTGCTTAATGACTGTATATATTGGAACATCATGGTATGATTTATTATTGTGGTATGATTCAATGAGTAACTTAATGACTTAGAGACAGGGGCTCCAGTTCTCAGTCAAAAAAAGTAAGAAAAAGGAAAAGAAAGAAAAAGAAAAAGGAAGTCTTCCCTAGCCAGTGACTATAGCATTTTTACCTGTGAAAGCAGAAAAGAGAGAAGTATTTCCTTAGTTTCAACCTTTGTGCTCAGCTGGAGGAGGGATAACAGATATATTCCTTTTGTAAATCTTCATTAAGAAAACAAGTAGGATTACAAGAGGTGTTTAATCTTCAGTCATTATCTGGAGGGAAAAGGCAAGTCAATGCACTTTGAAAAGTAAGCTTAATTCTAGTTTTGCTCTAATAAGCTCTAGGTTAAGTATATCTCTCTGTTAAAGAAAACTTGTATTTTTGCGTCTAATTTTTCATTCTTCAAAAGACACAGAACAAACGATTGAGTGTAGAGCATACAATTTATATATTTTCTCTAAAAATAATTTTTTTTAAAAAATGAACAGAGAAGCAATAATGCATTTTCAGAATTGCCTTGTTAACAGAACAACATTTCCCTCTAGTGGTCATCCAAAAGCAGTAGCTACAATGTTACCAATTTATACCATTGTATTTTAGACTGAAGAGTTGGGCTCAAATTACATTTTAATGAATTGAGTCAGATTTCTGTATCTGTGCACAGTCAGTCATGCTTGGCCAGTTATGTCTGCTCCTTGGTGGCGAATATGCGTCTCCTTAGTGAGCACCCACTGGTTGTCACCCTCTTCGGCTACCCCTGGGTTTCCAGCGAGCCACACACGTGGTGACAATGGGAGTGGGACAGCTGGATAAAATTCACTGCTCTCTTCCAATATCAGGAAGGCAGCCTGTTTCAGACTTGACAAAAAGGCCCTCCATCATTGGCCCTGCAATGGGTTGAAGTAAGCTGCAGCTTGCCAAGAGCCAACATCACTTCTCAACCTGGAAGGACAAGCTGCCCAGTGACCATCCATTTGTTTAAGGAATGATATGTTGGTCAAGTTATTGAGGAAAAAAATGGACCATAAAGAGAAATATTGAGTATACACCCCCCCGTACAGGGCAGAGAGGAGATAATTATATTATAAGAAATACTAAGAATATAGAGGAAGCTAAAAAAGAAGACAGACACATTGAAGTCACAGGTCATGCAATGAAGTCAATGAGCCTTCTTAGCCTAACAGAACCGAGATGGAAATAGCAGTAAATTCTAATTGAGATGATTCCATATGGAACGTTTTAGAGGTGTTAAATTCCTAATTAGAGATATTCAGTCTTCAGTGTGCTTGGTGCACAGATGTATAGCTGTTCAGAACAAAGTTGAAGCTAGCTAATGTGGGCAGTCATGATAAAAAGTAGAGCTGATGGAAAACATTTCCAAATACCAGACAGCTAGGTCAAGGAGGGGCTGTGCCAAAGTGAGAAGGTTTTGTGTGTACTTTTAACTTCATACTTCCTTCCAATCATCCATTTCATTTAGATAACTGTTGTACTCGCAAATCTCAATCTTGCATAGCATTCAGGATGGTGAGTTTTGTTCAATTTAATCACAACTTTAATTCAACTCAGAATATTATGTTCAGGGGAATATTGAGTGGAAATGAGAGGCAATCATTTCAGAGATTTTTATTCCTAAAAGGGTAGGAAATGCTTGGAAAGAGAGTGGAAAAAAGTTTGTGTTTGCAAAGACGCAGATAAATGTTCACACATTCCTTTTCTGATGGAAGAGAGGAAGAACAAGGATGAGATTAAAGGAGTACAGAGGAGGAGGAGGAAGGAGATGAAAGGAGCCTATAGATGGTGAAAAAAGGAGAAAAATGTGTGAAACTTGGATATGTTCAACTTTATAATGAATCCACAACATTTTGCAAATGCGCTAGCCAGGTTTTTATTTAAGAATTTAAGAGCTTTTTGGCCATTCCAAGACTGATATGCAGAGATCCCTCCAGGGGGACCCCTCCAGGGTATATTTAGCAGAAGCAAGTGAAGCCTGACATATGTGATGCAACATGATGAAAGGCAAAATCTGAAATGCATTTTATCAGACATAATTTTACAAATATCTTTGAAAGCTTTTGTATATTCATGAATTAAGAGGAACAAATTAGAGTGCTCTCCATTTCATTTTTGTAGACCTTGGCACTTGGAATACTGTGTCTGGTCATGAGACTGGGGAAGTTAGACAATATCTCATTAAACTGAATCCTCCCAGGGAAGAAATGTAAGTCATATTACTTGAAAAAAGAAATTAAATATGATGAGGTACTTCTTAAATATCTCCATTTCTCAAAGAGACAGGTCCAAGCCTCAATAGCTGATTCCAGATCCTGCAGCAGAGTTGGTTTTGCCAATTCCAGACCTAAGCCAGATGGGGCCTTTGTGGAGTCCACCAAACTGGATCCACACTTCACTAAAGTTTGGGTAGATTTCCAAGGTTTTAAGCCAGGACATAAACATATATGTAATATATGTATATGCAATCTCTCCTGGGAGAGAGCAGATAACCATATGATTTTGTGACCTAGTGATGCAGGCTGACATTTTTATGTACTTTTTCTTAGGCACCGTAATTAAAAGCTACCTTCTGTTAAATGCTGCTATACACTTGTTTCATAGACCATTGGCTCGATTCAGGCTCTTAAACTGTTATTTCTTAATCTGTTCCTCTCACTCAAATATAAAATCCCATAAATCTGTCTTCTTTAATGCAGTCAATGAATTTGCTGCACTTAGAGCCACATGCACTTTCTCGTATTTGTGAACAGCGTATGATGATGTTGAGGTTATGAGATTAACTGATCATCATATTGCAGAGCACTGACAGACCTGGCCGGCT
This sequence comes from Nothoprocta perdicaria, assembly GCF_003342845.1. Lineage (NCBI taxonomy): Eukaryota > Metazoa > Chordata > Aves > Tinamiformes > Tinamidae > Nothoprocta > Nothoprocta perdicaria. The sequence continues at coordinate 2,797,042 of NW_020456176.1, forward strand.
CAGTCTAAGGACTGAGAAATCTACCATGTTTTTTCAGGATGTGATCTTGGTAGTGCTGCCACTAATAAAACAAGGATTTGGCCTGTAGACAAACAGTGTCTGTGGTCTGTTTTGTTAATTCTTAGATTTATGCATCAGTCTTTGCTGGAAGTGCTGGGAATCATGGTGTTTTGTTTTCTTCTACTTATGCTTTCCTTTTGGGACTTGAATCTTTTCATGACCCTGTGTCATTAAATGGATTTTACAGTCTGTCCTGAGAATTAAAACCTGTTGAGTAAAGATTGGTATGCTAAAAATTCCAGAAGATGATCTTAATTTTTTCACTTTATTGGAATTGCAACCACTATTTCTGCTTGGATATGACTAATAGGAGAGGATACTCCATGAATTGGAATATTTATTTCTCTGTAAATGTAGTGCCTTTGAATTTCTTATGTTGACTATTTATTGTTTACAGTGTTCATTTTATAACTGAATTAACTTCTTTTATATGAATGCCATATGTTGATTCCTGTTACCTACAGCAAGCTCTCTTGTCAAATTATTTTTCAGGGACCCTGTTCCCTTTAGATCTGTAAGACAAAAGACGATATCATGTACACCTACTGTTGGAAAAACAAAGTGAAAGAATGTAGAAATGTGTGACCATCTGGCTGCTTGTCCACTTTAGCACAGGCTATAGGGGTCACTGAGACCCCTCAGCATGCTATTGATACCAGACTCTGACAGGAAACACTTTATCTAGTCCCCACAGTATACAGACAAATGCACTCAGAGGTGTGTTACATCTTCAAAAGCTGGAGCTGGTGACAAAAAAAAAAAAAAAAAAAAAAAAAAAAAAAAAAAAAAAAACTTCTAGCCATTGGAAAACTCTCTTTTCCTTGGTAATGCCTGAATGATTTCTATCCCTTCCAAATAGTTTGTGGTTTAGGGAAATAAAAATGCCTCAGAGGCTTTGCTCTTGCCTCAAGTCCCTATTAGTGTAAAAAGCAAGTCATGTGGGGGAATTAACATGTGGTTGAAAGTGCTGAAGTTAGCAGAGCATGGACAATCTGACTCAAGCAGGTAGTGGAAGGAAGGAGACATTGCAGCAGCACAGTTGCAAGCCACCATCACGTCTACTTGGGCTTGTGAGATCTGTAAGTGTATGTTAAAGATCCTCACATTCCTACCTAAAAAAACTATTCCAACAGACTGCCAGGCCCAAAGTAAGGACAAGAGAATAATCTGGAGGCAAAGATAAAGAATGTAAAACCACATAATTATTTCAACTCCCTGGGAGCAGATTTGTGTGCTAGGCAGGCCATTATTGAAATAAGGAACTATTGGTGAGAATGGAGGATACTATAGACTAAAATGTCATTTGATGATATATTCATCATGAACATCATGAGCATGATGACATATACCCCCAAATCAGGAAGATTTTAAAGTCTAGACCTGACATTGCTTGTTCATCTCACAAGTCTTAATTGGCAAATAAAGTGTAGAGCAGAGGGAGCTTTCCCATTTCTTTCCAGGACACAAACCAAGACACAACAGTCTCTCCTGTGTGCAAGAATTTAAAGATTTTCCAGAGGAAGGATTTCACACTGAAATTCTGTTACTAATATGAATTTACATAGATCTCACACAGAGTATTTCATACTCACACACACAGAGGACCAGTATCGGCCATTTAAGGTCCATAGGTAAGGCACATGTTCATAAAGCCACAAAGGAAATGTTATATGCAAATAACAGATTGAAGGGACAAAGATGCAAGGCCAAATCCTTTGCTTTATTACTGAGTAGTTTGGTTGGTTTGATTTTTATGCTAATACTTCCAAAAGGAAAATTCTTCATGAAACTCATTAGTTCTTTTTTCTTCTGTCTCTGACTGCACTTAAAATCCTTTGTCCTTTTTTTTCCCCTTTTCTGCTTTTATGCTACTTCCATATACTCCTCTTATGTATGTGTATATACTCTATGTATATGCACATATAAAGATAGCTATAAATATGAAGTTAGAGGATTACAGTGAAAACTTGAAAAAGGATATTATTCTTTTTTGTTACTCTGTGAGATTGCATTTAATTTAAAGTTCTTGAAGGAGAGATATTTTATATGTATAATTCTTACTTTTTTAAGCATAAATGTTGCTTGGGATCATTAGCAATAAAGAGATGTTAGGTCAAATATTCTCAAATGATAGGATTTTGAGTTTGCTTCTTATCTCCTTAGCTAACCCCTGGAACTTTTGCAATATTGGGCAAAAGAGAAAACTCACGGTAATACTTCATCTTCTATTGAGTGTTTTGAGAAGGATTTGAAATGACATTAACACCAGTTCAAAGTTTCATGTAGGTTCAGTGGAAGAACACCCTTTCTGAAGATAAATAGAACACCTGCATTCTAGAGAGACATCAAAGGTAGCGGTAAGGAATACCCTAGTACTCACTATTTCTACATTAAATGATTAACTTGGCTTTGTATATTTTAAGTGCCTAACCATCATCATTGTTTCACATAGGACTGAATGAAGCCAGGCCGTTGACCAGCTAGATTGAGCTCTGGAACACTAGACTGTTTAGTTAGGGTTTTACCCTAAACATCCAGAGCAAAGATGGTGAAATATAGACTATGAATAGTGCCAAAGCAACTGCCAGGTAGGTTTGTACTACTTTTTGGTAATGGGAGAGTGCTGACACAAAGAAAAGGTGCTGGGCAAAGTGAGTGTCAGAGGAAATGAAGCTGTAAGTGCTGCTGAGATGCTGAGCTGACGAGTGGATTAGGATGACCTGGAAATCCTGCAGCGCCCAGTGGGGCTTCACAGCAGCCTGGCTGGGCTGGAACAGCCCAGTCACCTCTTCTATAGGAACTCTTTTACTCCTCAGTTGTGCAAGATAGGTGATTTATGTCTTGTGACACTCACTTGTGTGATGATTTTGGCTTATAAGGTCAGACAGATTGAATGCCCTTGATCTGGAGGTGCAGAGACTGAATTTAAAATTGATGAAGTAACTCAGGTAGAATTGGCAGTTTTATTTTCCAATCAATCAGTAAACAAAGAGGATGTGGCAGAGAGAATTTGGGTAGACGAAACTGGCTGGCATTAAAGCTTATTCCTATGGTTAGTAGTTTGGAGTCACTGTGTGAAAATAGGAAAGGAAAAATATAGACTAAATCGTGATAGAAGATGATGATTGAAGATGTACTGAGCTATGAAATGTATGGAAGAAATACTGCAGATTCTGCAGTTGTTCATAAAATGGGGTAAAGATACATAGGCAAGGACCTAAGATAAACTTATTAGAAGTTTTTTCATTCTGTATTTTTCCTTATTAGTATGTTAAGAGGCATTTCTTATTTAAAATTAGTTTTATCCACCACAGTTTCCAAGATCTTTGTACTACTATTACTTTTAAATCATTGAGGCTTCCTGTAGTGCCAAGACAAATCTGAAACTTTTTTTCTTTTGCTGAAATGTTTAGAAATGTTGGTTCAGAAATGGTCAGAAATGTTTACCATTTAATAATGGAACCAAATTTATGTTTGGGCTTAATTTTAAATTTATTAAATTAAATTTAATTTATTTAAAAAATAATTAATCTGCTCTAATTTTTGGAAACTGCTTTTCACCTGTAACAAATACAATACAGTATTGCAAGTGTAAGAGGCCATTAACAATATCTTACACCTTAAAGTAGGTGCTGTTATGTTGCACTTTCAAAAAATTTAGTATCCATGTAATTGAATAGTTTTGGTAAATTGCCTACTTTCTGTGTTACAAAGCACCTCAAGACACTCTGTATGTTCCTTAGCAGTTAATATTAATATAATATTAATATTGATAGTATTAATAATATTAATATATTAATATGAATATATTAATATAACTATCTGGAAGTTAATATACATAGTAATTTAGAGAAAAGATGAACAAATGTACCAAAGTTTGCATGTCTGATTTAAAAAAAAAAAGGATAAAGATGCAGCAGATCGGAAAAATGTTGTGCCTGTAATAGGCTGCATTCTGTTAGATTGCTCTATTTTCCTAACCATATTTGATCCAGTCTAGTAATTAGTTGAGACAAATTCTTCTGACATACATGATCTTAGATCTCTCTCATCTCTTGTTAAAAAGGCATAAAAAGAAGATTAACATAAAGCCAGCAGGGCTCGTGCAGTGGATTCTCTTGGCTCATCTTGAAGTGCTCCAGTGAGGTCTGGCTTGATTTGCACTGTTCAGGATCATTTCTTTTGCCACTCATGGAAGTCTCAATGATTTAAAAATAATAATAGCACAAATAGAACACATGACCTCTAACCTGTTTCTCTTTGATTAAGTCTCATTTTATAACAAAACTATGACTAATGTCTCTTCCTTTACCTTCAATAAACTATCATATAATCTGTCTATTATTCTTAATATCCTCTTGCCCCAATAAGACATTCGTGTTTTGTTTGGATTCCCCTGAATGGGGTGAATATTATATCTATAACCTACTGGAAAGCATTTCTTCTTAGACATATTGGCAGGGCTAATTTTGTTTTTACAGGTGTTTGTACTTGGAAAGGGGTTAGCCACAGTCTTGAAGGCTCTACCGCACTGGTACATCACAGGAGCACAGTGTGCTGTGGGTCCTTGAGCTGTTAACGGGAGGCAGGGAGGGAAGGTTAAATTAATAATTTATGCTTTATTTATACTTTCTCTTACTTGCAGGGTTGGACAAGCAGATGCCAGTTTTCCTCAGCTATGGTTGTCTGCATGACTGATGTTTGATATCTGGCAAAACATAATTTATGCTATTTATGTTAAATTAAAAAGGAGGAAATATATAGGAATTGCTGCAGTGATTCAACTTTGTCTGTCAACTGGACAACATAATAAAATCCCTAAAACTTCTCTTGACGAAGTTTTGTTTCAATTAAATGGAAGTGTCCAATTGTTCTACTTTTCTTCTTATCTTTTCTATGATGTCTTTTTCTTTATGCCATGTCATGAATAATTAAGCACATTTCTTGCGGAGGCTGAGGAAGATTACTCCGATATGGTGATGTTTAACTGTCTGAGTCAAGCCACCATGCAAAAGTATTCAGAATTTCATTTGTTTGTTTGCTTGTTTTCTTTAATTTACAGGTTTTAAAGCAGTAATTCTGAAGTTCAGATTACTCGTATTTATAGAAAATATCTATAATTGGAAAATCTTTTAAAAGCCTTCAAATCTTTAAAAAGCCTTTAAAAGACTTTAGGAATATAAGTAAATTCCCTTCAAGGAATGACCTCAATGTTTTGCTGAGCTAGAAAGGATTTAAACACATGCTGAATGTTTTCCTGCATTGTGGTCCCGGGCTGATTTCATCTCCTTGTAAACACTGTGCTCAGGTTAGCTGAGCTCAGCAGACCAGCTCACCCTGTCAAAGGGTTTCATGAGATGCTGTCAGATGCTCAGAGCATCTGCCAGGCTTCCTCTCTTGGATGTCCCTCAGTGCACAAGAGATGCTTCTCTGGAACAGGAGTGAATGCAGTGAAGCTCCAAGCTCAAACTTAGCACAGGTGCCTCTCACTAGAAGCTCTTTGGCAGGAAATTTATAATGACTTATTTTGCACTGTGCTCTTTAGCAGAACTTTGCATAAGTTCTCTTCCAATGTTTTAAATCCAAAGCAATCCTTTCCAAAGAGCCCTTATTCAGATCTCAATATTAGGGCAAAGTGAGAACAACTGCCATGCCATGACTGGAAAACTAGTCACAGTAATACAGAGATTGGCTCCCAAAATAGCTATAGATGTAGACTTAATCTGGGTTCTGGCTTTGCCTGAAAACCAGATAAATGAGCAGCCTGCTGAATTTCATTTTGTGTAGAAGGTCTCTGGCCTCTGCTGAGTTGTCTCTACTCTCTAGTGGAGAAGAATGAGTTCAGCACTTGAGGTTAGACATTGCTAATAAATTCCAGTGGGAGCTGCAGTGATCTTTGTTTTATGGGCAAATAGTTTAAATTCATTATTTAGAAAAAAAAGTAATTAAACAAAAGCAACTCATGGGAATATGCATCTGTGGTGCATATGAATAGGTGGTGACCTATCTGTAGAAGATGACCACATGATCAGTCTGCATGACTTTCAGAGAACAGCTTCTCTAGACTCTTTTTGACCTGTTAGTCTCCATTGATGGATACCTCTAAGGGATTAGATTGCATCAGAATATTGTCAGTCAAGGGGAAATATATAAATAATAGCAAATCCAGAATTTTCCTGAGAAATTATTACCCTCAAAATCACTGCTTTGTTATTCTGAATCATCTCCAGTTAAAGGGAAAGCTGAGAGATACTTTCCCACCGCATACCACCAAATACGTGTGTTTTACATGACGTTATAACTATGAGAAAGAAACATGATGCTAACAGATTTAAAGCTGTTATCAAGAAATATTTCTTACAGATACTTATATAAAATAATAGGATAATCTTTCAAGATAAATCATAGAATCTACCAGTATTTCAGACTTTAAGATGAATGCACAAAGGAGGAATGGAGAAACTCTTCTAAGGTGTATTTCACTTTGGCTTTGTCAGCAGTGGTTTGAGTTGTGCTTTAGACTATTAAACAACGTGGTCGGGTGCATAAAGGTGGCAATATGCTGAATTTGAGGGACAGAGAAGGGAAGAAATACTCTATTCCTTATGTTTCTGTTGCTAGCAACAGTTAGAAGTAGTGTGTTTCAAAGTGTGTTTTGATAAGGATTTAATCCTGCTCTTATTCAGAAGCAAACATTTCCCAGATGAGAAACAAAACTCTTAAATGTTACCTTCTAATTCCTCTCAACATGTGTGTAAAAGACTCTCCAACAATGTCCAAATTTACAGCAACTATGTTAAAATATTTCTAATTTACTTTGTGCATGTGGACTTCTGCTGATGATACTTACCTCTAAGGCATGAGACTACCCACTGTTTTCTTAGAGAAGTTTAATGTGGAACAAGAAATCTCTATGCCTCTTAAAGCCATTTTATCCTCACACTTGGTAAACTTTGTTGTTAAACTGAAATATAATCTCAAGATTTTGCTGTGTCCTGGAGAAACTGGAATATCTGTTATGAATATCTTCACCATCATCACTTTGCTTATGCCGTCACACATCCTGCAAGGTTATGGATACACAGTTTTAAAACTCATGGACTACAGAAGTCACAGATATTTTAAAAGCAAACAAACAAGAGGATCAGGAACCCAGGACTCCAGTAACATCTGCAACACACATGCAGTCCTATTTTTACTCATCTCTGTTGACCCTGGATGCTCATTGGGGACAATATTCCCATTCCTCTGCTGTCACAGGGTGGTCACACCCAGATCCTGAGCAGGATGATACCTTGGCATTTAACGTGCATATGTGATCTGTGTCTTTGAGACTGGTCCTGTGACACAGGTCATCAGCCATATGCCCTTGAAAAACATTTGTTTTCTTCTTTACTTTGTGTTTCCTAAATGCCTAACAAAGTAAAATATTGTTCCAGATATGGACGCTATTGCCTTTGTTAAATCAAGCACTTAAATTTAATGGATGATATATAGGGAAGAAGCTTTGATTCTGCTCTGTTGCTTCTCAGTCCATTTTAATGAATGTGAAGAGATTCCACAAAAAAAGTGATGTGTGATCCTATATTGATATACCACAAGACAGTTGTAATCTGGCATTTCTCAATTTTCAAGGACTGATTTTTTTCAACTGAAATAATACGTTTTAATATAGGTTTTTGCTGGGTTGCTTTTTTGTAAGTTGATTTTCTTTTTTCTTTTTTTTTTTTTTTTTGAGTTTCTGAGATTTGGATGGAGTGGAGAGAGGGTTTTTTTGAGAAAAAAAGAGCATAAGCACATGACCTTGATCTACAGTATAGTTTTCTGCTATTTAAGCTACAGAGCAAAGTACTACATCAGCATTCACAGATGACCATTATTATTGAAGTGAAAATGATCTGTTGGGGTGTGAATGGGTTCAGAGTTTCTGAAAAGGGGTTGGTTATGTTTGTTTTCCTGTAGATCCCAAGTATAAGAGAGTTGTTTTTTTTTTAATTACAAACTTTCAATATAGTCAGGACTAAGCAAAAGATATGCTTTTTATTTAGGGTCTTTCTCTCTGACAAATATTAAGAAAGGAAAGTGATGGGACCTTTTCAAAAACATGGCAAGTATCTGTCTTAATGGAAAGTATCAGGCAGGCTAAAAGCTGAGGTTACTATCAGCTCATCTCTAATAATCTCTGGCTTGAATTATTCTGCAATCTACTTGCTTGAGAAGGATACACAAGATTGATATGATGAGTGCACAGTACACTCCTACATCCAGGTGCTGAGAAATGAGAAGGCACTATAGATAGGAGATGTGGCATACCACAATTAAAAGCTTAAAAAATAGTCAGGCTTTCCTATGAACTTCTCTTGAGAGGTCTCACAAGTCATAAAGGAGCAAAGAAGATTTAATCTAGAAATATGAAACATTTAGACTTAGTCTCATGTTTTGAGTCAGAGAAAAGCAATAAAGAAGACCCTGCATGACCCTGCAGAAGATGGGGATCTGTTTTCCCACTAACTGGTTAGCATTTTCACCTCTATGGGATCATTATTATGCCTATTGATTTTAGCTCCAGTGATATGTTCAATTGTGCACAGTGCACAAAACAAAAGCCAAAACCTACATAGTGTATTTTTTTAAGGTACGCATTTAAAATTATGAGAACCAGAGAGGGGGAGATATGTAGTATGGAATTATTCAAAATGGTTATAATTAAATAACCTGAAATAGGTTTATTTTAAATTCATCTCTAAATTTTACATTTCTTGCTTTTTTTCAGTAGCCTCATATAGAGTGCAAAATATAGCAGGTATATCACATAATTGATAGGTAGTATAACACATCATTCATAATTACTTATTTACATACATAATTACTTAATAAGTAATTCACATTACTTATTTTTAGAAATAATATCAATTTAGGGGACTAACAAATGAGAAATTAATTTAGTGTTCCCTCAAATTTTAAACAATATTCAGTCTCAAAATGCAAACAACATGCAGTGCCCTCAACTCTGACTACTTGTCTGGGTATAGTAGAATAACTTGAGGTCTGCAAACTCAAATCCATGGCTTACTTTTGTCACGGTGAAAAGTAATACACACAGTGAGATTTTGAAGTACTCATAAAAGCCCAGAAACTGGCCAAAACAAACCCTCTAAAAAGAATAAGAATGAGCTTACAGTTTTAATGACTTATAATCCTTGTATTTTAAGCCAAAACACAAAAAAGGCAAAAACTCTGTATTTAAGAATCTGCCGCATTTCCATAGAAATTCATAATACTGATTCTTAACGCTAAATGAGTGTTAAACCTTTCCATGAAAAAAGTAGATGGCACATTTAGTCAGTACTTGATTTTATAGGTCCAGTGTATATCATCACCATTTTCCTCTCAAAAAGTAGAACATGTTCTAGTCTTGTCTTTTATTAAACAAAAACATCTACTACAAGATCAGAAAAAAAAATGATGAAATCAGTAAATGATTTTCTTTCTTTCTTTCTTTCTTTCTTTCTTTCTTTCTTTCTTTCTTTCTTTCTTTCTTTCTTTCTTTCTTTCTTTCTTTCTTTCTTTCTTTCTTTCTNTCTTTCTTTCTTTCTTTCTTTCTTTCTTTCTTTCTTTCTTTCTTTCTTTCTTTCTTTCTTTCTTTCTTTCTTTCTTTCTTTCTTTCTTTCTTTCTCCCTTTCCCATTCCCATTTCCTTTTTTCCTTTCTCTCTTTCCCTCTTTCTCTCCTTTCTTTTTCTTTTTTGTTTCTCTTTCCCTCTTTAACTTTCGCCCTTTCTCCTTTTCTCTCTTTTTCTCTTTCTCTCTTTCTCACTTTCTCTCTTTATTTATCTCTTTCCCTCTTTGCTTCTTTCTCTCTTTCTCTCTTTCTCACTTTCTCTCTATTTATCTCTTTCCCTCTTTCCTTCTTTCTCTCTTTCTCTCTTTCTTGCTTATGAAGGATTTAAAAAATCTTAGGTAGTAAAATATTTAGGTAGCTACAATAGAAACTCTGGCTGAGCCCTCACAATATTAGAAATAAGGCTAAATTTCTGTAGAAGGTGGTGTTGCATGTTCCAGAGTTCCAGAAAAAAAAAAAAAAAAAAAAAAAACAACTAAGAAAAGGAATAAGAGCTTTTTTGGGGGGAGAAGAAAACATATGCTGGATAAGGTTTTCAGGCTACTCCCACAACCATCAGTTTTGTGCTGGATGATGTGAGTACAGCTGCAGAAGCCTCTGGGAAGGGTGATGACTCCTATAACGCAGCTCACAATTTGTAGGTCTCATCACCCCCTCCGTACTGACCCAAGATCAAGGACTTGGACCACTTTTCAGAAGAAGAGTAGACAGCTGTCATTCTAGACTGGTGCGCTTCATGGCAGGATTGGAAGCCAGAGTTACCTGCTAGAATTTATTTTGCCTTCAGTAGGATCAGTGCCTTCATTTGCAATGAGGCCAGAAAAGCTTCAGCTAAACTGATTCATATTGGCATCAGAGGAGTTGGAAATTAATTATGTCCACAGTGAGAAACTGTAGAACTAGTGGGAAGAAAACCAGTAAGTTGTTTTCTGAGTGGCCTTAGGGAAAACAGCGGGAAGTTGGTTAGTGGAGTTTTCAAGAATCAAAAGGACACTCAAAATCCCTAATTAACTTTAAAGCAAATACCCTACAGCCGTTAGAGTTTACTTCTAAGAAAATGAATGATCCAAACACTTTATCAGGTACTTGTTATTGATTTGGTTAGGACATAGAAAATATAAAGTAGTGACAGATATTATGCTTCAGGGAGTATTTACATCAGGCACACCTTTAATTTGTTGATGGGAACTATTATGTACTTCCTGGGAATAAGAAGTGTGCATAAAATCTGATTTCTGCCTATAATGAGAGTAGTGGCCCTTTACAGTTTGCTTTTGGCTCAGCTCTTTCATACTCTCAAGCTGAGGCTAAACCTGAGCTTGAAGAATTGCCACTGGGCCCAGTGGGCACTAAAGCAAGAAATGGTGGGAAATGCCATTTCTTCTTTTCTACCTCTCTTCCCAGGTAGGGAAATGAGTATGCATTAGAATATATATTAGAATATATCCAAAATAATATATCAAAAAGAACTTAAAGGTCATGTGAAAAGTGCAGCTCTCTGCCGTAATTTCTTGTTTCATTTTCCTTTCAAGATGGGAAAATTTCATTACAGGTTAATCTCATATAAGCAGCTAGCTAACCAGCATTTCTATACCATCATCAGCAGCAAATGTCAATTGGTCTTGTCTCACTTGCCCTGATAACAGCTGTCCCAGTATGCGCCTTACTTACTACCAAAATCCCCCATATGCCAGGGCTGCTGGGGAGAGGATGGAGTGCAAGCTGCCTGAAATGAAGATTTTCCTCATTGTGCTCTTTAAAGAGCTTTCACACAACTTTTGCTGTGTGCAGGTATTATGTCATTTGGCTTTGAAAAACGAAGGATGAGCAAATTTGCAGAAAGTGAATGATTTCTTGGGGTTTTTTTTTTTTCATAGTTCTCCTGCTAAAGTAGGCTATTAGAGAGGCTAAAGTTTTGATCAGCTATGTGATATGAGTGAAGGGAACCTTCAAAAATGTTGTCTTACTTGTAAGCGGAAAACTTAGGGTCTTAATACTGCTTGGAAATGTATTAAGTTTACATTTATACTGCTTCAAATACATCTGCCATTTTGAAAGTCTTACCCAAAATTCTCTAAAATATTTAATCAGCAAACACCTGAGAAGGTATCTCAATATCTAAAGAAGTCCACCTAGTGTCAGAGTAAATGTTCGAATCAGAATATATATTAGTAGGGCTGAGAATATATCTTGTTTATCTGAGGTCTAGATGAAAGTGTATCCTCTTAAATAGCTCCTACCAATTACAGAAGCCTTGAATTGAAAGCTCCAGACTGTAGGGGTATCAAGTGCCTGTGACACATTATCAAATTAATGATTGACTATTAATAATGATAGGAGAAAGCTGATATAAATATGCCCACTGGGAATTTGTATAGACTACCAAGATCTGACAGGTATAAACTGACTTTAATAAAACTCACAACAGGAGATCTTAATTGCAATATATGGTAAGTTGGAAAGAATTTGGTCTAAACATGAAAATTATTGTCTCTCCTTAAAAAGAAAGAAAAAAAAAGAGAAAGGAAAGAGATAAGGGTTAGTTCTGTTAGCTTGTATTAGAGTTACTTATGTTTTTCATGTTTTATTTATTTTCCTTCTAACAACTGTTTACCAGTCCTTAGGTTGTGGTGCCTGTATAGGAAGGCCAGGGTGCTTGCGCTGTCTGAAAAGTACCTGTCATAAATATACTCCTAAAAATGTTTTTTCATGGTTCGTTAGGTCAGGACTCTGCTCACAGGACATTATGAGCAGGGTTAAAATAGTTCTGGCTCAATAGGGTGGTACATTGCTATGTACACTGCTATGAAATCTATCTTTGTGGTGGACAACATTGTCTACCAAATCCTCAACTCCATTAAACTACATGTTACTCTAGCTGTCCAGTACTGTAGGATCATGCTTCTAGAATACCTTTTCCAGTGCATAAAACTTACCATTAACATTATAGTCTATATTTTTAAGTAAATTAATTGATTTTAGAATTAACTGATTCCAAAAGACCTTACAGAACTATAGTATATATTTAGTGAGATTTGGGAAAACACCTTTTAAACCTTGAGATGTGGTTGTACCAGTCACTTAACACTCCAAGCAGCTTCTGTATCAAGAGTTCCAAGAAAAGGCATAGAAGAAAGTCATGATTATAGATGCTATGATTTAGTGGTGACTTTGAAACACTTTTTCTTTTCTTTTCCATTTTGTCTTTTCTAATCTATACATGCAGTTATGTAGTTACATAGTAATGATTCAAAAGGCTTCAAAAATAGTTCTTACCATCTATTCATTTTAGCTATACGGATATTTTTTAAAAGGGCAACAAGATCCTACTGAAAGAATTTGGAGATATGAAACTGTGGCCAATTATTAAAATTAGTTTTCATTAGAAAGGGTGCTTTTTTTTTCTTCTTTTTTTTTTTTTTTTCCTGCTTTATTGCATCTATGCTGACTTCTGGTAGTCATTTCCCTCCTTCCCCATACTTGCCCCTCCCCCACCCCTAATTTAAAGGCTCAGAGAAATCTAGGAGATTTTTTTTTTCCTTAGACAGCCACAGGACTTGATGAAGAGAAAAGTAAATCTGTATGTCATCAACCCAGAATAGCAATTTAATGAATGGCTTTCCCCAGAGGCAAGGTGCACATGCTAAAAAATATACAAAGTACCAACAAACCTAGTTCAGGTCCCTTTGGGACTTTACAAAGCGTAAAGTGTAAAAGCAAAACAAGGACCCTACTTGTATTGAGAGTGTCTTGACATGACTACCAATTTTAAAAGGGCTTAAACTTATTTTAGTCCTTTTAATTTATCTTTTATTTTGTTTATCCCCTTCTCTTCTCCCAGCCCTTTTATTTGCAAGCAGGTTATAGTTGCTATTGACAATAACGTAGATACTCTTTGAGGCTTTTCTTCAGAGGAACTCTGAAAATCAGCCACTGATATGTTTATTTGAGAGCTGAGGCTGGAGCAGAGAAAATAAACACTGTCAATATGTTTGGTGTTAAGGCGAATGGCATCAGGTCCTCCCAGTTTGACTTGTAAAGTCTCGGCAAGGCTGTTGCTGTGTGCTGGTGTTTTAGTAGGCCGCAGACTGGCCTCCAAAAGGAAGGGGAAAGTACATGATGTTTGTACAGCTGAAAACAAGATGAAAAACCGCAGGCCCCCTCTCACACTCCATTAGACCCTAAAGTCCATGGAGTACTGCACTCAACACATAAACACTCAGTTTGTGGAAAACTTTCTCAATGTGTGAAGGAAGGGAACAAAGGCCCGAGCCTGAACAATGAACATCTATGTATGAAGTGAATGGCTGGTGCAAAGCGCAACAGCGATACTCAGTTAAACAAATACCTGATACAGGAACACATTAATCACGCTAATAACTCCCAATAAGAACTCTTGGGAATGCGCCTGGAGATGCAGAGTAGAATATGATGTGCACTGTCTACTGATGCTGAAGCCACTATTTTCCTCTTGCTTTATACGAGTGACAGTAAGAAATGGTGTCTCTGATGGGCACTGCACTGCCTTAGCCTGGACAACAGACACCAGGCATAGACCCAATTCTGTGTGATTTTGCTGGTAACCCTTCCACTGCAGTATTTTGTAGGAGCATATGCGAAAAGAAACAAGTAAACATACAGTCTCGGTATACGATTACATATATAAGAGTGTTGCTCCAAGCTGTCTTGTGGAATAATAAGACAATTTTGTTCTGTGCTGTTATTTTGCAAAAAGAAAAATAGGATATATGGAATAGGGTAATCAGAATTGTTAAATTCTATTCTGGTTTTTAAAATCCCCAACAAATCTATTCATGAAGAACAGGAGGAACTTTCATTGTTGCTGGTCAGTTGAATACTCTGGGGATAACTAGGTATAAATCCAAGATATTTCCAGATCATCAGTAAGGTTATGAGTCAGGTGTGTATTCAAATTAAGATTATTAAGATGATAATCAAATTAAGATTAAATGCAGGGTTTTTGAAGTCTGCAGCTAAATGCACTTCTGAGCAAAATGGTCTTTTTTTGTTTTTTTTTTATTTTTTCTCACCAGATTTAGGAAAAGAATAAAAGGTTAATGCACAATTAAAGTGTCAGGACAGTTTCAGTATTGTACCTTTCAATATTTAGAGAGCTTTGTATGTCTGCAGAAAAATAAGTTCTTATTCTCTCACCTAGAAAATTTATTTAGATAAGGAAAATCAGATGTTTAACTAGAATGGTTAGATTATGACAGCAATTTTCCTAGTGTTCAGCCTCTCATTCAATTACAGCACTTTGTCATTGCACTCTCATCCTTTAATCTGGATATAAGAGTTAGAGCTTCTGCAAAGACAGGGTGAAAGGGGCATGACAGAAGGGAGAAAATATGCCTAAGCCCTGCCAGCTGCTGCAGAGAAAGAGGGGCTGAAGGTTAACAGGAATAGACAGGGCAGGAAACAGCCACAGTTGGAAGGAATCTGAGAAAGATCTGAGGAAGAGCTCACTTTGGGCTTCAAAATGCCACACTATTACTTTGTTGTGCTCCACTAATAACATCATAACTTCTGATTATGATAACTTCTGAGAACAGATTAAAACTGATATAGAGAGAAAAGTGAAATTCTAAACTTGCCTATTTATAGCCAGACAGGTGGGAAATTTGAATTGTGGGTACTAAGCTGAATTCTAGTTGTTTTTTTTCAATGAAGATTCATAAGCACTTTTTGTAATTTTTTGAAATGTTGAATTTTCTTTTCAAAGTGGTACAACATTCTATTTAAATAGCTTATTTTCATGAATGATTTAAGGCCTGGTCTCAAAGAATATAACATGACTCAGACATTTGTGGTTAGCTCCAAATGCTTGATGTCTAAGTATATTTCCTGACTTTCAAAAGCCTTGAAATACCCCTCTTCCAGGGACTTCAGTTAGCTCTGCAGCTTGTTTAGACAGCCTTTAAAAATCAGGTTGATTTTCACTGCTTTGTGTGTCCACGTGTAGGAAGATTTAGAGACTTTGACTGTGGAAATTAATATGACTTCTCTGACCATCATCTTAATGCAGTTGTTCTAATTTCCATCAAGAAAAGATGAATTTTGTTTTAAGCCTGATTCTGTAGGTGATCCTTTCTCCAGTTCTTACTTCAGCTTTATGCTTCGTGAAGCCAACACACAAAATGTACCTTTTAGATTTTACAGTTTTCCCTGACTGGAAGCTCTGCTCAGCCTTTCATCAGTATCAGGCAGATTGGCTAGAATTATCTGTGCATAATCTACAGTATGAAAGGTACTAGCTACTGCTTTATTTTGGAGTAGGAGGGTAACTTATAAGGGAGTGAAGACAGTGAAAGGAGCACAGCAGCATTATTATGCCACTTCTTCACTGACTTGAGGTTTGCCTAGACTGTGAAATAAGAAAAGAGAGGCACAATCACAGGCATTGCACCCCAGTCATGCAGGCTGTAAATTGTGTTTCTTCATTGGATCTATGCTGAAGTGCTTCAGTGTGCTTTCCCTAGGAAAATCCTTAAGAATGGTTCAAACTAATTCACTCCCAAGCAGCAGTATGGGAAAGACTTCATTAGGGTTTATTTCCTGCATTCGACACAATTTTCAACACTATGCCAGCAGGCCATGTACCCAAAGCAGCCTCACGCTTCAGGGCGTATGGCACATACCTTCAGTTTTAGGTCATAAAAGCACCACGTTGGTGGGCTGCAGCACAACCCACAGGTTATTTCAGGTGCACTGAACTGTGACCTCCTTCCTCCTCCTACCTCCTCCCTGCCAAAAAGAGTCTGTAAAGGTCCACATGGCCCAGGAGTCAAGTAATATGTAATAGGGATGTGGCCAGAGTGCTCTAGAGGGATCTAGCACTAAGCAATGTGAACCCATGGATCTCAGGATGCCACCTGGCTGAAGATTATTGCCAGGATACACTACATATAGAGTCCCAGATGTTGATTTGTGGGCCAGTGATCACCACAAGTGACAGAGGAAGCAGGAGTGACTGGCCTTTGGAGTGGGGAAGGTGGTGCTGACTCTTCCCCTCCTGCTCTGAGCATGTGCTGGAATAGGCATGGCTTTAGGTACTTGCAGAACTGCACCTTTATTTCATGTCTTATGATATGGCTTGTGTAATTAACACTGCAGCAATTTTCATTTCTAAAGTGTTTCTAGTTATCAGGTTTTAAAAGATGTTTCAAAGTATAAATTAAGTACTTATGTGTTTATAGATAAAGAAAAAAAATGAAATATTTATTTTCATGCTTGCTTTTTAAAAAAAATCTCCTCTTTTGGCCATGACTCCAGAAACAAAGCATGATAAATGTGATAAAAAGGAGGTTTTAAAATAATCTTTAAATTTTGCTCTTGCATTTAGTACTTTCTATTTATCATGTAAAAAACAAATTAGCAGCAGATGTTTGAAAGCTTACCTTAATTTCCTAATAATAATAAAAAGTCTTGAAAGAGACAGAAATGTAAAGCAAATATTATCTGAGATAATATACACGAATTCATATCTCAAGCTATATTTTACATTTTGCAATTGAAGAAATATATTTTTGTTTAAATTCTCTGTAGAAAAAAATGTAAAGAAATGAGTGGTATTTGCTGAATAATGTTTAAACATTTTTGTAACTACCTCCCTCACTGCCTCCCCCAATTCCTTCTTTCGATGACAGTATTACAGTATTAAGTCTGTTATGCAGAAATCTTCACATTCTCCAGATGGTAGCATAAATTTTCAGGTCAAGTGACATTAAAAATAGATAATATCCCAGACCTCATGAGTCTCTACAGAAAGACTAAACAGTCACAATAGGGAATATCATTGTTTTGGTTTTCTTTATGAAGTTTTATGTACTCAGCTGTTTCTTCGCTGTGTGCTCAGTGCGGGGAGACCCTGATCATTCTGAATTCCAGTTCCACCTCACTTCCTACCCTTTATACTTTCTAAGCCCCATGCCACACAAGTCAAGGGAAATATATCCACACAGCTGCACCTCAGCTCCTAATGTGCTCTCCACTACTGGTACTCCCTCTCTTCACTTCAGAGTATTTATAACTGGCAAATGAGTTCTTGAATAACCCACTCTTACAGGTTCTTTAGAGGAATACGGTATAGTCTTTGGCGTTTCTGTGCTCTGATTAATGGATGAGACCTCTCTAAAAATCCTCTGCTAATAAACTGTTTTAAGCACAGGAAGTTTTGAAAGTGTGCCATAATAAGATGTACCTTTAAGTATAAACATATTTTCTAGGCAGAAAGTAGCTGTCAGCTGATGAGCCTCTCTCAAATGGTCCCCCAGCGAGTCTGTAGAGAAGCTGAAGAATTAAGAAAATGAGAGTAGGTTCAGGGGTGACACAAAGCCCCACCAGATATTTGTTCTTCTGTGTCTGGTTCTACTTGAATCGGGGCTAAATAGATGTCTCTCACGTGGCCATGGCCCTTTGTGGTTCAGAAATACAGCTTTTCAACCATGAAGGCTGCTTTTCACACCCAAGTGGAACTGGCAAATAGCCAAATCATGTGCAAGGTTCATATTTACATAGTCATAACATTTTGGGAGAGAAAGAAGCTCTGTGGTTTATCAGTTTCCTTTAACCTGTACGCCTAGTACTTAGGCAAGGCAGATTTTTTTAGACTTTTTTTTTTTTTTTTTTTTTTTACAGTCTAGATTTGGTGTTTTTTATTTTTTCCTCAAAAAGCAAAAAGTAGTGGTCATTCTCCCATAATGTTCCCTTTCAGTGGAACGGATCTGCCATTCATAGCCCTACTTGACATCTACTTCATAGTCGCTGCCTCTCTGAGAGAGAAATACTGCGGCGTGAAACAGCAAAGTGTTTGTACTCAGGAATTGCAGTGAGGAGCTATTTTTAACAAACAGAGGTAGGTTATGTGTACATTAGCACCTACTGTACCCCAACAGGAGCAGATCTACAGGGCAGAAGATTTGGTGGTCAGGATGTGACATCAGGTCACTATAGTGTCCTTATTTCAGAGGTTTTACTTCAGTTTCAGTAGAGACTCTGATCCCTGGCCTTACTGCCCAGGAGGAGATGGAGGTTTAACTTTGGTCCTGTGGTTTTGTTTCTTCTGAAAGATGAGAATCAAGTTTGCCCAACCGCTGTGTGGTAAGTGAGGGCACTTAGATGATTTTCTTCAAAAGTATTCTCCTGGTGTAAACCTGGTCTCCATGGTCTAAACCATGGCTTTAATCTAGATTCAGTTCCCATGTAATAGAATGGAAATAATTTTTTTTCCCCAAATTCAATATTACGTGCATAACTTTAAAAAAATATCAGCTTTGGTGAGTGGGAGAGGGGAGCATGTTAGCTGTGGGAAGGGCAAGTGCAGGGGCAGAAGACTCTTTGCAGCAAGTTGGCAAGTGACAGCAAAGCACTGCACCTCTGAGCATGGGGACATGTTGCTGCACAGTTCATACCCATGAATCATGCAGTAATGCCAAAATGCTTTCAGTGAAGGATTATGTTGGGCTCCCAGCCACATAACAGCAATAGCCCTGTAGAAATACAGTTGCAGGATTTGTCAGTAGGTTATATACGCTATTACTGTATACCACTGTATTGCTTCCCTTGAATTGCCCTGTGTTGCCTTGAATTACCCTCTGTTTAAAGCTGCTTGAGTTGGGGTAGTCCCTTAAATATTTTTTGCAGCGACAGTCAGTTTATTTTCCTATATTAGAGCAATTACTTTTCTTACATCACAGCAATGTTTCCAGTTGAAGATCCTGTTCCTAAGCTCATGTTTTTATTCCCCCTCCTTTGTCCCTACTCTCTGGTTGCTCTGAGGTGGTGCCCGAAGCAGCATGGAGCTCTCCGGGTTCGGTCATGTCGGCCCTTTGTACCAAAGCACAGTTATCTCCTCAGATCAGGGCTCCCTTCCTCTATTTACACTTCCCCGTGTTTTGTTTGCCCTTCTAACTGCTACCAGACATCAGGTTGCTGTTTTTAAGTGTCTGTCAACAGTCATCACCAAATCCTTTCCCTGATCAGTGTTTTGCACTTTGTGATTGAAGAACATACTTTCTACTGTTTTTGTCATCAAATCTCTTGTTATTTTCTGTTTATTTAATAGCCTGGTTAATCTGTTTCCCTATCCATGCCCCCCTTTCATTCCAGGTTTGATTCATCTCCTTCCCAGGGGCAGTGGCAGCCCTCCCAGGTCGATGGTGTTCCCGTATGCCCAGCAGCTTGTATGTTTGTTCTCCTAGAACACTCAGCAGGCTTTGCATTAAAACTTAATAGTAGTCACTACTACACAAATCAGCTCAGCCTTACCATTCTCCAGCTTATTTTATGTTTTCATCATTCATAGCCAGTACTATTTTTGCTAGCCAATAAAATGTTTGAAATCACCCTTGGCATATTTAGTACTGTAAGTTATCCCTTGTTCTTAAGTAATGGGATTAGCAAAGGTAAACAGCTCCAGGTGAGCTAAAGGACTTGAGAAAAGGTGATGCATCTGGAAAAGGATTTAATGAGTGTGGTGCTGGGGAAACGCAAAGTATGCTGTGAACCTCTGTAGCATTTTGAAACACGCCTCAGGTTTCAGATGCTTGTGCAAACAGAAATCCAGCTGCTCTAAACTTCTTTGCAAGCATTAACGGCTCAAGTCTGTTTTGAGCCTGCCACTGTCAATTGTAAGTGAACATCAACACTTCCCCTATGCAACACTTCAATGAGGGAGAACTGTATGTAGGAAACACTTAATTATGATATATACACTTCCATATGATAAGGGGTGCAGGGATGCTAACACTATGCTAATGTTGATGGACTTCCATTATAAGTTCTCTCTTGCACTTTTTCTTTAATGACATCAGAAATTGAGGGCATGTTTGTGAAGCTGCTGAATTAACAATTTGAATGGCGAAGGAAGATAAATGCAGAAATTCAGTTCAGGATGGATTTTTGAATGTGGGCAGGGCGAGGTTTGAAAACCAACTTCTTTATCAGTGTTAAGCTCAGCATTTAGAGGAATACAGTTCTGTCTACTGGACCGATCCCCAAGCAGTTTTTAAAACTTCCTGCTACTGTTTTTCTGTTGTAAAGAGACTGCATTGTTTTTTGCAAAGGAGGATAACACCTAGCTATGCTACACTGGCACAAACCCTGGAACATTTAACATTTTCCAGGAATCAGACTTCCTAATGTTTCTTGTTTTGGTTTGATGGTTCATCTGACAAAATGGAAACATTTTATTTTTCTTACAGATTATGTGAGATAGATTTTGATCACGTATTATATGAGGCAAACTGAGAAAAAGGTAAAGAAATTTTTTTTGGAATGAAATTTGAAATATTTAAATGTGCAAATATCCTCATGGAGTATTTTTAATATGCCAGAAGATTCCCACATCACTGTTTTCTTCAAAACAAAATTCCGGTACAATAGAACCTCAAAACCCTTTTTCTGTAAAACTCTATATCTCACGTAATGGATTTTTAAGTACCAAAATTTTCACTAATGACTTTGTGGATTTTAAATATCTTTCTTCCATCCTCTAATTCTGACCATTTTGCATATAATGCAAGCTCCTTTGACAGTCTCCTATCACAATGCCCCAAACTGCATGCCCAGGCATAATCATTTTTTTTTGATTGTGCCAGTATCAGTGAAGAAAAAAAAAAGTAAAAGAAATGATGAAGTTACTTTCTCATATGCTTGACAAGTTGAAAAAAACAGTAAAATAGTGAAAGAGACATGGAAACCAGAAGTGAACTTGTAAGGTAAGGCAGAAGAAACATCCTTATATAAATTCATTTGCTTGTTTGGTTTTCCCCCTGTTTAAGTCTTCCTTTTCTTGCTTACACACACCTCATCTCTCGTAATTGATGTCACCTTCCATCTTTCTTAGCAACTCCAAGCTTAATTTCCATTCCTTTAAAATGCGGTTACATTTTTTTTCTGACTTCATTAAGATCTACAAAGTTGTAAATTCTGACTGCCAACCTGGAAGTCATTCTCTTAAAGCTGCAAATGCAGACCTCAGTGAAAAGAAATTATGATTCTGATCAGTGTCTATAAATACCTCAAGGGAGACAGTGAGGAGGAGGGGGCGGCCTCTTTGCAGTGGTGGCCAGCGATAGGACTAGAGGAAACGGCCACAAACTGAGGCACCAAAAGCTCCACAGGAACTTAAGGAAACACTTCTTGACAGTGAGGGTGACAAAGCACTGGAACAGGCTGCCCAGAGAGGTTGTGGAGTCTCCTTCTCTGGAGATCTTCCAAGCCCACTTGGATGCCACCTTGTGCCAAGTGCTCTAGGTGACTCTGCGTGAGCAGGGGGTTCGACTAGATGACCTCTGAGGTCCCTTCCAACCTTAAGCATTCCATGATTCTATGGTTCTATGAATTATGTGGGCTTTAGGAAGTACCTGCTGACCCAAAGCATATATCATAAAGATGTAATAATTTGTTTCAGAAGTTGATTTAGCTATCTAGCAAAAAAAAAATAATACAAGAATTCACAGCTTAGATAGCTAGGAAAGTGCTAGCAATTTAAAATATCTTAAAAATAAACTCTGCAAATTCTATGAACAAGAGTTGGCGGCAATGCACAGGAGTACAAGCCCCAAAGGATGCTGTGACTTGAACAAAGGCTGAGCCTGAGGAGTGCTAGGCTGACAGAGCTTTGCATCTGTGTCTCTGTTACAGTGGGGTGCAAATATCTCTCTGAGCACCCGGCTTCTTTGACTGAGGATGACTTCATGTGTACCATTTCCACTCGGCACTCCATTTAGTCTAGTCCATCCTAGATCCTTAATGCCTTTTGAAGAGAGGGTCAGAGGAAAGATTTAAGAGACTCCTGTGTGAAAACCTCAGTTGTCCCTAGTGAAGTAGGACAGGGCAGGATTTAGCACACTCTCAACACCTGAAATGTAACCATGTGCTAGGGATGACTAAGCATGTAAACACATACATATTAAATATATGCACATTTCTCAGTTTAGCTTATCATTTTAAAAGCCCTAGCTGTCATACCATGATAACTATGAAGCTTATAACCTCCCCTTTAAAGGTGGTACACCAGAGGCCAGGCATTATTCTATATGTGCAAGATGATATCTACTTGCAAATATGTGCATTGTTTTGTCTCTTTTTTTTTAAAAAAAAAAAAAAAAAGTTTGTGGTACAAGAAAATACCACTTACAGTGTATACACAGAAAAAGTTTTCATCTGCTTTATGTTTTGACGTGATAGTCTATATTTTGACTCCAGAGTGTGATGACTGTATAACTTTGCACATGAATTTCATCTTTCCTGTCAAGGTACATTATTTTAAGGGTGACAATAACTTGGCTTCAAATGAGGTGAAACCATCAGAGTGATAAATGAGTTTCTTGAGGAGGGAAGTTATACCCTGGGAATACACTTTGCAAGACCACACACCTCTGCTTAACCAAGCTTGTTAGCTTTACAACTCATTACAAATACTTGTTCTAATGCATATGGCAGGGAAGAGACCTGAGCACTTGACTTTTGAAAATACAGTGTATGTTACATGGTGATATTAGTCTTGCTTTTCACATTGGCCTTTTGTGCGAGTCTGCTGCTTAGCAGCTAAAAGCTGCCTTTGCTCCCTGTGTTGTTCTGCAGACTTCATTTTTTTTTTTGATGTCAGATCCAGAGCAGACAGGTCAGGCTTTTACACACTACAGCCAAGGATAGCTTCACTTTATTGCTCTGAAATTCATATTGCAACACAAGGGGAAAAAAAGCCCTTGCCAAACACTATTGAGTCTTTACAAACGTTCCTAGGCATCCCTTTAATTGTTAGTGAATCAAGTTAACTTCAATGTACTTCAACCTTGCTCTGCCGTTTTTGTATTGTCAGCCTCCTGTTCCCTGCAGCAGAAGTGAAACATGGAGAAGAAAGGATATAGCCTAAGCCCTGGGCAGACAAGATCTCAGCTCTGCTCCTCCATGGCCAATGTGCAACGTGCTACTGTTAATCTTCTCCTCTCCCTCAGCAGTTCTGCACTTTCTAGGAGTAATGGCTTGGTAAACATTTAGGGGTTGCATTAAATAATACCTGTGTGATGCATTAGTCCCTCATGTGCTTCACACAATTACTTTAAGTAAGTTAGCAAGATAACTGAAAGATTTTTTTTATCCTTATTTTCTCCTTCAAAGAGTTGCCTGAGGGACAATCTGACTTGATTTTTCTGGTTATTAGATACTTCAGAGATGGTGTATATGGTGATAAGTTTAACGTTAGGTTCTTCTGCACAAAAATAGTAAATTAAAAGGCAGACTTGATGGATGTACCCACCTTCCTATTCCCACAGTGCCACCTTTGAAAATCAGAGACTATCTTGCCATTTTCCTGTCATACAGTCAGGGATAAACAGGCCTAAAGGTAATTTTAATGAAATTCAACTGTCGGGTGTGGTTTTTCAGTGAAATTCAGTTTTGCAGAACCTTTTTCAAACATCAACCACAGCAGCTTCTGTGAGCCACGTGAGAGGTGGCTTCTCCATAACAAGCAGATGTTGAACCCTGCTGCAAACGTTAGGACGTTTGGGCCACCTCAGTGCAGGCACCAGCTGCACTCACTGTCCTGTGTGCTTAGAGAATTCATGTGAAGTATTTAAGTTCCATCTTGACCTGAAAGGACCTTTCATTTGCAGTGCTCGCTTGCTCTGACACCCTAGTTTTGTTGCTGGAAACCCCTGTCCCCAGGTTGGTATTTGCAGGGCCATAGCAAGCCTGGTAGTGCCGGGGGATGCTGGTAGGTAGAGCTTGTGCTCTTAGGAGTGAAGTGCTGCCACACAGGCCAGCACATGTGGACCCTTTCCCCAGCCTGCCCTGCCCTCTTCTGGGCACTGGCAGCAGGATGGGAGTCTAAAATACGTTCTGTGAAAAACCTGGGCTCTCTTTTTATTTAATTATATCTACTGAACATATATTTGCAGTTTGCTGTCTCTAGAAAGGTGACGTGGAGCCCCTGCCCTTGCTGCCTCTGTCACTTGGCTTTGCTTGCTGCACAGAGCCTGATCCTTTGCAAGAGTCGGGAGCTACTTCCAAGCAGAGAGAAGGGGGAAATCAGTATTAGCTCAAACACTTGCTTCCCTCTTTACACAAGCTATAATATATATATATATATATATATATATATTTAAAGATGTATATGAATTTTCGTGCTCATGAAAGATGGGGCCCAGCAGTGGCGAGGCGTGCCAGGCATAACACAGGCAGGTGCTGTGCAGACTTCCCACTGCAGCTCCGTCAATGCCTCTCAGTCCGTCTCCTTGTAGTCTCGGGGCTCTCAGGATGGACCAAGGGCCGTTTTTATGAAGTGCCTAAATGCTGGCTCCCCCGTGCCGGACGTCAGGAGGCGAGAGATGGAAACACTGAGGCTTTCTGCCCCGGCTGCCTACACTAACCCCAATCAATTAGCACCTGCTTTTCAGAGCCTGGCTTCTCCTTTGGCCCGGACGGATCTACGCAAGCACTTCTGGGCCACTCACACCTGCTAATGCAAACCCTAAAATGCCACACACAGGCAGCGGGTGAAGCTGGGTCAAAAAATAGTTGTAAATCAGGCCCTTCTTTTAGCTAGTTTTATCCCACTCCCGCTGAAAAACAATTTTTGCATTGGCAAGACGGCTGGGTCGATGGCCGCCAATATTTGGAGTGAAAGTGGCATTCATAAGGGCCTCGCTGACAGCTGGGAACGGCTGCTGGGCGGGAAATGCTGCCTTGGCTGCCAGGGTATGTTGGGATGAGAGCGAGAGCTGAAACCTAGAACTGCGCCAGCAACTGTTCCCTCTCGAAAGGCACTGTCTGGGTGTGGTGACAGGTGTCTTCTAAAGAGATGTCACCAATACAGAGAGAAAAGCCTTTGTATGTTTGCAGGATGAGGATTTTTCACTTCTCTGGGGTAACAGTGTGTCCCCAGGAACCTCATCTGGACTTGGAGCACTGCCTTGTGGAGAAGGAGAGCCGGGGTTGGCCGAGCATCCTAATCCTGCACTGGTGTGCCGTCATTCCTCCCACCTTCACTGTGGCAGCTTTGCTGCTCTATCCACTTCTCTTTATATAATTCTCTGCTCTCCATCATTTCTTTCTCTTTCATTCCTCAATTCTCCCTTTTCATCCTCTTTTTCACTCTTGTCATTGTCCTTGTTGCTTGTTATATAATCTTCAGTTGAAGACTGGCCTTTTGAGAAACCTAAGGGGTCCATACCTTCTGACATATGTAGCTTTAAAATTTCCTACTATTCCTGATAAAAGAGGGTTTTTTTTTAGACATTCTTTTCTTTTTCTGTTCCTTTAAACTATGTTTAAATAATTTGACTTTTGAGTAGGATCATTATTTCATTTTATAAGCTTGCACTAATAACCGTGTGCAAAATGTTATGCTAGCAGTCATCTGTATGAACCTATGAGCTTATATTTGCATGTCTAGTTCAAGAAAACACTTAAAAATATTGAATGAAGACACTTAGTTACCGCTGGTCAGGGAATATTTTTTCCTCTTTCAGGAGAGATAAGAACAACAAGGCTTTTGAGGCACCTAAGTACTTCTTTGATTATACTGAAAAAAATCTGAAGTTCTTCAAAACAGCCTGTTAGGATTTACAGATGTTGTTTTTATGGAGAACTTCCTCGCTATTTTTTTCAAAAGGCATACTATTCATGAACTTTTCCATTTTTACAAAAAGTTCTTTTCCATTAAAGGCGTTGATGGAAATTCTTGACTACCTTGAGAATAAAAGTCCAGTCTCTAAACATAGTTGCTAATATGCTTATTGTTCACTGTGATTTTGCAGTTTGGTCATTAGATGGTGCTCAAGAGATTAAATATGATGATTTTTCTAGTTTATATTTTTAAGAAACTGTAGACTACAGTTTATATAGCTTCTGCTTGTATCTACACCAAATATTTATGATGTATGACTTTATCCTAAGTAAAAGTAATGGAAGATTTGCTTCTAACTTCAACAGGAGTAAGGTCTCTGCTAATTAAATGTTATAATGGAGGATACCTGCTGAAAATTACTGTTTTTTTAGACACAAACTGAAAATGTAGCCACTGTTTTGACTACTAATTAATTTGAAAGTTTTCTATGATTTTTCTAACATTGGTAGGATTTTTGATGAAAAATTAGCAAACGCTTCAGTTATAAAAATAATGATTTTGTGATACCTATAAATTATATGTCTATTATTTAAAAACATCGATGTGTTTGATGATGAGAAATATTTTACTGTGAGCTAACCGCTTGCAAATACTTTTTATTTCCTTTTAGACATGGTAACATTTTTAGTTCACACATGAAAGTGAATGCATTGTGAAGATGGCTCCCTGTCTGTAATGTTACCTACTGCTAACATTTGTTTTGTTATTGTGAATATGTTTATATGTGAATATTGTGAATATGGAAGATTCCTTCAGGCACCTTTGTTTTCAGTGCAGCTAATAGATGTCTTAAGTTGAACAAGTTAACAGGTTTAACAGATTTTTGATCCCTTTATGGTTCTTTTTTCAGACTAGTTCACTGGAGATTACCAGGAAACGAGTCCTCATTTGTCCTCATTTGGAAATGAAGGTCAACATTTCATAGTAGTCTAGAGGTGAAGTACTTTTTCATTCTGATAAGTACCACTTCATTTTTCTGTGTTTCAGCTATTGTTACTCGGCCATCCAAGAGTGTAGATGGTCCTATATTTGTAGAGTAACAGCTTCATAAACCGAGAAATTGAGTACAGAAGGCATATTTTTGGCAATCAAGACCATAGCATCTCACTCCCTTTCCTACCAATATCATTAGATATTGAAGAAAAAAGATGCAATGAAGATCTGATAATTTAATAAACATGGACATTTGTAAGGGATGACTTGTGATTCACCTTCATTCTTAGGCCTGTTGCAGGAAGGAAAGTCTGGATTCAGTGCAGGGCTGAGCCTTTTCTATCAATTTCTCCTTGGCAGTTCACAGGCATTTTAGCAGAATTTGGTGGTTCATTATCAAATGACTCAAATCAGAATTTCTGGATTCAGATTCATAATACTTGCCTATGGTTTGTACTTAACCCATGCATTTTTAATCTTTTATCTATTGGCTCTGTCTTTCCAAGGTTGCCCACATAATTGAAAACCACATATACCTCCTGTTGGCAGCTCATAAACTAGTTATTTCTTCAGAAACTCTCCCTAAAACTTGAGTAACTACATCCAAACTGTCTGCTTAAGTCAGGTCTTGTTACTTAGCCCTGCCCATGATGCAAGACAGTTGCCATTTAATATCATTATTTAATGTGCAAACCTGCTATGACTATGGTCCATTATACCAAAAAGGGGTTATTAAACTAAAAGCGGTATTAAACTTTAAATTCTGTGTTTGTACAGATGATAGTGAGATCACAGTTCCAATATATACAAGAATAAGAAATTGTTCAAATATATTAAAGGGTGCTGTGTTTTGTTTGCAGCCCTTACAAGAAAATTAGAGCAAAAACACAGAGTAATGGAGAAGTCAGACATTTTTGCCATAGCTTTTAACTGGCAACAGAATGAGAAATATTTTTGTTGCCAGGCATGAATTTACCAGAAGGTGCTTGGAAACCATAAAGCTCTTCCCCTTTTCTCTCCTCATTCTCTCAGCTCTCCTCATTAAATGGCACTGTACACTATGGGGCATATACCCTAAGAGTCTAGTCATGGCATGCATCAAGACTCATGCAACAACACATGTAAAACCCTGCATTTTAAGATTATTTACAGAGTATCAGATGGAGAATTTGATTTTCTTTTTCTTTTTTTTTTTTAAAGGAGGAGGAAGGAATAGAATAACATCAGAAAGTCAAATTTCATCAGTTGCCAGGAGCCAATGACACTCATTTGAGGATTTTGGAGGAAATATAATGCCAAAGAAAAGAAATAGTTGTGAGAATTTGCAATATATAATTAAAAGTAGAAACTGTGTCTCTACTCTGGAAAGATAACAAGATGAGAAAACTTAAAAACAGAATTCAGACAGATTATGGAAACTACATGCTAAATGCTTTATTGCTCTATGTGTACTGCATACTTTATTGTAAATAAGGTCAGGGCAATGCCTACAAAAATCCCATCCTGAAAGCTTTTAAATTTATTATAATATAGGAGAACAAGATTTGGTTCCACTTCAAAAAAATATTCTTGTTCCTATTTGCTCACAGACGCTGTACAAACTCTTGTGATTCATATTCTTCCATTCCAGCAAAAGTACTCACAGGCAGTAATGACCTTTCATAGATGGAAATGTACTAATATATGTAGCTAGCATATATATGTAGCACAGTGAAAAAAAATCATCATTTGGAAAGTCAGTACTGTTAATTCCACATCAATTTACAATTTCTTTATGTTAAAACACTTCAAGATTTTATTAAACGATAATCCAGAAGGAGCAAATTACTTGTATTATTTCACAGTGAAATGTAAGCAATTTTATGTTCACAGTAACCCAACCCAAGTGAACTCCTCTTCAAAATGCAAGCCAAGCTGATCTAAAATCAGGGGTTTGGGAATGGATGAAGGAGGGACATGAAAAAACTTCCAATTAAAGGACAATCAAAATATACCCTGCCAATTAAAACACCTTGTCCTGATCCAAAACAAACTGCAGTAAAAAAAAAATAAAAAAGAAAACACAACAAACACATCTATTTTACAGCTTGTGTATTTGTATCAGATTCCATTGTCTTTTAATTGCTGGTCTATATCCAGTTAGAAAAAACATGATAGTGCAGATTTCTAGTTTAATTATTACAGACTGAAAAATCCTTAATTTGAACTGGCACTAAAGATTGGTCCAGAAAAACAATTCTCTGTGACATGTTGGAAAAGAGAGCAAGAAAGCAATAGCTGATGGAAAGTGTGGGAAAAGAGGAAAAGTATCACTTTCAGCTTTAGTGTTTAATGGCAGTTGGCCATTGATATAACACCATATCATTAATATACCATTAAATTGTGTTTTTCAGAGATTGAAGTTGTTCTGGCCCCCTTCAGGTGCCTTTTAGGTTCTCACTGCTTCTTAGATTGGTCCAGTTGCATGTTATTGTCCCTTACAAGCAGACAGTTTTTAGAGAAGGTTTAAGGTCGGAAGGGCTTTCTGGAGATCATGTAGTCCAACACCCCTGTTCAAACAGTGTCACCTGCTTGCGGAGAATCTTGCCCAGAGAGCTTTGGAATCTCTCTGGAGATGGAGACTCCAAATGGTCTTTCTTCCATTCTTGAGGCACCTCTTATCTTCTCCAGGTCCTTTTAAAGATAAAGGATTATGGCCTAGAGATAACGTCCTGCCTGCTCCTGCAGGAGCTGTGGATGAATCCTATAGGAGTCCATGGATTTGTGGTTATCCTTGTCAGTTTACCCTGCAGAGATATTTTTGTTGTTAGTCTGCCATTTATGATAATGAAATATTTCACTTTTTACCTCAAATATTATGACCTCAGTATCACTCTTAGTAATAAATAAATAATAAATAAGTATTAAATAAGTAATTCCTTTCCTTAATCATAAAATACTACAGATAGTTTTGCTTTTGCTCTGATAACAGAATTCATTCAACATTCATCAGAATTCAACAGATTCACAGAATCATGGAATGGTTAAGGTTGGAAGGGACCTCTAGACATCACCTAATCCAACCCCCTGCTCCAGCAGGGACACCCAGAGCACAGGGTACAGGGTGGCATCCAGGCGTATGTTGAAGACCTCTAGAGAAAGAGACTCCACAACCTCCCTGGGCAGCCTGTTCGAGGGCTCTGTCACCCTCACAGCGAAATAATTCTTCCTCACATGGAGATTGAACTTCCTGGGTTTCAACTTACACCCATTGTTCCTTGTCATATCACTAGCCACCACTGAGAAGAGTTTGGCCCCCTCCTCCTTACATTCACTCTTCAGATATTTATACTTATTGACCAGATTCCCTCTCACCCTTCTCTTCTCCAGGCTAAACAGGCCCGACTCACTTAGTCTTTCCTCATGAGATAGATGCTGCAGTCCCTTAATCATCTTTGTGGCTCTCCCCTGGACCCTCTCTAGAAGCTCCACATCCCTTTTATATTAGGGGAGCACAAAACTGCACACAATACTCCATGTAAAGTGATCTATTGATTTTTTCAAATGACAGTGGAATACTGTATTGATCCAGTGTATCTGGCAATGAGTAAATAGTGTGCTAGGAAGCTAAAATTGCCACGATTTCTTAGTGGCTGTGGAAAAGTCTAGTGACCACTAATGAAATCTTGCTTGGATAGACATATATGGAACAATTCAATACAATCTTGATATTGCAGATTTTTCTTTGACATTAGAAAGCAGCTTTCTCAATGAGATAACTTAAAATCTGCCTCATTTACCTGTCTCTAGCAGTATTGTCCTTGAGATATATTGAAACATGTTTTTTTTTTTTTTCTGATAATATCTGTTTAACATGAGAAACTAAATTCAGGATGGCAGAAAGATGCCCTATCTGCTTCTCCTGGGGAACTGGTGACTCTTGACAAGAACATGTCCCCTTTTTCCTTCTTCATCTACAGATGAAGAAGAACTACTATAATCAAAATGACAGAAAAAATAAATATGTAAAAATAGGAAAGAATAAAATCAGATGATCATCCTCACTGAAAGGATTTTGGTGCAAATATTAACAAAATATTCCTGCTTCACATTGGATTTGGATTGGTAATTGCAATCATTTAGGCATTTCATGTTGAGATGGATTATTTTCTTCTTATTATGGCATTTTGAAATTTGAATTATTATGACTAAGGAAATGAAAAAAAAATCAAGATATTCATTATAGCCTTATTGCTACTTTTTACAATTACATAGGAACTTTCATGCCCTGAATTTTCTGTAAGCACATGACAAAAAAGATATTGCAATGAAATAGTTAAGTGTCTAATGTTCTTTTAGTGTTGCTGGGTATGACTTAAAATAACTTTAATGAATTTTTGGAGAAATTATGACCTTGAATTGTTTTTTTTTTAGGAATAGTGAGTGACTGAAAATCATTTAAAACTAGAACTATGCGTATTCCAAACAGACAAGTCTAGTAAATATTTCTGTGAATAATGAGGTTTAGTTTAAAATCAAACAAGCAATAAAATAACAAAATGCCTTGAAAAATCCTGAAAGTGATAATCTATTTTTGGCTTACAAAGTATTTTTTATTTTGCATATCCTTCATTAATGGGAAAGCTGGCAAAGCACCTCTTGACTTTTGTGGTGGGTTGGAAAACTACAGTAAATGGAGAAAATTGGCATTGAAGAATATATAGAAAACAAAGGATTTCTGCACCTAAAAAGGGGAAATAAAGGAAATGGGGATTCAGGGATTCCAGTGTGGCTTTGCCCTTCTTATTTTACAAAATGATGTACATAAAAAAAAGAAATATGGAGGTTATGTATCTGTGTGGTCCAGCTCCCAGCTGCGGTCTGAGTCAACTGCTTTCATGCTGGAATGAAGTGCCTGTTTCACAATCATAAGAAGAGGAAAAAAGCTCAATCCATGAGTATACCACAACAGTACATTGTGACATCTCTCTGGTCACACTAGATATTTTTTTAAGGTAAGTAAAGTAACATAATTTTTTTATAAGAAGGGAAAATTTTGAATTGTGGGAGGAAAAAGAACTGCAAGTTGAAATGAGCTGGAAAGGCCTATGTGAGATAATGTTTCAGTGTATCTGTTTTCTTCCTTAAGCTACTGACTCTGGAAGTTTTTTCACAAATTCCTCCAGCTGGACTTCAATATACTTCACATTTAGCTTCTCTGCAGAAATTGTTTGACATTTATATGTCAAGATCTAAGGTCTTGTCCCCTTGTCCCCTAGTACACAGGTCTGGCATCCTTTACACAAGTGCAATCTCCACTGAAGACCTGTGGGGCAGAAAAAATCCCAGAGGCATTATTTCACATCAACAAAATATCACTTGCCAGTCTCTGAGGTTCTACCCTCCTTTTTGATATCTCCCCAAGATCTGACATGCAAGAGACACTTAACTGCATGCAATTGCCATTTGCTCTCTTAGGATCGACCGGTATGTTTGCACCTGGGTAAAATTTCAGAGTCATTGTGGAATTCTTTTAGGAGATGCAAACCACGTCAGTCTTCACTGAATAATTTAAAAGGATAGAGCCGTAGAACCACTGTGCTCATTTTCCTCATTTTTCAAAAAGTCTTTTTGCATTTAATCTAGAAGTATATTAATTTACAGTATGACTTTCAGTGATGGTTGTGAATATTATCTTGATACTTGACTAAGGAATCACAGAATCACAGACTCACAGAATATTCAAGGTTGGAAGGGACCTCTAGAGATCATCTAGAATCTGTAAAATTCTATCCACAATTTATATAGATACAATACACCATTAAATCACCTTAATCCCTCTAAAATTTTCAAAATTTTCAACATACAAATGACTGCGTGATTTTTCTGATTAACTTGTTAGATTTCAGGATTTACCTAGCTTACCAATAATAAGAAATTGCAAAGTCTCCAGTTAGTCTGGCCTTTCCCTCCAACTCACTCTCTTGAGTTTCTATTTATGTAAGGATGTTAAAAAATCCTTACTAAAATTTTAGCACTGCATTTAGCTTCTGTAACAAATCTGGGGATTGCTGAATATCAAGGATTGACATTTTTTGTAGCTTGTCTCCAATATTCTCTTTCATATCACTTTCACAGTCCCAGAGTTAGAAGTGCGGAGACTGTGGCTGGGAAAAGATGATGAAAGCTTGGGCTTAAGATAAAAGCCAGGAATTAAACAAAAGGAATGGCTACTTTCCACAAGCAGCTTTTCAGCTTAGTAAGGAGAAGGTGCTGAACACAGATACTGCTTGCTCAGCTCCCTATTGTTCAGGAATTAGGTGGTTTTTACTGCATAGTCCATTTGTGTCTGATCTCCCTTGGATTTCTTATAGTACTCTCTGTTGTAACATCTGGGAACTAGCAGAAGTTGGTGGTTCTTTTCTAGGGCTAGATAAAACTTGGATTGAGTCTTTTCAGTGCTCTAAACAAAAGCAATTTTTTTTTGCCAAGATGAGGAAAAAGTCACATGAAATATATTTCCTTGGCAGAGAGAGGTCCAAGCAGAAGACAGTGAATGAAGGGCTTGATGGAGGCTCTGTCTGGGAGGTGAAGGATGAACTTAGAGGAAGATCCTGGGCTTTTTGGGGGGAGTTGTAACTATTTTAGAATCATCTCTTTTCATCCTTCTCTGGCCAATCCTCCCTTCCACTAGCGAGTAAAACTTTACCTTATTCTTCTGACAGCTGAAGACCAAGATGTTGTTGACATATGCTCATCTCTTATCAAGCTGCGAGAGTATGCACAGTTCTGTTCTACCAGTTAACTGGATCCTCATCCATTCTCCAATCCTTATCCTCCCTGTCTCCAACCTATGTCCCATATACCTTAGTCAAATATTTCATGAAGATGTGACCTGGTTGAGGCCAGAAGCTATGGGGAGGTCATTGGACTGTGTTTTTCTTCCTATGTGTTTCCCCCTCGCTAGCTCTCTCATACTCAAAAAAAACAAACAAACAAAAACACAGGAACCACTATACTTCTGCCTAAAATAGGTTTTAGTACAGAGATGGTAAAAAAGTGACTGCACAGAAATGTAATTCAGACTTATCCTGCTGTTCAGTTGCGGTTTGTATCATTTAAAATATTACAGTAATGTAATGTCCTAAATATATATATTGGTTTAGTCCATTTTTATAAAATATTATGGAGTTTTTTTTGCACATAATGAAATCTACATGGATGGTAAATGGACTTGCTTGTTGTCTTTCCCTTTCCAGGACCAAGTCATTCACTAATTTGCCACTGATCTCCTGATCACCATCATCTTTCCAAGAGTTCATTTTTTTCCTTCACATTTGCTTATATAAATAAAAATATAAATAAAATAAAATCTTATAAGTTCCATGCCCTGAGCAATTCACAGTCTAATCCTACATCTTTTGATTATTTTGGGGGCTCTGAATTGGGCAGGCATCATCATTCCCAAGTTTTCTTGCCACAGCACTGCGCTGTGGCAAGCTTGAAGGGGAACATGTCAAACGTCAGGCTCCTGTAGCTGTTTAAAAGGGCTCTTTACAGAAGTCTGTATACATTATTTCAAAGGTAAATGTACTCAGCATATTACTACAGCCAAATATATCTGTGTTTTTTATTACTCATTTTTTTTTAAACCTTTCAGTTCTCTTATTACTTGCTTATTACTTACAAATACCCAGTTGAAAGATGAATAAGGAAACAATTTCATGTTAAGTAAGATGAGGAAGAAAAGCAGTTGATTAGTGAGAAAGACAACTTTCTGTGGTTTTTCAAAGGCAAGCAAGCTAAAAGTGTAAATCAGAAGCAGTACTCAGCTGCAATAAGTTCCAAAAGCCCTGGGAGGAGGAAGGTAGTTAAAATGCGTATCCATTTTAGACTAAGTGTACACAGAAAATAGGAAAGGCAAATAAATTAAGATTGGGAAAGAGTATCGTCTCCCACATAGAAACCCTGAAACTAAAGATAAAAAATCCAAACATGTTGGGGAGTTTATATTGGTGGAGAAACCCAAGGAGAGCCAAATAATTCCTTCGTGAATTCCTGTTCTGATGATACTGTCAGTCATTGCATATTGTAAGAAGCTCTCTTAAGTAATATAATAAATAATACAGGTGAGGAAATTGTGCACCTGGTATACAAATATCCATTTTTCTCAATCTGCTTTCTTCCTGCATGTATTAATTAATGTATAACTCTGACCAGCAGGTGGAGCTGTGGAATTCTACTCTATTCTCCTGGGAAGATTTTATGCTTCCAAAATCCCAGACCTGAGCACTGTAAACTATCAGAACCTTTTTTTTTTTTTTTTTTTCTTTTTCCAAAATCGTCCAAAGTAGGCTATTTATCCATCACTGTCTCATGCTCTACAACCGTGCTGCAAGTGCTCTGGGAAATGCCAGAGAGATGGATTTAGTAGCTCTGCTTTTAAATATAGAGGCAACTGAACTCAGCAAAAATGCTTTTTGCAATCCAAATTCAATTCTTTCATAACCCAGTCATAATACTGATGTCATCCTGCCTTCCTAAGTGCTTGGTACTGACAAGCCATAGCTTGTTTCAAATAAAAATAAGTCATTGCATGGTGCTAAAACATGATTTTCTAGTTTTCATACATAGGGTTGACATCTAGGCATAGCCACTGAAATCAGCAGGGGGAAAATTTTCAAAGTCAGTGGCCTTTTCTCACTACTTCAGTACACTCAGTGTTAAGCCAATGTTAATTTAAGAACATTCTGCAAAACCTGCTGCTTGTGTTTCTATAGGTGAAATAGCTGGCAAATGCATAGCTATTGTTATGTCTGTGACAGATTTCGTTTCTGGATTTTGTAGCTTTATTTTTTTATCCAATGTTGCCTTGTTTAGGAAGATGAGCATGCCAGAAGCTTAGTCACTGCATGACCATGTTATTGTCTGAAAAAATCATTGTATGCGTTTTCTGTAGTCATTGCTTCTTTTGAGTTTGCCAACACTTCTTATGCCTGGAGAAACATTATCTTGCTAAAAAGCACCCTTGTGCCAGTGAATATAAAGCAGCAGAAAATATTCAAGAGAATATGTCTTTCAAGTCTTGTATATTTTAGAATTAGTGGGACAGGTTAGATTT
This sequence comes from Nothoprocta perdicaria, assembly GCF_003342845.1. Lineage (NCBI taxonomy): Eukaryota > Metazoa > Chordata > Aves > Tinamiformes > Tinamidae > Nothoprocta > Nothoprocta perdicaria. The sequence goes on from NW_020456176.1 coordinate 2,833,412, forward strand.
GGATCTTTATCCATACTTTCAGTTAGTAGTTTTTTATCTTTTTAACTTTTAAAAAATAAGCCTAAGAATACAAATTCATTTAAGATTTAATTGGAGAGATGAGAAAACTAATTTTATTGTGAGATAATATATTAGATAAAAGTTATGAACATTGAAATGAGGAGGTTCTGTTTGAAGCTTCCTTTATACATTAAATTAGATATTAAAATAGCATCAAATATTCTTTGAGAGCATAATTATTGTAAAGCCTAATTCAGGCAGAGATGAGTGTAAAGTCTTTCAAGGAAAATTTATTTCCTTGCAATAATTCAATTATTCTGTCAAAATCGTATATGCAGTTAAATACGCTTAAGGGTAACAGCTATTGGAGTGTCATAGGTTTAATCCCCTGACCGGCAGGATTTTCCCAAAGCACAAATTCTGTGCATGCTTATGAAATTGTGTGTTTATGTGTGCATGCATGTCAGGAAGAGGCTTGTTTGCCTGGAGGGAATGGAAATTTGCTGATGTTGACCGATACATAAGTGTGTGTGCACTCGGCTAACGTCCTACCTGTCTTTTAATTCTCTGATTTCCTGCAAGGCTCTGCAGAGCAAGGGAGGTAAGATGAGTCAGCAGGAAGCTCCCTCCTGCTCTCCCTTCTCTGAAGGCTTCTCTTCCTGGCTCCTCTTCCATCCCCTTTGCCGGAATAAAAGAATAAGACTCTGACTCAGAATAATTCCCAGATTAGGAAAAAAAATTATCCCCAAAATCCTATGCTGGTATGGGAGAAGTAGCAAAGAAAAAAGATGAGGCTCTAGAGATTATGACCCATGAGCCATTGTTATACTCTTCTTTTGCTTAGAAATCTTTTTAAAGAGAAGAAATAATTTTATAGAAACCTGAGAAAAATGAATATATATTAAATGCCATTTTTGTTAATTAATGTGCCATTTATTCTGTAGTTTTACACTAAAATGAATCTCGAGCATAAACATATTTTAATACACTTAATTTATCCTTTAAACATGATAAAAGTTTATTAAAAAAAGAAGTATAAAAATATATTTAAAACAGACTTTCCTTGCCACCCAGAAATTTCTCCTTTTCTCATAATCTTACTTGAAGATCTCTTAAATAATGAACCAGTTCTAGCAATTAATGATTCCCAGAGGTAAGTGAAAATGTAAATCACAGCTTGCTCAAAATTCAGTGTTCTCTAATTTGTCTCAGAGCTAAAGAATATTTCTCCTCTGTAAATATTTCAAAAGATTTAATGTTACAATAAAATCTACACTGCAATGTTGTTGGCCTTAGAGATATCATTTTAATCCTTTTGGTATTCTTTGCATTTACTTAAATTGCTGTTTTAAAGCACCACTCTTAAACCTGATGAATTCCAAGAGATCTATTGCTAATCCATTTAGAAAATATAAATCTACAGAGTATTCTCTTTAATCATGTTAAATAGCTTGTACATGAAGGATGTTAAAGGTAGTGTAATTTAAATTTTTCAAAAATAGGCTAGAATAATTTTAACATTGTATTCGTTTTCTATACATGAATAATGAGATACTATAAAATCAGATGTGAATGGATATTTCTACCTTAACTAAAATATTGAATTCTCTTTATCTGGATTTGTGAGTTTAAAACTAAATTTATTTTCCAATGAATGATTTGATGGTTGGGGATAATCAGAAACATAGGCAGGCAGGAATATATACCAAATATAAAATTTGCATATAAGCAAAATAATTTGCATAAAAGTCCTGATTCAACAAATTACATTAGTGAGGCAGCGGAGATTGAATACACCAAAAATAACCAATTTGTTAAATTTCATGTAGTAAATAATCCGAAAAACTTTTCATGAACAACCAATAAACCAATAAATATTTATAGGAATTTTTTAACCCATATTGAATAGCAAGTAACTCCGAAAAAAAAATAATACCTTGTGGGTGAATAACATTCAAAACAAAAGGTGTTCATGTCACTGCATAAATTATTCATTATGACTTACACTCTTGGCTGCAAATGCTAAGAAAGAAAAATTTAGGCCTATTTTACATACTTTGTCCATTGTTTTTAGAAGTGTTTTACAGTCATTAAACTAATGCTATTCCCATTTCAGAGATGGATAAAGCTGAGGCAGTAGGAATTTGTGATGTAGCCACAGGAATAAATCAATAGCAAGCTTAGGAATAGAAATGAAATCTCTGACTATTATTTTCTATCTCTGCTCTGTAAATAATTTTTTCCTGACTGATTGTGCATTGTAGGAAATAGAAAGATGAGAAGTCAAGAGTTTTGATTTAAGCCCAGGAAAAAAAATGGGATCTGCTCATACTTTTTTCCAAGCTCTACCACCAATTCATAAGGTTTAGTTTCAGAGGGGTAAAACCTATCTTCAGGTTCACTTTCTGCTACTTCATTGCATTCACAACCCCACATTTGGGGCTTAGTTCACCCAGGAATTGAGAGCAAGGTGCTCAAAACAGTCTCCTGGAATGTGAGGGAGATATTGAGACCTTTGTGGCCTCATGGGTAAAAGTCTCACATCTTATCTTGGAAAACCTCCTAAATCCCTGGATGATGGGGTGTGATAGAAATCATCTTTATCTGTTTAAGGTATTCCCCTTCCTCCACTATCCCCAAACGCTCCTCCTCCATCTCCTGAGAAAGTGTATATTTCTGATGGTTTTTATGGAAAACGACTTCTATAAGAAAACACTTTAACTGTAAGGGAAGTTGAACCTGGAACGGGTTGCTCACAGAGGTTTTAGAGTCTTGTGATGGATGTGCTCCTTTGCCAGCCCAAACTGACTTTTCACATGCCCTATTCAGGTGTTCACCACTAGTGACATTATCCTGGTGGTTGCCTCCCTGATTTATTCCCCTGCTCAGACATTAACCATCACTAACGGTCCTGATGGCTGCATTCTGACAGGGAGATAAGGCTAGTTGTGCATACACTAGCCAGAAGTTATCTGAAGTGAGAGAATTACTATAAGTGAATCATCTTGTGCCATAAATATGAGGACAGCCCGAAAGCCCATTGAGCTCTCCTTGCATCACAAGAGGCTGCACACCAGGATCTCCCCCGGAGCAGGGATGCCTCTCAAGGATACCCCTTGGGGTTTAGAAATCCTTGCCAGATCCTTACAGATTCGAGGTAAGTGACTATAATGCACTCTCTTTATGAACTTGCAAACATTATTGACGTAACTGTGCAGAAATTTCCTTATTCATAACCTGCTGACCAGATCTGAGACTAGGATTGGATCCAGCCACACCCAGCCTCCTCCCAGAAAATGTATGGAAAGCAAAGGGGTCCTAGGAACTTCATGATACAACAGAAGGGTGTCCTTGGTAATTCTGTGTGTATCTTGAACCTCATGCAGTAAATAATAAGGGACCTTGCCTTAGAATCTTGTGAAACCATTATCCCTATCAATAAAACTTAATACTATTTCTTTCACGTGAGTGAAGTGCACTTTGACACTCACTCCCCCTCCCCCCGCCCCACTCGATCTGTGGCAAGTCTCCATATCTGGAGATATTCAAAATCCAGCTGGAAATGGTGCTAGACAACCTGAAGCAGCTAATCCTGCTTTAGCAGGATCTCCAGAGGTCCCTTCCAACCTCAGCTGTCCTCTGATTCTAGATGCAGGTTAGATTCCTTAGCACCAACTCCTGCCTCCTGCTTGAGGAGAGAGCAAACATGCATTTCGGGAATCACTGAACCACAGACTCAAAGGCAGTATCTCAAGTATCTTCATCCCCCATGCTGGTGACCCTGCCTTCTTCTTTGCTCCACTGAAAGCAAGGGGCATGGAAGAAGACTATCCATTGCCTCTAGATTCCAGCATCATACATTATTTTCCCTAAGACCTTGATGTTGTAGATGTCCTAGGTGACAGCTCCTCCAGAGTATGCGGGATATCTGCTGTATGAGCCTGTTTCATTCCTGTGCCATCATTTTCATTCATGCACTGCATTCCCATCCATTCTGCAATACAACCCTTCCTTGTCTGATTTAACATACCTAGTCCATCCTTCCTCACAACTTCTCTAAATGATATATTCTTCCAAACCATCTCTGTCTAGTTTCTCTTGATACTTCCTCTAATCTAATCTAAATGGCCTTGACAGTCAAATCATCTGCATTTGCTGTCTCAGCACTGGTAGCAGTGGGATGAACTTTGAGCAAAATGAAGGAACATCTACACATCCCAGTATGGACTGCTGGAAGCTCAGAGCAAGATTTAGCTCCATAATTGTCCCCTCCTAAGCTTTTCCTTCTCTATTGGTATGGGTAATTTGGAACTTGTGATTCAGGGGAATTCTCTGTGTTATGAACTAGAGCTTCAAAGCACGAGTTGCATAGAAATTGCAACTGATTTCCATAGAGCAGGTGAGGGCTTTAAGCAATTTTAGTTAAATGGGATACAGCTCACCCTTGCTTAGCTGTGTTTCCTTTGAAGTTGGATGTGATCAGTCATATTAAGACACTCAGGATATGACGTGCAGTGAATTAAAAGCAGAGCTTTCTCAGTTACTGAGACCTGAACAGTCCTACACAGAAACAGGAGGACTGGGTGCAAAGTTGGCATGTCAAATACATATATTTAGGTAAGATTTAAGAATCAAAAAGTCACTATCACTATGTTTCTTAAAGGGCTATGCTCAGTATATACATAATTTGCTTATTTATCTCCAGTAGTTTTTCTAATTGCAAAACTTGTAATTCTCCAAGTAAAAGTGCAGCTTTCATAGCTCTGAAGCTGTATTCTGTTTTAACTTCCAATTTAGATAATCAACCCTAACTTTTCTAGGAATTTTGTTTACCGAGATTCAGGGAAAGGCATTGCATCTTAAGGAGAGATAATACCAAGCTAAAACTTTGCAAATTTAAAACGAAATATTTAAAAAGCAGTAAAATATGACATTCCTACCTATTGCTAAGCACTTGGGATCACATTAAAATTTCTGTCCTGCTTTGCTCTTGAAAGATCCCCTCCGGATATCAGTAAAAGAGGGCCAACTTATGGATGCTCCAGGTGCAGGTTTAAAGGAATACACAGGTCAAAGACCTCCAAAAGTAAATAAAGAAGTTTGCTTTCCTTCAGCCTTTAGTCCATAGGGAAATTTCTTCCAAGCAACAAGCAACAAGCTTCAGTCTGACCACATATAATCCTGTCTGGATAAAGTAGAATGAAGATAACAATCCATAATGGATTAATCTGCTTTTAAACTATCCTATTTTCTGCAATCTATGTTCTAGTTTGCTTCTTAAATCTTGCATATTGCTGCAGCATCTGAATACTTTGTTAAGTCATTTAAATAAATAAATAACAAAAATGATCACCACAACAACAACAAAAATCACAAAACCCTGAGGACTCATGGAGAAATTACATTGGATGGAATACTTGTTTATACAATGATGTGGAGTTTTTCTGCGCATGTGGATTCCCATGTTTTGGATGCTAGTTACAGTAAGAAGCCTAGAAAAATCTGATGTATGGAAAACCCTGTAGATTTTGCTGTGGTATTTAGACACATAAATATCTCTAAGTAATCTGTGGAGCTCACTGGCCCCAAGTGAGCATGATTCAGATGGGTAGTTTACTCATAAGCCCTGGTTTTCCCTGGTTTACTGTGAATAGTAATACTGCTTCTCGTATACTTAAGCACTATAGAGAAAGAACAGATGGCTGCAGAAAAAAAAAAAAGAAAAAAAGAAAAAAGAGAACTGGGAATTCAAGAATGTGAAATAAAAGGAGGAAAATAGAAAAGCAGAATATCTGAAGAAAAACGGGGAAACAAGGGTGAAATAATGCAAGGTGCTTATTAGTACTCTTTCCCCCTGATTGTTGTAGCTTTAAGGAGGTTATCTGCATGTGCAGAGAGCTTGTTATACCACACATCTCACGTGGGATCTTTTATTTGAAATTTAGAAGCAGCTCAGGGTTGTTGAGAAGAGAGATAAAAATAGAGTGACTGAACAATGTATATTTACCCTTGGCTTAAATAATTATAATAAAAAAGCCTGTAACTAGAGCCTTTCTAGAATAGAAGAGTTTACCACATAGTGGCAACTATTTTGTCTGTACTCACAATGGTGCCATGGTGTGGGAACCCGCAATTAAGCTCCTCAGTGTGTGCAGAAGGGCTGATTGCCAAAGCCCTGCTATTAAACTTGAGTCTCTGTTGTTAACTGGAGTCGTCACCTCACAGTGCTGAACCTCTTGTTGTTGATTTCCTTCCCTCTGCCCCCAGTCTCCTCTTATAAAAAATTGCCTCACTTCATTATTTTTGATCTTTTCCAGCTTTTACCTTCCCAAACATATCAAAATATTCCTAATGATGCATAGAAGACAATGTTTAAGCAATGTCACGGGTAGGTAGCTGTAAATGTAGATGTCTATATAAATAAACTACTAATTTTATGTAGATAGCTTTTGTCCCTCTCATTCTCTTCTTTCTCTCTTTCTGTCTTTCTGTCTTTCTCTCTTTCTCTCTTTCTCTCTTTCTCTCTTTCTCGAAGGGAGGAGGTCCAGAAACTCTTCTATTATAGACTTACTATAGAAGACTTGTTGACTGACCCAAAAGACAGCAAAATATCCCTGGGCCAGCATCTCCTCTCCCATTCCCACTGGGTGGCAGTGCTCGGCTGTTCCTGCAAAACGGCTGTGCCTTTCGCTGGACCAGAAGTGGGGTCAGTTTTTGCTGTCGTTACTGTAACCCAGGCA
>NW_020456176.1:2840187-3000543 GCF_003342845.1 Nothoprocta perdicaria
TTTTTTTTTTTTTTTTTTTTTTTCCTTTAAGGCTATAAGGGATTTTGGTGCTGATTTAGGTCACAGCATTGTTCTGTATGATTAGGGCTGCTTGCCCTAATCCTATCCTCCTGCCTGAGGATCGCAGGTGGATAAGAGGTGGAAAAGAGTGTGTCTTCCAGGAAGACATCAAGTTTCATTTTGAGACCCCTAGTGACAGAGACTCAACAAGATCTATGTAAATGGTGCCACAGTTTAATTACAGACATTCTCTGAAAAATTTGCATGTTCTCTTGAGAGACAGGATACTAACGCATGCATTAGCACTTCAAGAGAAATGTATAGTATTTGGAAAACTAGCTACCTTAAAGCACCAGACCCTACTAACAGTGGTTTTCTCACTGGGAGGATTTTTATTTTTGAGATCTCAGAATATGTCAATGGTAGATTTCTCAACTAAGGATGCTGTCAGCCTATGATTTTTACTTTACGGACTCATTTACAAAATCTGACAGCTAAATGATAGGTTCCAACGCTGGTAATCCCAGTAGTGCTTGTGAGTGGGCATGAATGACTACATGGGATTTTATTTGTGGATCCAGATGATCTCTCTGGCTTCAAATTCATACTGAAATGAATATGCACAGCAAACAGAAATATCTGATTTATTTTTTTAAAAGACATCCAGAAAATAGAGTCTGTTCAGCCATAACAGCGTTCCAGAGCTGAATATCCCAGAACAAACCCATATTTTGTGAATCAATGCAGTTTGGTTTTAATCCACTCAAATCCACAGAACTATCTAGTTTACAGTAACTGGTGGTCTGGCCTCTTTATTTTGCTCTCTGTCCTTCATCAAGATTTTTAGGAGCATTGAAAAAATATATAAACCAGACAGTGTAGAGTAAGACAGCCAGGGATTTCTGTAGTCATAAACAAAATAGCTAAGTGTCTGGAGCTGCGGAATAGAAATAAAGGCAAATAACAGAGACTCTGCTGAGAAGAGAAGAGGGAGAAATTTCATGATAGTATTGCATCAGAAATACAGCTGGTATATGAGATGTTCAGGGGACAGTCCCCCACATTTACCAAGGTATATATGCAGGCTACGTCTGTTGGAATACATGGCAAATTCCTCGGACATGCCCTTTGTTCATCAGCAATGTTGCACTTGACAGAGGGTAATGCCTAGATATTCCTATCTGTGTGCCCCAAAAGAACCCTGTCTGATCATCACAGACATCCTTAATAAAATTTATTTTCAGAAATAATGAAAAATACTGTCTATTGTTTATTCTTGAGATGAACTTCAGATGTGCATTCCTTTTAATAATCAACTCTGCTAGAACATAGAAATATGAGTTTATATATCAGTGAATATGGAGCTATTTTAACATTTTCGTCGTTATTGCAGAATCAAAATCATTCAGAATACAGTTACTTTTGCAAAGTGCTGGAGAGAAAGATGCGACTTTTACTGTATTCATCTTTAATTAACTGATATTAATCAGGTAGACCCATCTTTTCTCTGATGTTAAAGAACTGCGTATGTACAAGGCTATGGGTTTTGTTTTCAGTTCATCTCCAATGAACTAGAAATTTGATGAATCATTTGGTACAGATACTGGGTCATCTAAACGAGATATATAATAAATCTTTTAAAGGGCATCCCTCTCTCTCTGTTCAATTCACAGTCTTGAACTTAATGATGATTTCAAAACAATAATTACAGGACTTGCAAATAGATTGTTCATCCTTTGACTTGGCTGTCACTTGTTTATCATGTTCTGTTTTCCTAAGCAGTCTTTCCTGTCAGGAGAAAAATTACTGTTTTGTGATAACAAAAGGCATTACAGCTAATTGAGTTCCGCTCATCTTTTTTCCTGATGTGGTGGCTTCTCTGAAGCAATTATAAATCCACTATGGATATGATAACATTGCATGACAAAAGATTGTTTTGGGCAAGATTACTGTTGGTTTCCAGCAGCTGGTTTCCAGCAGAATCAAGTCTATTGAACAAAAGCAGCGGAGTATTTAGGAGTAGTAAACTTGATTAAGGACTTTCAGTCACTTCCAGCAGTCTTGTGCTGGATCAAGCCAGTGTTGCAGACTGTGCCCTTCTGAAGGTTCCTGGGACATACTGTCCAAAATGTATCTGTTTTTTTCAAAATGTAATGCAAAGAGCATAGAGCAAACAGGAGTCAGTCTTCCAGAGACTGGGTGTGGGGAAATGTGCTTCAAAATAATTATACTTTTAAAAAAAAAGCTATATAATAAAAGTAGAAAAACTGTTATTCCCTCTCACTTCAGTAGGCCCTAGGGCATAATATTTTGTCTTATTAAGTACTGATGTTTTATCTTCTCTCTGATATAAGGAAGGGAAACGTCCACTCCTACTATCAGACACCACACAGAATGTTTTAAACTGAGAAAAGAATTATTATCCTAACTATAGTATTATGAGTGACACTAGTAATTATTAGTACTCTTTCATATGGCTTCCCTCTCACAGAGATCTCAATACTGAATAAAATTTTAGTTATACACATTGGAAAATAATTAGCCATCCCATTTTTTTTCATCTAGGAAATTTCTTTGTAAGGTCTGGTTGCTTGTACTCCCCCAGATAAGCCACTGTTGAGAGGATGGACAGCAAAATCAGTTATTTTTAGAGTCACTGCTGTGCTGACACACTGGCCTGAATTCTCCTACAGCAGAACCACAGCTGTGTGGAGTTTGACCTGGATAACATCTAATTTATGTCTAGCTAATATAAAACCTTCAGACAGATTCACTTTCCTTCCTGCAGCTCCAGCTATACAGGGAATAAGCCTCAGTCCTTCCTCTTGCATCTTTTTGCCTTCCCATATCATCTCATCTTTCCTTTTACAGCACCTGAAAGTGAGATACTTTCATCTTGAGTAAAGTCTACTCCATTTGCAGTAAAAAAAAGTACGACTGCAACCATTTTCACGAGAAAGGATGTGTCTTGTAGTATATTATTTCACATTATACAGTTCTTTCAATAAATTCCCTTATTTTCCAGGGAGAAAGACCTGAAATTTTCATAGACTGACAGCAAAAATAACTAGCCTGTGTTCCTTGAGAAGGACAAGACTGTAGTTGATGACTAATTTTTTAATATAGCTGCTCAATATTCTGTAAGCATCTATCTCCAAGTGGAGGCAGAGAACATAAAGAATAAAGTTCTTTCTAGGCCTCAGGGCAAACCCAAAGCATTCAGGTTGGATTTGGCTTCATATTCATCCTCTAAAGCTCAGTGCATACTAAAATCTCCCAAAGACACCAAGGTTTTTTGTTTTTTTTTTCCCCTTCTATTTTCCTTGGCAACCAAAATACATTTTATATAACCACATTATGTGCTTCACAGTAATATATGAGATTTCATAAATGATATAAATGGCCTCATACAAATTCAAAACAGCATAAGAGTCAATAAACTTATATTGCAAGAACTCCAGACCGCAGCAAGGAAATATCTGGGCCTTTCAAAAATGTTTCATTTTTTCCTATTTAAAAAAAAACACCCTTCCATCTAACTCTCCTAAAAATGACCCAGTGTATAAGAAATAGTCAAAATTTGGATTTATTCAATTACTTCATTAAATGGGTTCTCTAGCTTCTTGCTTGGTATCTTGTTCATTTTATTTTTTCCCTCATTTAATATTATTATTTATACATCTACACATACAAATAAACTAAAAATCAGTTTTATAAGGCCAAAGATATGTTATAAAACATAATAGGGGAGGTACAAGCTTTGATTATATTGGTCTGAAAACAACTTATAGGGAAATATTTAAACTAATTAATGTAACTCAAGTGATACTGAGAGAATGTTTTTGTTCTACAATCATATCTATTATAGATATACATTACTGGATTACCTTAATATTTATCTGTGATGGCTCAACTGCCAGTAAGGTTGGATGATCTGCTTGTTACAGTTTCTGTTTAAAAGAAGATAAATTCCATTATTGTTCTTAATATATTTGATTATAGTTGAAAAAATATACATATATTGTTTTGTTTTTCTGAGTATTCTTGCATAACCTTCATCCAGAAATGGAAAGCTGGTTCATTTCAGATTTATTTTCTTTTGTGTTCATCCTGGCTATGCAGTTTTTCACTGAATTCAGAGTGACTATATTCTTAGAAAAGACCTTCTAAGTATGAGAGATTTTTTTTATTGAATCATTTTACAACTTTACCTAAGAAATACATGATATTTTGTGGCCTGATCCTATGCCCAATGAGGTAATGAAAAGACTCCTATTAACCTCCGCAAGCCTCTAGATCATGATCTTCAGCTCCTTGCTTTTAGATTTCATAAAGCAGTCCAGAACAAAGCTATAATTTTGCTTAATTGAACCCTTAAAAAGCTGATAAGCTCCACATCCTTCCCTTTCTTCCAGATCCCACATATATACAATTTAATAATTTGTTTCTTTCTAAATAAAAAGTTGAGCTTAATGCTAACTTCTCGGAATTAAATTATACTGAGAAGTTAAGTATTTGTAATTTCTATTTTTTAATTCAAAATAGGGTGAAATTCAGCATGAGAGAACAGACTCCCAGTAGAAATCCATGGCATAATGAAAAATAAAATGATGGAGGTTATTTGTACCAGTTTCAGATTTTCCTATATGTGAGTGCTGAAGAAAATGTACAAAAATCCTTTGAGAAATGTTCTTTATGTGTGCATCTCCCAGCCTTGAGTAAGGAAGAGGCAAATGAAATTTATAGAATCAGTTGTCTAAATCACCCAGGTAGTATTTGGTTTATCTTTTGATTTATTATTCTGAAGCAGAAGGGCTGTAAAAGCCCCAGGACTTCTGTTATTCTCTCTAAACTTTCCTTAAACAGAGCTGCTGAGTGAGGAGTAAAACAGACATTTCCTTGTCTGGAAGCAACAAGTGTATCAAATGCTATCACATCCCTTGCTTATTTCAATTTATACGTTCCTAAAATCGCCATTGTTTAAATTCACTCATCAAGTAGATCCAAATTTTATTGCATTTCAGGTACCCTCAACATGTTCTACATACATGAACACCACAGAAATATTAAAGAAAATCAACAGATTTTCAAGAAGTTCTGTTTCTTTCTGACACTGCCTGTTTCTCCTTTAGCTTCTGCTTTAATTACTTCCTTATTCAGCCTTTGCTACCCTCCATCGTGCTAAGCTTTGTCACAGTACCTGCATGGCACTGCAGCATACATTTCTGCAATCAGACATTTCCTCTTACTTGGAGAAGATTAATAAAAATTCACAGCCCAGTACTTTTACAGAAAAATCTGCCTTTTGGGCAGTTTAATAAAGACTAAAATCCATTTGGATACCTGGGAGACATGGAAGGAGAGAAGGAGAATATGTAAAAAAAAATCAAGCAAAATAATTCATTTTAGATACCCTTTACTACAAATTGAAATTGTGCTGAACTGGACAGTATGAAATCATTTTGTAAAAATAATTTTGCCTCTACTGAAGAATTTGAATGTGTGCTGTAATGTTTCATATTTTACTAGCATACTCATTCTTCTTATAGCAGCAAAAAGTACAAATGCATTTCAAAGCAATTTTATTCTTGACATTTTATATATATTTACATCCAGGTACATATGGATGTGTGTAGTCAATGCAGTACTGAAGTGCCGCTAAGAGACCAGCTGCTGAACTGAAAGCACTAATGTTCAGGGAGGTACTTTAAAAGTGCCAAAGCTAATTCAGCAGTACCATACAGCTTTGGCATAATGATGTCTGTTATATGCTAACTTTTAAAAAAAGTACATGTCTATTTCTTTATTATTTGGGGAGGTGGAGTTGTTGTTCTTAACACTTAAATCATGCAGTTTTCTGACTTAATTTGCTAGCCTTATGACCCTAAACAAACCACTGAGATACTTCATGCAATGTATTTTATCTAATTAGAGAGCTTGAGGTTATTGCTTTTCCAATATTATAGCTGAACACTTTGCTTGCTGGATTTCTGGCATCTTGCATATGAGCACAGAATCCTATACCAGATGTTTACAAGCCAATACTACTTTCCTCTCTCAGGAAGGAAATCAAAAATGAATGAAAGCAAATTACCCAAAAGCTGCTTGAAGAGGATGGTACTTTGACAACAAGCCTTCTGATCAATAACAGCAGTGTTTTTCTTATGTATAAAACTTCAACAAACCTATTCTAGTTTTATTTCTGAGACTGGAAGCAAGGGACATTGTTTATGATTTGAAGTCCAAATATAATTGAAAAGTTGTCTCTTATAAAGCTGCATTGGAATCACAGTTCTGTTTTTGCTTATCTGAAAACTAACAGAAGGCAGATTATACCCGCATTTAAACCTCCTAAAATATAGAACAGGGTATAGAAAGGAGTTAAAAAGAAGCTCATTTGTTTTCTAATTCCCATCAAGTGCTTAGATGAATTTTTAGTTACCAGCATACTTAAAATTTGCATTCATTCCTTTCTACCACTTTTATGTTAAATTTATGATTTTTAAGTTTCATGGCAAATCCATCCAGAAGCTTTGCTGTTAAAGAAAAGAAGATGCTTACAGCAGAAAATATTACAATTGAAGAGCATATTCCTGCAATACAAAGCATGTGAATAACTTCTGGAGTTAATTGGCTTATTTGTATAATTAAAGTAACTTAGGTACTTAAGCTTTGCAAAATTAGATTTGACAAGGGTAATTGTCATTATAGTAATTATTAGAAACAGCTCAGCTGAGAATTGAAACAATAAAAAGTGAAATGGCTTAGTACAGATGTTTATTATGCAGCATGTAAATCCCATGACCACTGCTGGGTTTCTTTAAACAAGGGGGTACTGAAGTGAGTTCATAGGATTACTAAAAGGAATAGGAAACTGCTCTGTTGTACGCTGAACTCTTTATTTGAACTAATTCTTTTGTGGCTTTCTTAGAAAGATAACGAAAGAATGAATAGGTCGGAAGGATTTTTCTATTTGTTCATGTATTACAGGTTGACCTTTACTGTCTTTGGTCAATCTGTTGAGCCCGTGTACATTTAGCTATTTCCATCACAAATACTGAATTCTGTCTATAGATGGCACTGACTTCTTGCTGTTTCAGAGAACCAGTAAAGCTCTTGATGCCTCCAAAATCCTTCTTGCTAGTTAATGTCTGTAATCCATCAGTGAGAGAATATCTGTTTTGTAATATGATTTAAAATTGTAAAAAGAAGCATGCTTATTTTAGAATATAACCGTGGATGGAAAATAAGATCAGAATATCAGCTGTAATTTGTAAAAAATATTTTGAGTATCTCTCATATCTTTAGGGGCTATACCTTTAAAATGAAGCAAAACACACTTTTAAGAAAGAAATCAAAATACTGCAAAATATACCCCTGTCCTGGCAATATGAATATAATAGAAAATGTATTTTCTAATGCTTCATGTTGAAAAGTTAAATTACAAAGTATATTTTTTCTTCTGTTTCTATAGTTGAATTCATCAGAAATAAAAACATTATCTTATGGAATCTTCAAAGTCTTATTTAGATGATTAAACTATAACATTTCCAATGAAGTTAATATTTGTGCATTTAAAAACAAGCCTATAACTAAGCATTAAGATATGGGCTTTATATACTATGTACAATAAATAACAAATGTCAGGCATTTTAAATATTTTTCACAATATATGACATATCCTTGCAGTGCGATTCCCATCATTAGTACAGTTATTTCTTCTATTAATCTCAAATTAAATGAAGCCCGTTTAAAGGAATCATAGCGGAATGAGACACAGAACTGTCAAGTTTTCATGTTTTCAATTGCAAATGAAGTTACTAAGTCTAAGTAATCTATCTTATTTTTATAATTATAAATAACGACCAAGAATGACATTTATTCATTGACATTTTACAAAATCTTTGTATGTCATTTTTTTTCAAAATATCACAGATGGGTCAAGGCATGTCTATGCTGTTTGTGTCAGTACATTGTTCCTTCAAGTAAAAAGTTTCTTATGAAAAAGAATAAAAAAGAAAAAGGAAATTTCTGTATGATTCTAGAATTTTTCTGACACTGATCTTTACTTGCAAAAAAATCCCCATTGTTCAATATTCTCTCAATATTCTCTCAAGTTTAAGAGTGAGGTAAAAAAATCAACCTTTTCTGACTCTTGTAAAAAGGAATATGGAAAAATGATAATTAATATTCAATGTAAAAGACTTCAGGACTTGATCATTATTAATCTTAAGAATATAAGATGTAGGACTCCAGTATTGATTATATCGAAGAATATAGTTTAGGAGAGAGAGCAAAGACATTTAGGACTAATACAGAGGAAAATATTTTGAATGTACTCATTTGGGCACTGATGTAAAACCTCCAGAATATATCAAGTATCTAAAGAAAATGCCTGATTAATGTATACTTTTTCTTCATAATAATATAAATATTTATTTGTGATATCTGTTCAGAATTAGGAATACAGCATTAAATAAAAAAAAAAGTGGAGACCATCACTGTAATTTCAACCCTAAATTTAGGTACAAACCCCAGAATTTGAAGGTCATTCTTTCTGCACATCCACTGAAATCTCTTTTTTTTTTTTTTCCTAACTGCACATATTTTAGGACATCTCTGATAATTTACGATATTGTTTTAAGTTTATTTTTCAGGTCAGAAACCTCAAAAATGCTGCTAGCATTAATGTTGCAGTAAGAAGAGCTGAAACAAATGAATAATTGCTAGGCATTAAAGGAATTCTAATGAAAGCAAGTCAATGAACAAAGGGGAATAGAATTGATTAGCAGGGAAAATCATGTCTTTTGGATCAGAAAGTAGTGAACTAAAGCAAGAACTGTTAAATTCAAGCAAACAAGCCAAAACTTATTTAGACTTTTCAAGGAAGTACAAATGAGCATCAAGAGCTCCTTTATCCAGTTAGGTAAGAAGAGAACAAAAGAAGGAGTGTCAGCTTTGTGGACAGAACCAAGACTGGAAAGAATTGAACACTAGCACCAGGACTGGATAAATACTCAAATTTAAGATGATGATAAACTGGTACAAAAGAAGAATGGCTGGTGAAAACAGAGGGATGGGGAAAGGAAATTTTGAAGAGGAAGCAAAGGTCAGAGTTTAAGGAACTTGAGCATGGAAGCAGTGACTAGTCCTAGAAGACTAGAGATGATGATCTTTTTAAAACTTACCAACTTCTGAAAATGATGATGATGTTCTTCAACCTATTGTAAAAACAATGAGAAGTAATGATGAGTATGAGTTGCATCACAACTGTATGTATTAAAATTGTATGTAAATATTAAAGAACTTTGCACTGTTATAGAAATAAGTCAATTACCAGATTTGTATTTGTGATAGATAGAAATAGTGTGTTCAAGGCCAGTTGCTTTTATGCTTATATGGGTTGTAATTAAATAATTCCCTTTCACAGAAGAAAATAGTGATTGGAAAAAATGTCCATGAAAGTGACAAAGTTGCTAGCGTGTTCTCAGAAACTGAAGCATGTATTGATAAAATTGGAATGCTCTGGGGGAAATTTATTTCACTTGCAATTCATTTGCTTCCTGCCATAATTGGACAAAGGAGCTGAGTAGCTGCCAGAGAAAATGAGAAGTTGAACACTCAATCACTACTGCAATTCCAAAATTTTAATTGCATCTTTCACTATTGGACTTTGGGGGAAAAAGTTGTGAAAGCAGAACTTGTCATGAGTATTGTAGTGCTGACAGAGTCTTTTATTCTTATTCCAGACATCTCAATCACTGTCAAGGAGAGCAGATACTCTTAGAGGAGTGTGCCTTCAGTATGGACAACTCCTGTATCAGTCAGACAGCGAAGAAATACAGGTAAATTATGCAGATGAAGAACCTAATCATGTGAATCTTCAAGGAAAAAGTAGAACAGTAATATTCTTCAGTTACATTTGAGTATTTAATATGAAACCAAACCTTTCATGAGAACAAATAATCTAAGTGACATTCTACTATCTCATTTGTACGTACTTGGTTGAGATGTTGGGAGCCAGTTTGACAGCGGACTAAATGCTCTCATAGACACTGCTGCCATGAACACAATTTGCACCTAATCCCACAGGTGCCTAAAACTTCCTTGGTGTTGGTTTCCTCTGGGAAAGAAGTAGGCTCCTAATTTCTAACCACCACAGTCTTGACAGCATTGAGATATTTGGCACCTGATTAACAGCTAAACTCTGCCAAGCTTCACAAAATATTCATCTAAGTTACCTGTGTGAAGGTCTTGAGCTGGTAGATGTGCACAGATACGAAATGTTTAACTGTTCACTGACCTAGAACAATACAGAGAAAAAGAGCATGAGTCTTTTGTTTTCTGTTGGAGAGGATCAGTTGGAGGGGTGGGAGCTGGCTTCCAGGACCTCAGCCAAGTAATATTCTCAGTGCTAAGTCTGTATATTTCAAACTGTGGGTTGCATTTCTTGAAGGAAAAGTGGCAGAATGATGGAGATGCAGAAGGGAAAGTGTATAATTTCCATTTATAGTAGGCCTAGCTGGATTTAGGACAGGGATATGTAGAAGCTGTGGGGTGTACTTCGGAGAAATCAACATTTTAAAGGAGAAAGTGGCTCCATACTATTATCAGTATATCTCTGCTTGTCCTGATGACTCTTTATTCTGTGTGCTTTGTCAAGTGGAACATCTCTAAAAAGATTAAGTGTGAACTCCCTGCTGCCAGTATGCTGTGTAGCCTGGAGTTCGCAGCAGTGTCCTGCATTCTCAGTGAGTAATTCCACCGATGAATTACTGACCTTTTTTTTTTCTAGTGTTTTGAAACAACCTGATGCATTCCTAGAATTTGAAAAGAAGAAGTTTAAGGTTGTGAATTGCAGAGAGTATTGGGGATCCTATAAAGAAATGCAGCTTAAACTACCACTCCTTTCTTCCCTCTCTCAGCTTTTGCAATGTCTACCACCCTGGTAAGCTAAACCCCTGTTCACAGGATTTTGAGTTTCCAGTTTATAAGTATGTAATTGTCCCATGCATAGGTAAATACCTTGAATGGTCTGTACTTCACTGCATGGGAGGTCATCTACAATTTAGGTCATAAAAATCCCCAAGGTCCTCCTAATGAATGTGTCTTTTTTAGTGTTTTTGGAAAAAGAACTCAGTATCCTAAGAGTATTTTTTAACAGATTCAAATTTATGTGCTACTGAGTACCCTTTTTAAGAAAAATGGGTGTTCCTCAGAATCATTTTCAGTCATAGTTGGAGAAGCTGCACAGGAAACTGAGGTCAAATTTAGTAAGTTATAACATGATAGACACATAAGTGTCCTAGGATTTTATTAGTGTATGAGAAATGTGTTAAAACTTCCACAGTTTTACATTTGAAATAATTTAGTGGTGAAGAGCTATTCCCATTAGTGATTTGCAGAAAGCTTCTTTCTTGGTTCAAAGATGATGGATACTTATGGCAAATCTCATGTTAAATAGACATTCAGAGACACTTGCGTCAGTTATGAATATTCTTAGTGCTGAAATAATGAGGCAGAGAACTATTTTAGCTTCAGCTTTGGGGTTCATTGAAAATAAACAATGGAACTCAACACACTTAGTCACAAGAAAAATATAAAAAAATTAAATAGAGAATTTTTACCTCAAAAAGTACCATTATAGTTATATTACAGTTTATTTAGACTTGCTGCCTTCCTAGTATTATTATTATATTGTCTTAAAACACTGTTTTTAAAACAAATGCAATGACAGACTCGCTTGAAAATATTCCTCAGGTTTTTAAATGAGGAGCATGGAAAAATCTGTTTAAAGTGACAAGCAAAGCAATAAACTAGTCTGTGAAGTAGCAGCTTTGAACTTTCTCATATTTGAAGGCATTTGGCAAGAGACTCAACAGCTTAGGGCTGTGTTCTAATCTGGACACAATACACAGCTTCCATTTTTCCCCCCTACAAAGTTAAATTCAGTGAGTATGAGATCTCACAGGGAGTTTTTTTGTGCAGTTTCCCTATTATCTGGTTGTGTTTTGTTTGCATTCTCTTATTTATTAGTGTGAAATCTTTGAATTAAGAGTTGGGCTGAAATATTTTGTTGTCAGTGCTACTTTCTACTTTCAATTGCTATTTGACTAAAACAGAGCAATTCTCTGGGGTGGTGATAAAAAGGTGGCTCCTGGAGGAAATTGGTTCACAGTGAATTACTTTTTACCACAAGGAGTTAGTTTTTTAATTGCAGAATGATGTCTATCAGTTGTGCATGAACAGAATGCCATGCACTGTGTGTATTTCATATATGTAATTTAATGGACACTAATTAAAACCTGACTATCTGAAGGAGGTGAGCCTTATGCCAGACCAATAAGTGAATGATTTGGACTTATTTGAACCTGATTCATAAAGAAAATCAAGCACTCTGAAGTCTGTTTTATACAGAGAAAGCTGCATACAAGTAAGATTGCTTAACTAATTGGGTGGGAAATGCTGAGTACACCCAAGCCTGATGATCAAGTGGAGACAGATATCATATAAATGTGTTTCTCTGCAATATTACTTTTTTTTTTTCCCCTGGAAATTGCTGTTCTTATATGCTACTGAGCGCTAGTCTTGATAAGTGTGGGATGCTCGTACTGTCAGTGAAAGAGAAAAATATATGTAAATGCAAGCAGGCAGAGGTTTTCTGTTACAGGATTTTTTCTGTGTGTAGTAAAACTATATGCATTTAACATTTGCGTATTGATAAGTAACAAAGGATGAAATTTTGATGTAATTAGAGTTTAAATATACTATAATAAAGTATTCCTTGTTAGTTTGATTTAATCTATATTGTATTTTTTTTTTCTGCAATTGGCTCGCTTCTTGGCTTCTTGCCATCTCTTGAAATGGAACACAAAATATATAGAGCCTTATAGCTAGCAGAGGTCAACATCCTTTAAAAATATACTTTATGTTTAAAATACATGACCTGTTTACTACTCCACAGAAAGCTGGCAAAATTCTATTTTTTTTCTCCATCTGTGTTTTCTATATAAAGAAGTAGGTAACATACATAACGTATGAAACTTGCTGAGGTGATCAATACTTTTTTTTTTCTTATTCCTAAGAGATTTTTTTTTCAGTTCTCTTGGGAGAACATAGCCATAGCAATTTTGTCACTATGAATTCTTCTCTGTCACAAAGTCACTTACCCTGCTAGTCTGTGTTTTGCTTAAGAATTGTGCCTTGGGCCTGCATTACAAATCTTTCCCCTCAGGCAGGTTTCAAATGGATTCTGGGGTCTGCATGTGGCTGATGTCGTGTTCTGCAGGTGTGCTCTTTTCAGGATGCCACCCTGTGCCACATGCTCTAAGTGTCCCTGCTTGAGCAAGGGCGCTGGACCAGATGATCTCCAGAGGTCCCTTCCAACCTCAACCATTCTGTGATTCACTTGGTATTGCTCTGAAGCTCTAATGAGCAAGGAAAAAGTAAGCCAACAAAGCTAAAAGTGACCCTAGTCATATTAAACATGTTTTTCTAGTTAGTCATTCTAGTTGTTTCTGAAGTGGTCTATGGATTGAATAATAATAAGTGGGGTAGGGGAGGCTATTGCCAAAAAAGAAAAGAAGAAAAAAGAAGTAAAGCTACTTCTCGAACCACTGTACTAGGCATCTAAGACTTTTCTCACCCCATTTAAGGTAGCTCCAACTGACTGGATTCCCTGAGCAAACTCTGCTGAGCTTGGGCTGTTAGCGCCCCTGTAGTCAGTCTATGTGGTGCAAGGCTGGAGGGAGATAAGAAATATTGGTAACTGCTAAGTCAATAAACAGAGAGCTGAAAGCTAGACAGGACAAAGTGTATTTCCTAGGTAGTCTTGGCTGGGACAAATTCTGCTTGTAAAACCAATGATAAAAGAATGAATCACTCCAGCCATAACATGGGTGCAGATATTCATCCTCTGTCACTGGCCATTCTCATAGACCTGTCTTGTGGGAGAAGAAAACAAGTTCTTGTTAAGTTTTTGTGGGTTTGTTGCAGACCCTGCAAAGTAGGTTGTGAGTAGTAACTATTGAGAATATGTTACTGAGAATATCTTAGTCTGTTAGAGAAAAGCTCCCAGAGTGTTCCGAGCAGCAACAGAAGATCTTTGTTGTGAAATTGCAAGAAAACTCTTCTGGCACCCAAGAATCCTGCACTGCAACTGTTTATATGCCAAATATGTCTCTCCTGTGAACGTATTATAAATCATCTGTGTTTTATTGAAAAAGCACCACTAAACTCTGACAAAGGGTACTCTCAGTAGGCTCAGTTGTTTGTTCCCGTCTTAAAAAAGGAATGTTAAAATCAGTTGTGTGAGCTGGAATTCTTGGCAGAAGTGGCTCACTCGGAATGCTGGAGACTATGCTGTTTTTCTCAGCTAATAAACACTATACACTCTTCTTAAAGTAGTCCAGCGGGCACCAGGGCAACTGCCCCTAACTTTGTGTTATTTGCCAGAAAGCAAGAATAGTATATACCCTTCATGCAGAAAGGGTAGCGCACCAATTTCTCCTCAAAGTGCACCTGCCTGCAGAGATGGGACAGTGCCCAATAGTTACAGGAGCCAAGAGCCTCCCTTGGAGTCAGCAGTGTTTGAATGTGTTCTCCCCAGACGCAAAAATCTAACCAGTTCCCTGCTATAATGCAAATATTGGGCTCCCACAGCACTGGTATTACTCTGCTGAGAGCCTGCAAAGTAGCACCTAATCCTGAGTTGTTTGGAAGTTAAGTGCTGCATGGAAAGAAGTACTTAGCACATAGGGAATACAGGAGGCTTCTCTCTGCTCTGAGTTATTCTGGACAAATTGCACTGGTATACCTGAGATCAGAATTTGTAGTTTTTCTTGTTGTTGTTGTTGTTGTTTGTTTGCTTGTTTCTCCCCAACCTCCGTCTGATTAATCTGGACAGTTTGCTTAGAAACTAGATCTATCAAAACTACTGGCAGGTGGATATAACTGCTGAAGATACTGAAGTCAATGGAAGAGGTAGAAACAATCTTCTTGATATCTTTGCAACCTTTCATCACAGTTAAGGCTAAATCTAGTTTTATTTCAGTCGTATAAATCCAGGCTGATTACCTTGCCTTGGTGCTGTAGATTCATGTTAGGAGTATTGAGAGTGAAGCCTGTACACCAGATTCAAGAGAGATTTTAGTCTTAAAAGCAGCCAAAGTGACTAGAGCAAGCTTCTCTGTTGTGAAGGAGAGGCTGAGTTTCAAATGCCATTTTCCTCAGGAAAAACTATACAATAAAATTCTAGTGGAGTTTTTCTTAGTGACAATGACTCCTGAGGGACAGCAGTTATATAAATCCAACAAACTCTTCTTATTAAAACAAATTTTGAGGAGCAGGAATGTTCATCTTTCAGCATTCTGCTGTAATTCATTCAGTATTAACGTATTAAAATGTAAGAGCAATTCCTCTCCAAAACAATGGATTAGCAACAGGTGTTTTTCTGCAATGTATGATTGGTGCAGTTGGGGGTACTTGACTAGAACCTACCTCCTTAGGCTATCTTATGGTGTGGCTAAAATGACATTATTCTTACCCGAGTTTGTACAGAGAACAGGTATATTCTCCATGAGAGGAAAAACAGAAAAAGCAAAGATTTCAAGAACTTGTTTTCCTTTCTCATAAAGGGGAGAATAAGATAATTTGGGAGATCTTAGAGGAAAATATGAAAAGGTGAAAATATGAAAAATATGAAAATATGAAAACTATGAAAATATAAATATACAAATTTAATGTATAATAAAGTAGGATACTGGGCTTCAAAGCTTTGTTCTGAACCAAACAAAGCAGGACCTTGGATGCAGTTTTCTACCTATTTCCATGTGGGGTAAATACTTGAGTACAGACTTCCTGACTGTTTTTGATAAACTTCTTCCTGGACAAGATTAATATGACTCTTGGAAGTGTGCTCTGGTACTTGATGTGCTTTGACAAAAAACAAACTTCCCCCAAGTTCTTAAAAATAAACCTAAGATTTTCTTGGAAACAGATATGTTCTCTATCTGGCTTTTTCCATGATGGAAAAATGTAGCTATCTAGCAATGAAGATAAATCCCTGGGGTAAAAAAAACGGTAAATTCTATACTTCTTTGTTGCTAAGAGTTCTGTGTATAAATTGTATATGAGTTGAAAGCCATAAAAGCAACTACTTTATTGACATATGAAAGTCAGAAATACAAAATTGCTTCGGGAAGGCGGAGCAGTGTTTGGAGGAGAGGGGGAAAAAAAAAGAAAAAGAAAAGAAGGAAAATAAACACTTCTACTTCTCAAAGTATGAATACAACCCATTTAGATCTGTTGGACTAAATCACTACCCATGGCCTTCTGGTGCATAGACCAGAGTTTACCTCAGAACCCCAAGAAATATAAAGATGTCAAATTCTGTTTTTCCAGAGGAAAAGGATGTTTTTGTGGAATGTTTAAACTTTCACAGCCTGTCACTCAAGCAATGTTATTGGCAACTAGGTCTGCCTTCCCAGCCCTAGCAGAAGAGTGCCAGGTGGCAGCGAAGGATGGGAAAGAGCAATGAAGAAACTTAAAGTGGTAACTAGAGAAGCCTGTGGCTGAAATCCTTCCACCATGTGCATTATTTTCCATAGTACTTAAAACCCTGTTGGGGTGGATGGAATAAAAGATTGTTCTGAAAAATGTAACTTATGAGAGGAAAAGCATATATGTAGTGCATCCTTTAATTTGTATTTAGTTTGCAGCTTGGCATGAAGTTGCTGCAGATTTATACTTTAGTACTGTGTGCTTAAACTTTGTTTCTGAAAGTGTCTTTATACAGGGCTTAAGCTTTTTCTGAAACTGAGAGTCATGCTGTGTTGAAATTGAGAGTGAGTGAAATTGTGAGTGAAGCTGAGAGATTCACTTTACCTTTTCAAAATTATTTCAGCTTAGTTATTTTTGTTGTTATTGTCGCTGTTGTTTTATATTTATTTATTTATTTTTCCTGGTGTGGTTACCCAGCTGTGGTAACATGGCCAAAATAAGGGTAAAGACGTTGCTGCAGAGATAGAAGGTGCCATCAAAACCAATACCAAAATATGTCCCTTAAGAAGCAGACACAAGAAATCTGCCTCCTGTTTGTAGCAGGGCTGTCAATGTGTCTCATGGAAAAGTAATAGAAGCAGCATCTCATGGTCAAAGCAAATCTACAGTGGTGCCAATGTCAGGAAAAACTAAGCAAAGTATGGGCTGCTTAACATTCTGCAAAACGTGCACCTATATGCCATATACTACTTTGAGAGTGTCCATAGTCCTTCTCTGTGCTTCTGTTTATGTCAAGCTAAAAACACTTTATTGGCAAGAATGCTCATAGAGATAGTGTTTTGAATTCATCTGTGAATTTGAGAGCCATGTCAGAAAACTTTGTGTAGGTATCATCAGTGCTTCTCACATGTTCAGAAGTTGCTTCTTTGGGGAAGATAAACAGATTGGTGATGAGTGTAAAAACAAGAACTGGCTTTGCTGAATATTTTGTGAAGAATATGTAGGTTGAAATCTTTGTGTGAATAACTTTTCAATAGATCAGCTTTCATTGAAGAAATTAGCTGTTTTTGAATTCCCTATTGTAAGGTTATAAATTATATCTCTGAAATAGGTTTAGGGTCCAAAAGATATTTAATAGAATTATAAGAAAATGTGTAAAAAGAGCTGAAGAATGAATGCTGAATTTTACACATTAAATTGAGAAATCAAGTGCATAATTTTTGTCATGGAAATATTTAATAATTGGAATAAATATCAAAGGAAATGGTAGAACTTCTTCCTATTGATATCTTCGGCTTCAGAAAGGATTTTTTTTTAATATTAGCCAACCACAGTCTATTGAGCTTGCTAGATTAAGTTTTATAGTCTGTATAATGCAAGAGGACAGTCTAGATGATCTAAAGATCCATAGTCTTAAAATATATTAGTTCGGTGATCTGAATTTATTGAATACATCTATTGAATAAATAGTTTTGAAAGAAACCTATGGGAATTGGGCACCTAAGGCCACATAAGATTAAATCTCATCCAAGGTATATTCATGTCACTTCAATCCAGCTCCTCTGTCCTTTCATGCCATAAATACAGAATATAACTTTGCTGAGAGGGAGGGAAAAAACAGACATCTTTAGATATCTTACACTTTCTGAAATACTGAATTTATTCAGGCTTAAAAGCAAATGCTTCTTGATGTAGTATCAGTAAAGCAAAACTAGGTATGTTTCCCGATATATAATGTAAGCATGTTTGTGGGTACTGGTGTTTCTGGTCTTCAGATTTTAAACTCATGTAATCAGCATTGTCTGAGGTCTTAAACAATTAATTCATTTCCACTTTTTTTTTTTTTTTTTTTTTTTTTCTTGAGTTGGCAATTTGATAGAAATGCTGTAAAATCAAAATTTGAAAGTAGTGATTCCTATAATATCTCTGCAGCTAAATAATTCAGGTTCTCAGTTGTTTGAAGATTTGCTTTGGCATCTGCTTAGAAAAGCTCTGGTTGTAGTTCTGAGCTCTCCTAAAGCCCCATCACAATCACAGCACCAGGATCCATCCTTGCCTGTCTCCAGGGCTTTACTGTTTAGGGCTTCTCAAACAGGGTTCTGCCTAAAAGGTAATGGGAGTTACTACCTGTTTAAAAGATCTCAGATAAAAGTGCTTGCATACAAGACAGGACAGGGTGCTATCTATGGCTGACTCTGAATTGGCTGAAGCAACACTCCTAGCTATAAACAGACATATTCTTAAACATTCATTGTAAGGCCAAAATATTTTCCAATTACTTTAAGTCCGAATACTGAGCATGCCTCTGTTGTCCATGAATCGACACTTCCATTTAGCAAGTATCTGTTTTAGCTGTGTATTCAGGTGAAAGAGGGTTGTGTAGCTATAGCAATTCCTTGTGAAGAGTTGGAAAACTGCCGTACTATTTCATTCTAAACTTTAACAATGAGTTAAAAATTAAACAGATTTCTCATCACTCTGACTTTCTTTACTCTTAGTACGCTTCTTTTTTTGAGAGTTTTGCTACCCAGACACAAGTCAGAGTGAATAATCTTTATCATAGCCAGGAGCATGTCTTTGAAGGTTATGCACCTGCTCCAGGCTGTAACCACTTGATGTCAGGGTGTTATTCAGGTGTATTTTTCCTTCTATTGCCCAAGACAAATCTCTGAAGCACTATGGTGTGACAAATTAGATGAGGTCTTTGTAAAAGTAGCTGCAGAGGTTTCTGTGAACTAATTTGTAGTTTAGAAAGAAACCAGTGACATTGATCCCTCTTTGTCACAAGCCTAACAAGACATTAAAAGCATTATATTATAGAAGGATTTTTCTGTTTTATGAAAAAACAATCATCCGCATTCTACTCATGTCTGGAAACTATAATGTCTGAAGGAAAATGAACATTTAATATTTACATGTATTTATATACATTTTAAGATATAGTACAGTGTGCTGCTCTCCCTAAATTCCAGTGTGAATCGTTGCCTTCTGCCTGCCTAACTGTCTTATGATTTCATTTGAATATGGTGTTCTGGAGTGTTACACATTGGAGGTAACCTTTCTTACTACATCTTTGAAGATTCTACCTCAGGTTGCAAGGCTGCTTTATTAATCAAATTCATAATTACTGCTAAACGAAAAATCATCATTATGCATGCTAAAGACAGTCAGGTAAAAATAAGGGTATATCCGAGAGTCTCTGTTTGTTTTCATCCTGATCTCATTGGGCCAGAATTAAAATAAATTAAATGATTCATAAGTTCATCCTGGCTGGATATCAGCACTTTTTTTTTTCAAATGCAAAAAGGTTAATGAGCTGGAAAGCAGTGAAGAGAATATTCTATAATGCTAAGTCTGTTCCCAGCAGAATCAACTTGTGTGCCAGCAATTTCCCCTCAGACTTACTGCACTCAGTGGTGTCAACAATTACTTAGGGACTGATTAGTGCATGGGTTATCAACACAACAGGCTGCATTGCACTGCCCTTTCAAAAGTGTTATAAGGACTTTCCGCAACACAAATTCTCATAAACTTTCCCTAGAAAAGACCTTTTTGAGTATTTCTGGTTCTGCCACAATTCCGCTCTATGGCAAAGCTGAGACAAGTACAAGGGCTTTTAAGGATAAGAGTACAACTCTGCCAACTCTGAATTAAGCAGTTGAGAAAGCTGATGGCAGCTGGCACAGCCTGCTAATTCCCAGGTGTGCAAGTGACACAAAAGCAGGAAGATTTGTGCCATGGGGATATTTTTCAGAATCGCCCTCATAGGTGCTTTGTAGTTCTCTTGAGAGGTGGTACAGAGCACCAAAGTGAGATTTCATATTGCTTCATGCAGTCATGAGTTGCCATTCAATGCCTTGCTTCTATTGATAAAATAGTTCTTTGCGGGGAGTTTTTGTAAATATTGAATTTTGATAATATAGCTGTAGTACCATTGTAATATATGTAGATCTCAAATTTAATTTAGCTCTCTCTTGTCATGAACTTGCAGGAGATGATGAGCAAGAAGACATTTTGATTTCCATTTCTAAACATGAGTAAAATGTAAGAATATTTGAATGACTAGCAAGGTCCTAAGAGTTTTTTCAGAAAAGTATGAAAATCAGTACTAGATGCTCAAGTGTAAGGCTTGATTTTTTCATACTGTCTTACTATTGTATTATCATTACTTTAGCACTCGATGTATAAAGCATCTCTGAAAATAAAAGAAGAAACTTACAATGAGTAGTTGTCATTTACTATTCCCACTAAATAAATTGCCTTAAACTAACACATACCTTTAGAAATTATGCTGCAAGTGTGAGGGTAAAGACCGGAAAACTCTTGAAAGGTGGATAACTGTTGCTTAGGCAATAGGAAGGGTGTTTCCTATCTTTATTATATCACTTCACAAACATAATCTGTGTGTTTTTTTTTCATGGAAAAGTCCAACCATTTCAAGATGATTATGTCAGTGAAAAATACCTCTTCTCCCATGGTAGCTTGACCTCCTAACTTTTCAGCTTGCAGAGGAAAAACATTAGGTATTTTTCTTTTTTTTTTTTTTTTGTGAGCTGTTTTTAGATCCACTACACATTGAATTCAAATCTAGATGGCATAGGCAGAGATGTGGTTGGGGGAAGGGAAAGCACAGACACCTTGCTATGAGACTGTAGTGTCTCAGCTGTGGCTAGGAAAGGACTAAGAATTCTTGATCAATACTTTAATTCCTTTTGCTCAAGAAGAGTCATCAAATATTATTTTTTCCCTTCTTACTCTCTTTTCTGGAGCAGTAAAGGAGGAAAGGGCAGCCCAAATTGTTTTCCTCATGACATGCATTTCTCAAGCCTGGTCAAAATTATCTTTGCTCCTGCAATACTTGTGTATTACTACAATTACTACTTTGTGTTGCTACACTGTTGTAGAGGAATCAGGAGAGGGGGAAGAGGCCAAAGGGAGGAAGAGAGAGGGAAAGTACCTGAGTTGCATATATCATTTTCACAAGTCTGAAAAGAATTGCATTATAATGTCATCTGCACCTAATTCATACATTTTTTACTCACAGTAGATCTGCATAGTGTGTTCTTATAATATGACCAACCTTCAAATAATTTGGCAGAATAAGTTTTCTTTGCCATAATTGAAAAGTGTAACAAGATCTACAGTAATTCCATTTTGAACTTATTGCCCATCTCTCCCCAAATGACTGCATTGTGGCATTAATAGATGAATTACACAATTAAAATTAAAAAGTGTGTATCAGTGCATTTTTTTAGTGCTAAAACTCGGGTATGTTTAATAATGGTATTCACAACATGCATATATTACAATCAGGTATCAATGTTTCCTTGTGTCAGTATTTGGATAGAAAACAAAAACTTAAATCCGAGTAAGGTAGCAGTACAGAAACTGTAAGCTGGCACCAAGTCCACAAGCTGTCCCACTCATTTCCATTGTGGCAGGACTACTAGCATTGTTTCAATTAAACATGTACTTTCCTGTTTGCCTCAATTATAGAAAACACTTCTAGGAATCAAGTCTTAAATGCATAAATCAACAGGCTTATATGTCTCTATTCCTTTGGTCTGATGTCAGTAATATGAATGTACTAATTTAACTTTCTATGTGACTTTGTTAGTAGTTGCTTTTTTGTGCAGTCTTTAATAATAAAGTAATAGAAATATAAAGTAAATAGTTGTTAATTGCATAGTTGCTGATTACCTGGGTTTGCTTATAGCCTGCATCATTTGTGAGAACTTCAGAGCGTATCTAATTTAGTTGGGTTTCTACTGCTATTCACTGTGAGATTTTAAGAGTATAAATTATGTCCTTGAAGATATTAGGCTGTTACTGCTTATGCCTCAAGGGCTTGGCTCCAATAGACATTTTAGAAAAGAAATACACACTAAACAATAAACAAATTATGCAAATTAATGAACAGCAATCACGGTGAAGACTGTAGTCAATTTATATTACGCGTGTCCTTGACTTTCAACACAAATATCTAAATTGCCAGTGACACAGTTTTTAAAATAGATATCTCATTTGGAAACTTCTGTTAATCATGGAACACCTCCAGGATCCCACAGCGCGGAAGAATGTCTTGGAACACACCTGCTTCTCTTGATCAATTGTATAACAACCTGCAGGTGCAGGCGTGTGTGTGTGTGCGTGTAGATGCTTTAGGAGACCACTTGGTGCTAGTGGTTAATCATTCTCTGCATGTAAATAGGGTCAGGCATCCTATTTAACTAATGCAAGATGCTAAATGAAACCTGACTTAAGCTACTGTTTTATATGACCAAGTTTCTTACTTTTGCACTGTGTGATCCATTGCTTCATAATTTCAGCTAGAATAGAAACTAATAATTGATTTTCACATAAAGAAATCTTTCCTGTGCAAATTCTTAGTCTTTATCAAAGTAATTTATAAATCTATGGAACATTTAACATATAATGCTGCTATTTTCTCTCAGTTTTGGTATGAAGAAAGGTATTATTCTTTACTTAACACTTTCCATCTGTATATATGAAGATACAGTTCTTCTCTATAGCAGAGAAAGTGAAGACTGTTTTTATCAATAAGCAACCCCTACAGAAGCAAAAGTTACAAGACACATAAATAAAAATAAATAAATTTTAAAAGTCTTTACAGCCTCTGAGGCTAACTTCTATAAGCAGGGAAAAAGGAAGTCTGGTAGGTATGTCTGGGAGAGGTAATATTGAAGGCCAAAGTTTTTAACATTGTCTTCCTCCAATTTCCCAGGTGTCCCCGGAGGAGCCCTCAAAGTTACAGAGGGAAGTGTCGATGGAGATGATGGCTCTCCAAGGTCCTGTTGCCTGGAATCAGCTCTGTGACTGATCTGTCTTTGGATCATATGGTAAAATAGCAGGGAAAATGTCCTTTCCGTAAGAAGGCATCTTATGAGGAGAAGTGATTCAGTCAAGAGGTTAGCAGGGAACAGAAATCATGGCTTTAACACATGTGGATATGTCAGTCTGCCGTGGATTGGAGAACTGAAAAAAGAAACTTCTTGTATTAAAAATATGTGTCATTTCTTTGCCCTCAGGGTCTGATGAGGTAGGTGGAACAGCATGCTTTATCCACAGAGAATTGAGCTAAACTAATATCTTGCAACCTAGGTTTTTTCCATAACAGAGATGTAATATAGCTTTCAACAAATTTGCAACAGATAATGCAGCTCATGTATGAGAAAGACAGTTCTGAATCAGTGTATTTGTCATTACAGCTGAATCAATAGGAAGTAACTGGTTTTCTTAAGTGATATCCTATTCTCTCATTTAATATTCACTCCCAGAGGTAGAGTTAGCTAATCATGTGAATGGCATCTCTTGAAGTGTGAGCAATAAAGCTCCTAATGAGATATTTCTTTGCAAAGTCTGACTGCTACAGCATGAAAGTTTTATAAGTGGTGTAGCATCGGGCAAGTTGCCCTCATTTAAAGTCACCAAAGAGGTGAGAGAATGTTCTCAAACAGGCAGTTATCTGGTTCCTTGAGCAAGTGAATCATCAAATAGGGGAAACTTCAGCCTCTCTGCAGGAGTGCACTCATTTTCAAATCCATTAGACGTATTCTGGCTTAGCTAAGATTTAAACCATCTTCCAAAAATACAAAAATCAATGAAACCTTCCTCAAAATTTTTAAAAAGTGGTTTTAAGCAGCAGTAAAACAAGGTTCTGAAGTTTTCCCTGGACTAAAATTTAAAGAGCCAATGTTACAATATATCAGCTAACATACTGTATGTTTTAAAATATGAAGACAAGATATGCTGCTATATAATACCTGTTAATCAGTCTAAGTGAGAGCAGAATTCTCTCAATCAAGCAGATTCATCAAAACATTCATCATTACACTTTAAACTTAATTTAGACAATGCTAAAGTATCTGGAAGATTTCTGTATAGAATATACATCTTTCATGTTTGTTCTTCAAAAGCTATTGTGATTTATTTTGCAAAATAATAGGCTACATTTTCGTTCCTTAACCATGTATATTTGAGAAACTAAGGAGATCTTCCTCTACGGGAGACAATGATAGCAACGCAGGGGAAAAGCAGAACACACAGGGCTGATGACAATTCCTGTTTTGGATGTAGGCAGCTTCTACAGAAGATAGATAGGGCAGTTTAATGGTGTTCTTTAACTTTCTTTAGATAAGGTTTGGGGACATATAGACTTTCAACTTCTTCCAAATCTCTTCCAGCCCATGCCTGGATGTAGCTGCACAGTGTGGTCCCCACAACTGATGTGCCATGTTCTCCTCAGGGTCTCAACAGAAGGGACATGTTTCTGTCAGCTCCACTTCTCCTCTTTGCTATGTTTTTCTGCGTACCTTAAAGGAGCTTTAGCGGGACGCTGTTTTGAAAATTACATTGATAGAAAGTTTGGCAATCAGACTTTACCATGAAAGCTGCAACGTCAGTACCAGCAGTGGCATCGTGCTTTCTGATCCTGATACTCTCACTCAGTTTTCCACCCGCTGCTTTAGTAGACTGAAGTGATTTATGAAGGGAAGCTTTTGCTCTCCTGCAGAGAAATCTGACATTATTCAGTTTGATAAGCAGAAGAACAAGTTCTAAGGGTAGCCAGTCATATTGCAAAACTGTTATGAGCTATGATTTTCATGAGATATGCAAGGATGAGTCATGGTGTCTCAGACCTGCACTCAAGTACCGAACTAATGCTAAAGAAAAAAGTAAAACAAACAAACAAAAGAACCTTGGTGCTTTCTCTAGCATTTTCATGTACAAAATTAATAAATACTGAAAATAATACGAAAAAAATGGTATAAAAGAGTAGTCAAGGGATATTTTCTTTTGAAATATTTTTATGTGCTAAGATATGGTGTTAGATATCACACCTACTTTGTGTTTTATTTTGATTCTATGTAAAAGTTTCTCTCCCTTGTATTGCACATATTATAGAGGAAGGTCACTAAAGATAGTGGCAAAATTGTCTAGGAAAACAGTGAAATAGCAGAACCTTTCTTCCTCTCATCCATCCAGGCTTTGCACCTTTTTTTCTAAATACAGTCAGCTTTATGTTGTGTTATAAGGAAAATTGAAATATTTAAAAATAAGGAAGGGAAAGTCAAAAAAGAAATGTTCTGACTTTAGAGAAAGAGGGGCATATTGTCATGCTCCGTTACATCAGCTCTAGGTCAAAAAGGCTACCTGTGCATTTGAGATGAACATGATCTCTATCCGAGCACAAGAAGAGGAGATACAGAGTAATTGGAGTAGCTAGCAATCTTGGGCTATGTGAATGTAGGAGCAGATCTTCAGCATTAGGGTACAAGTCACTGTGAGATTCAGGCTTGGACATCACCAGCTTAAATTAGCAGTTTATCTGAGTCCAAAAGGGTGGAAGCAGCTGCAGGGATAAAGGATGATGAATCACATGACACAGAGCAAATGTAACTGTGATTAATGGGCCATCACAACACAACAAAAAAGGGAGCCAACTGTGCGAAGAGATAACTACCACCACAAAGAGCAAATTATTGTCTAAGGTGATGTAATTAACTTCAAGCCTCCCCATGACTTGGATGGCTGATTCCAATGAGGCTTGCTATTGTGCCCACAATAATGACAAGGTTGGGGATTCTTAGTTTAAATACTGGGCTATTAAGCTTCATTTTCATCCATTGCAGAGAACTGATAGAATGTCAAAGTTGAAGATATGGCAATTTGTAATAGTACAATTACAATATAGTGTTGTGACTGGTTCAACTAACATTCTCTATGAGAGGACAATTGGAAGAAAAGCTCGAGCAGAGTGCCTTGTGATTTATGGGGTCCTTTAAATATTTAAATTCAAGACTTATTGATTATACTTTTGTCACTATATGAAGTCAAAGTGGTTCCAAGAAAGTGTTGTGTTAAAGTAGCTGTGATTAAAAGTGTTTTTTGTTCTTTATCCTCATGAGCTATATTGTGGATAGGCAAGAGGTATTTTTCTTGTTCTTTCCAATTCTTCCTTTAGTCTTCAGAATCTTTCACTAGATTACTTGCTAAAAGTGTGTTGATTCATAAGATATCATCTTCATCTGTTTAATGAGAAGAACGCCATATTCAGACAATTTATTAGCATTTTCTTCTTCTCTGTTTCTTTGAATTAGAAATGAAGATTAATTCCTTAAAGGAAATGTGCTGACAATTGGAAAAAAAAGGAGTTTTCCGAAAGCTCAATACCTGAAAATTTGAAATTGAAATTTGAATGAATTTTTTTGACAGGTCTGTGTTTTTTCTAAGCTGTTCTAAGAATAAGTAAACTAAGTAAGGCACTGCCATCTTAATGTAGAAAGTATGTTTTCAATGCTTTTAATTTTACTACTAAATGTAAGTGGGACTTCAGAGATTCTCAGAAGTCTTGAATCATAATAATTACTGCATAACTTCACTTGCTGACTAACTTCAGTTCAAATTGGCAGTTGTGTCTATTCATATCTGTAAAATAAATAATGACACGTAAAATTAATATTGAATTATACATCAAAATTGCCAGTTTTGAAAATGTTCTGGGTCATAACTGAGAAAGCTAAAAAAACTTGATTGCAACTCTTTCTGGATGTATCGTTTTCTAAGTTGGGTTTCCTTCTGAGTTATTTTTCCTTATTGTCTTGTTACTCATATTATTTCCTATTATGGTGCTACTGATAAAGAGCCATGCATAAGTGTCCTAAAATCTTCTGACCTCTGAAAACATAACTTTGGTTAGTTTTATTGCACTTTCTGACTTGGAAGTGTGCCTTACTTCTTAAAGCTTTTAAAGTTTTCAAAATCTTACAAATCAGAGGTGCACTTGAGATTGACTAAAAAGTGCTACATAGATGTTTCTACAATCCTTGCTGAGATAGTGTTGAAATGGCATGTTGCATGCAGCAATTTTTACCACTATAGTTGTAAAAATTATATAGTTAATAGTTATTATTTTATGATCTCCTCTTGAAGTTTAGGATTTTGAGATTCCTGATACAGATATGTCACAACTCCATTTGTTTGTATAGTGTGTTAAATGTGTTATACAACCAAACTCAACCTCTGAGCTTGTCACCAAATACCGTGAATAAATCTCTTAACACCAATGTAGTATTAAGAAGCAGGCATTCACTTTATTGAAGTGCTGGATGCATGGCGAAGAGCTCCACCTATTGTGCGTACCTTAGGGGCTGTTTGCTAAAACTTTCATTTCTCTATTATTACATATGCATTAAATTCTAGGAATGATCATACATATTGATTCCATTTCCTGGAACTAATTACAATATACCCCACTCCCACGTGCCTGTGCTCTCTTTCTCTTTGGTGGTCTCTGGTGGTCTTTTGAGACCCCTGGTGGTCGTCTTTCTGCGTCCATTCAATGACCTCTAGTAACTCACTTCCATATATGGCCTAACTTTGGCTCAGAAGGCCCTGTTTTGGTTCTACTCCCCTGTTTCAGTCAGTTCTTCAAAGATATGGTGGTCCTTTTCTTTGTCCTCAACCAATGTTCTGGTTTTTGTCCATATTCTCTCATAATATATCAGCAAAAGCAATGAAAATATGTCCTTGGATGCATTCTCTTCTGGAGTTTCTCATAACAAGCTGACCTCTAGGTACTGTAGATGTCTAAACAAGATCAAAAGTAATCAAGCTATGTAAACAAAGCTATGAACTGATGTAGCTTTTAAAAAAAATTCTTGTAGAAGATCAGTTTTGTTGTTGTCTCAGACACAGTATTAAAGTTACTTAGAAACTACTGATTACTATGTTTAAGAGTTAATGTTATATTAATATTTTTAGGTCAAAATATATATTACCTGTTTCAATGAAACATGCATTTATAGAAATCAAGGTGACATTTTCTATTATTCTATCCTGTTCTCATTCAAGGAAGAATCAGAAATATCCCATAATCTGAGCACAAAAAGAAAATTGGTATTGCAGTGTTCAGTTATGGAGTTAAATCTGTTGAAATAACAGTTATGCAAGTATGAGAAACCATTACATCATAATGAATATAATCAGGAGTTTTGACATTGCAAAATGAGACATGACAATTCTAAAGCAAAATATTTCTTATTTGTTCTTGAAATAAGTTTTGAACAAGTTAATGTAATATAAATGCCCAATTTCAGAAAGCTGTTAGAACTGTATGGATGAAACTGCAGCGATTTATGCTGAATTAGGATTTTAGCATCCAAAGCTGAACTAGAAGGGAATGCTTACATAGGCCTTTGTTTAGTTTCGCTTATAACTGCAGGCTTCTCATAAGGAGAAAACTCCATTGCCAGTAAACAGTTTACTTGCATTGGTTCATCACTTTAGTTTTCTGCATTATTAATAGACATTAGATAATAAATGTGATTTATGAAAGACCAGAACAGCAAGTCTGTAGCAGAATAGTCTGGGTAATGCTATGGCAGGTAGCCATCAGGTTTAGGATATGGAATTGTCATAGATATTCATCTTTATGAAGAAGGAAAATATGCTTCCCATTACAGAATTAACATGGTACAGATATTTTGTTCATAAATATTAAAAGCAAACAATCCAAGCTGAATAGACAGGACACTGGCAAAAATTCAACAAGCTCCATGATTCATTTTGAGAAAGTGTTATGGACTCATTTATTTTTGAATTGATATATTGGGTTCTTTAATAAAATGTTCTTCTGTTTCATACAGTATGTGCCTAACAAAGATAAATTGTAGTTGGTCTGTATAGAAACCAAGCAAAAGTGAGAAAAATCCTGTGAAAATGCATTCCCCATTAAAAGCTGAGAACAAAGTCTGTATCCTGGTGAGGTCAGAGGCAAAAATTCCATTACACTGAATGTGGCCAGTGTTACCCTTCCTGCATTTGCGGGGATTTCTGGACAACTGCTTCATACGCTATGTGAATAGTCAGCGTCTTTGACTAGATGCAATGAAGAGCACAGTGTGTGTCTCCATTATAGTTTGTCAAGACTGCTGTAGATATTTTCTACAGAGTATGTTCCCTGAAAAAAAAAAAAAAAAAATTGGAGGTGCTTTGAAGTATAATCTCTATCCTCAATTTACAGGTATTACTGCCATAAATAACATTTTTATTTCCTTTAACAATAAAGGCTAGACCACTAATCTTTCTTAAAAGCTTTCCCAGCTTTATGTCCCCAAACTAAAACCCTGACTCAGTGGTAATTACTATTTAGCATCCATTCCCTCTTTTGCCAGCAATGTTGACAATTTACTAAAGAGTGCTGCTAGGTTTCTTCTCTGGAGGAAACATGATGTATAAATTCATCTCACAGAATGACCTCTGAGCAGACTCTGTCCCATGGCCACAGCAGGACCAATCTTCAAAGTTGTGTCCGGTCAGGATCACAACACGGGGGGAGTGGAAATTGTCTCACCTCATAGACAGTTCATTTGGTGTGTTGGGATTCACTCGTGAACTGGTATCTGTGTTTGTCTTGCACAGCCATTGCAAATCCAGAGTTCTGTGATGTTCTTTCCCAAAATGATACTTGCTGCAGTGAACGCTGTATTTCCACAGGTGCTCCAGAAACATTTCTGAAAAGGAAAAAAGTTGCCTATGAGCCATATATATCTATCTAAATATGAATATTCAAAGATGCTCAGAATTTTGCCTGGGATATCAATTTTAAATTGGGAACCTCATCTTATATTCATCAACCTGACACGTGTCTAAGTCTGACGTGCACACCAAGTGTGGGATGAGGGGATGTCTTTTGTGAAGACTCCTCCTGTTTCCTGCAGTCAGTGCATGTGACAGTGAGGCTGAGCAGAAGGCCCTGTGGGAAGACAGAGACGGTAGCACATTTGTCACCTCACTTACTCCCCAAGCAATCTTTCTCTAACTAAAGCTGTTTGGCTCCTTATCTCGTAATTTCCCAGAGTAGTAGAACCTAATTAAACCTTTTTTTTTTTTTTTTTTTTTTTTTTTTTTAAACATTAAGAAAACAATACTGCTAAAACTTCCCATACTTAGCTTTTCTTTTTGGAGAGAGAAGAACAGAGAGCAAATAGCAAAACACAGAAAATCAAAGACAGTAATTACCTTCAGCTGAAAGGCAGAACTCACTTCAACATCAGCTATGTCTTAAAGTGTAATTTTTCCCTCCAAACAATACTAACATGTTCATTTAATCTAAAACCTGTCAAAAACTTCCTATTTCTAGCATGAGTGTATTCTATAGATTAGTTTTTATACCACAAATACTCCTCTTTAAAAGACTTAAAAGGTGTTTCTTTTTGTGTTTTTTGTGTACATTGCAATGTTGTGAATCTCTTCTCACAACAACATGCAGGCCTGTACATCATGTCTAATAAATTATGTTGTTAATACTTAGCTGTATATTTATAGTTTAGTTTATGGTAAAATGGGAAGAAAATCATTTAAAAGTACTTAAAGAAATGACAATTGGCTTCCTGGGGGATTGAAAGTTGCCAAGTTTAATGCTCTTTTACAGAAATAGATTGTAGGCAAAAAAAGAGCTTCCAGATCAAAGTTTCCTCTATAATTGTCAAGCTGTTCTTGGTTTAGTTATTTCTGATTGAGTTATTACTCTTCTCATTGTGTGTCTAGTCTTACTCAAGAGGAAAAGTGATTTGTTCCTCTTCAGTTTAAACTATTTTGGAAGCTCCAAAACAAGAATGTTAATGGTGTAATTGT
The DNA here is from genome assembly GCF_003342845.1 of Nothoprocta perdicaria. Taxonomy (NCBI): domain Eukaryota; kingdom Metazoa; phylum Chordata; class Aves; order Tinamiformes; family Tinamidae; genus Nothoprocta; species Nothoprocta perdicaria. The sequence goes on from NW_020456176.1 coordinate 2,871,346, forward strand.
TCCATTATCATTATTCAGAATAAAGCAGGCTGTTACATTGTATTATCTTTTACATATAGAAATATATATTGACTGTCAAGTTAAAGAAAAAGAGAAAATTTCCTTTCTTTCCCCAAATGCATCACAGATCAATTGCTGTCACTTGTGTCAGAGGACGATTCCAGATAAGAGTACTAACAAACAGGGAAATCCACAATTTTATTATCTATCCCTTTTTCAGTGCCCAGGCTTTCATTGGGCAATGAGCAGATATTTTCAATGAGCTGTCTGCAGCGGCCCTCAGGTCTTTTCCTTGCTTATTGCTATGTGAAAGATATTTCAATTTTTTTTTTTATTCCTGTGTATATCAGTTTGTAGTTATCCAAAAATAATTCAATTTAAGCAAAGGACTGTCTAATCAGAGCCAGAGCTTCATATTTCATAAATATAATAATATGGTTTTGGGATTTTAGTAATATTGAGGAAAAAAAGGTACATAACCTATGGCATCCAATTTTATCAGTCTTGCTGTTTTTGTAACCCATTACAGGGCAGATAATAAATCATTTGTTTGAGGAAAAGAAATAAAAAAGCCCTCAGCTTCCCTTTTGTTGCCCTGGCTTTAGACATGACTACAGTGCTGACATTCCTTCATCTCTGTGTCTTTTGTAAGTCACGCATGCTGTTTCACAGCACTTCACGCTCTTTAGGACTCCCATCTGACATTGATTTATCTTTACATTTTCAGTTTTTCATGCATTCCTCTGCAACCAGAGTTTCTCTGCTTCTAACTCAATGGAGATAAAAAAAAAAAAGTCATTTGAAGTGGGCTTACATACCGTGGGGTTTAGGTTCAAAGCTGCTGTGTTGGGGTAAAAATCACTTTTCAGTGTTCCTATTTTAAAATTTGTTTTTGCTGGTTGTGAAGTAGAGTGTCACAAAAGGTTGAGCGAGCAAACAACATAAAGTCTCTGTGCACATCACACAAAGCAAGCAATAATTTCACCTCTGTGAAGCTTTGGCCATTTATGATGCATCTAAGGAGTGGGTTTCTGCTCTCATCCATTGGCCATATTCTAGACCATTTCTGGAATTTAGAGCTTTGATATGATGAGAAAAAAGTAATTTTTTAAATACAAATATTATCATTTCAATTCTAGCTCCTGCAAATACAAATCTTAAAAGAAAGAGTTCAGAGGCAGCTTACCAAGCTGCAGCTACTTGACACCCTATGTAATAATTGAAATAACCAGTGTTCAACCATAAAAGCTACTTGTGCATTGCTTCCAATATTTTTCTTTACATCAAACTAACCACTTCTGTGTATAACCACATTTTTGTTGCACAGCAAAAGCTCAGAGAATGTTTTACCTATACCCATGCTTTGCTCTTACTAAGGTATATAATAGAATAGTGATTCCCCCCTGCTATTGCGAAGCACAAGGTGTTCATCAAGCAAGCGGTGTGCTGGGAGCAAGCTCTTTTGGACAGCTGTCTGTTGAAGCTTCTGGGATTGCCTTAGTAGGGAAAAGTTATTTCCTTTTTGTTTGCCTCAGACTCTATCATTTTGCTGGGAACAATACTGTCTTCTTTTGTGCCGTGCTTTCAGAGCAGCTTCTAAGAAGCACTGTAAAAAAGGCTATTATTACTTTCTAAAGGAGGCACAGACTTTGAAGCTTAGGTTCAAAGCCTCCATGTTGAGGTGAAAATCATTTTTCGAGCATTCCTCTCCTTCTGAAAAGGTGGTCCCATCAAGGGGATGGAAAGCTACTTGAAAACAATATGTACTGAATTCATTTACAGAAGATTTAAGCTATCTCCTAATTAGGTGGTTTTATGAACAACCAATAGAGCATTATAATTGAACATTGCACTCAGCTACTAGCATGTAGTTGAGCCAAATATTTTGGTACTTGAAGTATACCATAAATAGTCTCAGCAATGAGTGGTGAAAAGAAATGATTACCCATATCCTAGAAAAACAAAGCATAATAATGGAAGGCAAATAGGGAATAATTTATCAAAAGCTTTAAAGAAGAAGGTGGAGTTTTATACTTCAGGCTAAGATTGTTCTCATTAATTACTTCTAAAAACAAACTGTAGAGATTATCTGGGTCATGTCAGGACGTTCCTACCTTCACCTGCTCAGATGCACTGCAAAATTCTTGCCTCGTGTGCTGTATATGCTTTTGTTCTTGTACCATATTTATGGAGACTATCTGGCTTTAAGAAAACAGGATGTTGAACAGGATCTGTTCAACAGATTTTACAAGAAATTGCAACTCCCTAAAATAAAACACAGTAAATCATTATGCACTAAAACAGGATTCTGAGAGTGACATTAGTTCCATTTATCAACAAGATCTCTCTTGAACAGATTGTTGCCCTTTCCTCCACTACTGTCCTCATGAGAAAAAAATATGTTATTATAATATTTTGCTCTTACAGTTGTTAATGTTCTCTTAATTAAAATATTTTTCTTTTTCTTTTCAGAACAATGTAAGGAAAGAGCTATTTTCATTGGCAAATTAGGTGTGAGACCTATCCTAAGGGCGGTATTGTAGTAGCAAAAAGGGTAAAAAAAGTCTTTGAGGAGGATACATATAACTAATTTTGTTTTGATCACACAGCTTAACCTATTAAAATTGCAAGGCGTGCCTCTAGCTCTACGTTGATATCATATAGCTGCATTGTATTTCAGGTCATAGGGTTTCTCGTTACACAATTTTTTGTTGATCTTTGCCCAGGTGTTCTTAGGGTGCTTTAAGTAAGCTTTAGTTTATTTTAGCTGCCTTGCACCCCTAGAAGCTGAAATTGAGATAGTGTAAAGACAGTCTGGGCCTTTCTTATGCACTGAAAGGTTTGGAAAGGCGTTTTTTGTAAGAGCTGTTATGTCAGCTCTCTGCTGCCTGCTTGACAAATCTCCTGTGTAAGGATATTCTTAAAAGCCATGATTAAGCTAGTTTACAGCTGTTTTGTGGCACTGGAGAGAGCCTAAGGATTTCTAAGATTGTCTCCAAGTAGACCTGATGGACTTGAATGTAAGTCATGTGATGCACTTTTTCGGTTTCTAAATCTGTTATAGGAGACTGAATAATATTTTTGAAATAAAAGACAATAGTTAATGAATATGTAAAAATACACTGATAGCTCTGATGATTGTTTCCTTGAATACCTAAAATGAAGAAAGGTAACACTACATCCATTCTCAATGCTTAAATTCCCACCGAGTTGTCACACTAAACTGCACCACTGTTTGTGATGTTGTCTTGTCCACTGACTTCAAATAACTGTATAGATCAAAAATGTGTTCTACATATGTATGTACTATTCTTGTGTGCTATTTATATAAGTAAAGCTAATAGCTTGTCAGAGTAGTTTTGTTTTTTCTTCCTCCTTAAAATTTGAGCATTACATACAGTGCAAAAGTTGTCCCATGTGACTGCCATCCTGGTTTACTTGTTTCTCACCTTCCCAGTGTTTCTCAACCACAGCAGTTACACTTGTGGATTTAGTCTATGAACTCTGTATTTAAATTTCTTTCAGTGGGATTAGTTTATCATGCATCACTTCAGATTCATGTAATCTGAAATAAGCATCCTGTCCTTCATGTGTCCTTTACTTAGGCATGTTTATGTGAACTTCAATCTCTAGTGAATGGAAAAAAAGAAAAAGAAACTCCAGGTATGAAAGAGAAAAAGAAGCCTCAGGTGTAAAGGATTTATTAACTAATAGTCACAAAATTACCCAAAGTTGAAATGTGTGCAAAATCCATGAACATTTAACTGTACAATGAACATCTAATGAGCAATAATGTTCCTTGATCAAAGATATACCAAAAGAACTCTGAAATAAAGCCCAAAATGTTGAATCTGGGTAAGAAGTCTTAGATTCTGAGGACTGGAGGTTCAAAAGTTTTTGGAATTTGGTGTGAAAAAATAGCGAAATATGCTCATAAATGGTTGCATAAACAGCATTGCTTGTGTTGTATAGAGAGTATAGCTACTAAACAACATTCCTCTTTTACATTTGTTAACTTAAAGGTCAACTGGCACATGCCATTGATTTTTTTTCAGATACTGTAGTTAAACAAGTTCCACAAACAAATTTATTATAGGTGATTCATTGAATGCTTGCAGCAGCACAGCAGAGTTTAATTTTGAATGCAATCAATAGACCTCCATATTTCCAAAACAATGCACAGCTAAAAGAAGTCTGATACATACAGAGTGGGGCCTATGGTCACTGACATTTTCAGTCAATAATGTTTTGAGAAACAACAAGCTATGTTTTAAATCATCTATAAATTCATTGTTCTTGTGATACAAGGGTAACTGCTTTAGAAAAAAAAAAATATCTGCTGAAAAACAAATGCTTTTCCCTTGCCTCCATGGAAGAAAGGAAGGTTACAATAATGTTTATTTCTTATGGAGGAAATAATAATCATGAGTAAAAGTAACAAAAGATGGTGGGCAATGTTTCTTATAATAATAGTTTGAAAGTGTTCTACTCATTTCCTTCCTCATTTTCCTTAGCTACAGAGATTTTTTTTTCCCCAGAAACAGAGGGTATTCAGTGGTCAGCTGTGTAGACTTAAATATTCTTTGGAATTACATATTGACATAATATGAGTATTTTATCTTGTACTGTGAGCTGATATAATATGGATATTTTAGCCTCTACTTCTATCTTCTACTGCAAAGTGACAAAACCAGAGATGTCTTTTTGTACAAATCTGTTGAAAGGGAAAAGGCAAGCAAATTCTGAATATAGCAATGAAAATATTTAGGGATACCTTGAAGCTGGATCTAACTTCAAAGTCGACTCTGCTTCACCTGGGTAGCTGGATCAGATGACCTCCACAATTTTCTTCCATCCTAAATTACTTTGTAATTCTAAATTGGGCTATTCAGCTGCAGGTCCCTAAGACTATAAAGTCAAGGTGCTATCAAAGAGGTGTGAGGAGTGTTGTGCTTAAAAATTAATCCCATTTTTCCAAGTAGTCTTCAAAAGAAGGTAGCTACTTTAGTTGCCCTGCCACAAAAAGAAAGGATATGATCCCAAATCAATCTGTCTGTTTTACAATCAGGGTAAGGAAACCTGGTTACAGTTGAATAAATTACTGGAAAATATCGTGTTAACACTATGCATTGTTTTTATGCATATAAATTTGAATATAGGAAATATCAACATTTTCCACTGCTTGTTAATCTCATGGGGAGTGTTACAAAGGGTTTTCTTCAAGATTTCATCACCTACTGTGAGTTTTGCAGCTTCAAATATGAAATGTTTCTTGCTGTAAATTGACAGTTCTTGTTCCACTTTAATCCCAAGGGGCTCTTCTAAAGAGAAATGAAATGCAACAATCAAATTGTGTGATAGGAACTGACAGGTTGATTTGTAACATTTAAAAGACGTCTGCTAATATTATTAGGCAATTTGATATAGTGGCAAAATGCAATTCGCTATTCTACAAACACTTTAGTGCAGTTTCAGTAACTTAGATGTATTTTATATTTTATTCATTGTGTGTTTTGTCTCTATATTCAAGAAAATAACAAATGTCTTATGTCAGAATATTTTTATAGCTTTTTCTTCTAATCCTCCAAATTTTCACACTATGTTGTCATGTAGACAAATATGTGGAGAAACCTGGTTGTCTTTTAAATGGCATATACTTAGTTATTGTCCTCTCAAAATAGAACATGTACCTCTGTACTAACTCATTCGTTTCCATTCCACATCTAACGTCTTTTCCACTGTGAGGTGTCTGGTCCTCTTAGTTTATACGAACACCTGGAACCTAAGTTTTCTTGGCAGATTCTGAAGATATTATTGAGTGGAAAATATCACCAAGGGTAAATTATTCAGCTTTTTTTTTTTTTTTTTTTTTTTTTTAAAATTCATAGGTTTGGCGAGCAACAGTTTTTCATTCATCTGATCCATGAGCATTTGGAGAGTTGGTGTTTTTTTTTTGTTTGTTTTTTTTTTTTTTTTTTTTTTGGTAAAATTCATACAAAACACTCCTTCAAGCTGAGGTACTTAGTGACAACAGATGGCACAGGAACAACCACTGATGCAACAAGCTGACCTGCTATGAACTACAGGATAAGGCCTATCCAAAAAAAGATGATATGGGTCTCTCAACACACACATCCTCTTCCTAAATGTCTTCCCTAAAAAGATTAAACTGAACCTCTTTAAAATATGACATAAATTACTTGTGATGTGTGAGTCAGTCCAAGATATATACAGCTGTGATGGATGCTAGCTGCACTTCACTGAAGTCAATAAAAAACAAATCAGAAAGAAAGAACCAGGCTCATGTGCTGTGTATTTCTTTCCCTAGGACTTAGAATTGATAATATACAGTGAAATGGATTGTCTACTGTGGAGGTCTCTTTTCACTGCAAGCATAAGGTCTAGTCATTAATGGTTTACACCCACTTTATTTCATTGGTTTTGTGTGTATTATATTTGGCTTCCATTGTATGTATTTCAATGAAAATGCATTGGGATTGTTCCGGAGAGTGGAGCATGGTCGTCCTTATGGTGAGCAGGGTACACAGAGGTGCATGGCCTATCCAGTTTTTCCTTTTTTTTTCCTTTTTTTCCTTAATAGTTTAGGAAAGACAATTTCTGTCTCACTGATAAATAGCCAAGGTATTACATAAAACTTGTAACATTTCCCAATGTTCAATTAGTCTTTTTCTATTAAATGTATTTATTCTAATAGACAACAACAGTGGAAGAAGAAAGATCTGTGAACAGAAAAATATAGAAAGCTATCATTTGAAGAAAGGATGTATTCTTGCGAAACACAGTGTCAATCAAAAGCAAGATATTGCCACAATTTTATAATGCAAAAAGCAGCCATCACAAAAGCTTTGCAAAGCAGATTTTCCATATTTCCTCAAATAAATTAGTGTTCCTTATTTCCATAATAATACAAATGTTATTTATCTGTATGTAGAAAATGTTATTATTAATTACTACACAAACAGAGTCCCAAATGTATATGTCATATATGTAGATGTTATGCCCTGGAAACAAAAGGAAGCTGTTGTAAGCCGAGCAGCAATTGCAGTTAAGTTGCAACTAGCAGAATGTAGCTTTTTTTCTCTCTTCCCAGGGTTCACATGCAGTCTACAGGAAACTGGGAACTATATTCAGTTCTTCCAAGTACTAATTACATTTCTCAACTACAAGAAAAATCTCTTATAAAACTGAAACAAACTTTTCTAAACATAATTTTACCATATGTGTAATACAAATGTCCAACAAAACGGTTAATTTTGGGACATATTTTCAGAAGTTTGATGACTGTGAAAAAAATACCTCATATTCAATGACTATGGTGAAAAGCTGTAATGATTTTATTATAACCTACTATGCTATTAATAAAATTGATACAATAGTCAAGGAGTTAGATATGAGATAAATAGCATGGCAATAGCCCCAGACACAAGAAAATCACAGACAGCATAGATTCTTTTCGTATATCGACTAATATATAGGTAGCATGAAAATTGGCCTTGTTTAAAAGATTACTTCTAGCCAATCAGATGTGTTGTATATATATGTTGTAACACTTTCAGGTCTGGTCTTGCATAATGTCGAAGCATTTCCATTTGATCTTGAGAGCTAAGAACAGAAAAATGAAATCACTGTGCCACGTGTATATAGTCTGTAAATTAGAAGGATTTCTTTGGTCAATTTTCTAGGAGGAAAAATAACAAAAATAAATGAGAGGGAATATAAGTGAAAACCGAGCAGAAAAATGCTGGTTTGATACAAGACTTCCTATTTTCTTCCTACAATAAACTGTGTTTTTAATGTCATATGTTCTCCTGTTTTCACCTTTCTGCATTCCCATGGCAGCAACACAATTCAATTATAATACATTGTCAGACATGCTGCAGTGAAGTTGAAGAATTAAGTCACGAGAGAAAGAATTCTGCATATTATGTCTTGTTTTGTAATGGTAGAGCCTTTTGTAAATGGTAGAGTCTAGAAATTATAAATCTACTTTAAACCCTCTATCTTACTGGCTATGTGACAGGAGTATTTAGTAAGAAGAGATCTCAAACAGGAGAAAACTCTGAATTTCTCCTTTATCTCTGTCACTCCACTGATAACACAGTTGGGCAATAAGGCAGTTGCTGCTGCACTACCCACTTAAATAGATGAGAATATCCATTCCCTTTACCCAAATAATTACTGCAGTAGAGTCAGATTGCAAAGCAGACTAGATGATCACAGTATTGCCTCTAGCTCTCCAGGGTCTGAAATTTGTTTCACTTCAAGAACGTAAGTAGAGTCTCAGCTCTTCAGAGACAGAACACAGCTAAACCATTCCAGCACTCAAAATGAAACTGCTCTGCATCCAGATTTAGAGATTTTAAAAGTCTAGAAAGATAATTTAACTGTAATTTCATAATATTCCATAGAGTCAGTAAAAACAGAATGACATGCAACTGTACAAGTAACACTATAATTTGAGCTGTTTCCACCCTAAAATGTCATTTTCTGAGCTGAAACACCAGTCACCTGAGAAACATGAAATTGTTCTTGCACAGGAATATTTTCTAACTCAGAATAAAACAAAGGAAACTGCTTAAATATATTCAGATCAGGTACCTTTGGCAGATGTTACACATAGGATCAATCTCAAAACATATAGTTACCGTGATACCCAACAACTGTAATTATGATCTAAATAAAGGAAGAATAAAATAAAGCACAGTGACAGCCAGAAATGTTATGTAAAAGTAATTTCAGACCCTGCCATGTGACAGTAAGGATGAGTCTGCTGCACTTAAGTAGGTGTTGCCAAATAGTTGTACACTCCTGGCATGCGTTTGAGATAACTGCTAAGAACTGGAATTTTGTCTCGGAGCTGTAGCACTGTAACCCATAGCACAGGATACTCTTGATCGGGGTGAATACTAAGCCTATACATAGTCGAAAACCAAGAAACTGAAAGACTAAAGATGTGAAATTCCTATGCTATTGCAAAATTACTCTTCTGTGACTACATGTGTCTGCAGCAGGTTTTAACCTACGTGTGACAGCAAATATCCATTGGAACCAATTTTTGCCTCTCAAATTCACAGGAGATACTTTTTTTGAACTGAAGGGCAACCATATAAATGTGTGGAGATAGACATAGGGAGACAGAAAAGAGTATCCTATGATAAATATGACACAAAAAGTGAGGAGAGCTGATCCAATTGTTTATTAGAAACTGTTTTTCTGGTGAAAGGAAATATATATCTATGAATTGTCACCTAGGTCTCACATTCTTTTTAGAACAGCAATGCTTTTATTTGCTGGGTTTTTTTTTTCCTAAAAAAAAGTCTAGCACAACTTTTTTATAAGCATGAATATCCCAGTGGCTCAGCATGACTGGCCATGAAATCTGCACATTGAGAGGAGAGTTGCCTACGGATAGGCATTTCAAAGCACACTGAGGCAGATGTGTCTTAAACTCTCTTCCCTTAAAGGCAATTGCCCACAGTACTATTAACCCAATATGGCTTTTCTTAATGTATGTTATTTAGTTTATAGATTGCACACAAGGGGTATACTTAGTCTGTTTCCTATAGCCAACTAGCTGTTTGTATTATGAGATATTACTCTAAATCAGTAGGTATATTATTATAAGAACAAAAGATATTGCAAAGGGCAGCTGTAAGAAAATGGCAAAGTGTATCCTTTTTTAGGGAGAGATGATTTCTGAGTTAGGAAAGTGGTCTGAATTCAGAGGAGAATAAAAACCTGTGCAATTCTTTCCTGACCCACCTTTGAAGCAGAGTGCTCTGTGTGAGCATCCCCTAGACAGCAACAAAATAGGAAGGCTCATGTCAGATAACCCCAAGCATGCCAAAGCAGTACATGCCTTAAGCCTCATCCTCTGACCAAAGCAGCCAGCTGAAATTTCAAATGGACAAGCAAGCTTCACTTGTGACAGCAGTTTCCACAATTTATACAACAGTTTCCATGTTTTGTCATAATTCAATGGCTAAAGTTTTTGCTCAGGAATTAGGAAATTCCGACCCTGCCTTGTTTGAAGTGTCGATACACAGAACCACTACCTGTCAAACTTCCCAAACAGCAAATGAGTTAATCCAAGCTAGAAAAGAGCAATCAAAAATGGAACAAAACAAGTGAAGAGCTATTTAAAGCTGTGCTTGAGGACACTACCTTTTCAGTTAATTGCTCTCTATGTAAGTATGCTGCAACCTGCATTACGGTGTAGAGCAGCCTGAGCTAGCTGCAGGCAAGCTAACTCTTACACCATCAGCAGTCTAGGAGCAACAGCATGGAGCTCTGGGCAGCTGAAATTATGCTGCTTCTTGCTATCACCAAATAATTTTGCTGGAATGTGGAAATTATTCTTCTGCATGAGAAGGTTTTTATCTTTCTAAAAGCCTGCCAAGAACAGCAATAAGGTTTTCCCCCTACATAGTGTTTCATGCAGCCCTGCTGCAAAAGAATCTAAATTTAAGGGACAGGCAGGTCACTGTTTCCTAGCATGGGGCTTCAGAACCAGGGAGGTGTCACCTCTGTCCATTGCTATTCATTGCCACAGGTGAGACGCAGAAGGCAGGGGTCTCAGACTGAGATAAGCATGAAGTAGAAGCAGGGAATCATCAAGGTAGACCTGCTGATAAAATGCTTATGATGGTACAAGAGCCTCCTGAAATCTCCCAAAGCAAGCCAAGGGGTGAAAGCAGCAGAACTTTTCAGTATGGAGCACTGAGTTTCATGCTCACAGATTAAACCACAGGGAAGCAGAGCTACTTGACTTCTGAGAGCGAGCATCCACACAAAGGTTTGTTGTGTTTTAATTGAACTTTCCTGGTATCTGGCTGCCAGCAGTCTCTCTGCTAGACCCAGGGCATCGTGCAGAGAAAAGTGACGCTGGGCTATGCAGGAAGGAAGACCACACTGAGTGCGAGCTAAGACCAGTCTACAGGTATTGCACAAACACAGCAAGTGCCACCTCTGATTGCACAGTAGCCTTCCTGCTGGCTTAGGAAGACAGTTCCTCTTGGAATAAATAACCAACAGCATCTCTTTGTGGGGTGGCTTTTTCACAGCTCTCAGCAATTGACACTTGAAAATGACTTTTACCAGTGACCTAAATTAAACTACACTAGATCCCATTGCCCACAGTTTCCAAAGGCTCTGCTGTCTATGCTGCACCAGCACGATCCAGGGCTGCAAGCTGTTTGACTTGCCTGAATGTGTAAGTGTTAACACCAAATTCATTTGCACAAATATGCAGGCACATGGGGCACTTCTGAATGCTGGGCAATGTCCGTACTCCCTGCTTGCGTGCTCCCTTCATCCCCGAAATAGCACGCACCATGGAAATGCAAAGCAGTGACGTCAAAAGCAGCTATTTCAAGCACCTATATAGGTAAAGCAATTTATTTTAATGAGATGAGAGCAGCAGAATTATACACTGCACTTACATGATTTGCCTGGAAAAATTTGTGAAAGCACATAGGTGCTAGTGATTTATAGCCAGAGAAACTTGGGAACACTGAAACTCACACTTTGTCTTCCCAGTTCCCATCCTGTGATAATTTTGTTGCCATGCCAAACGCCTCTCAAATTCCTCTTCTCTGCATGGCTGTCCTTACCTCCTTTCTTCTATTTTCCTTTAGCACGTGTCCTGCTTACAGCTCTTTTTCTTCCCTTCCACTTGCCCTTACTTCCCTCCTCCTTTTACTATTCTTATTCTACTGTACTTTTAAAAGCCTTTCACCTTATGTTGCTGCCAATCTGTCTCCTAAGGCAGTAAATCAGCACTTGTGGGAGCTGATCCTCCCCTTGCTGACTCCTGCTCCCGCATGTGCCAATCCGGCTCAGCAGGAGGCTGGCGGCCAGATGGCAGCACTAGGACATTTTCAAAATTTGTGATTCTTTAGTGTGTCCATGGAAAGGGTGGGCTGGCAAGGGCCAGGGTAGGTGGTTTTGCTTATGTACTGATATGAAAATTAATGGTGGGGCAGATTTGTTTCTTTGTACTCTGATCAAAAGTCTAAATTCTGCCTAAAGCCTGAGTATTTTGATTCACGACACCCTTATCAGATATAAAGGTAGTATTTTCAGCAGAAATTGATGCAATTCAGTATTTTCTTCTTGTCAGAAATTCAGATCTCACCCAGTGGCTGAGCTGTGTGAACCTGGAATAATCTGGAGAGAAACTCAGGTTCATCTGTGCTTTGATGCTAACCAAAGTCTCCGGTTCAGCTGAGTTTGCCTCAGGAAGGGAAGCCACTTGGCAAGTCACAGCTGTAAAGGTGTCTGTGTTCAGGTGGGGGACACCAGGGGGAAATTCAGAGGTGGAGACTACACATACGATGTAGGTAAACCCCAATGGCAAAATCTGCTCCCCTATCAGGGATTTAGAAAGAAACTGCATGCCTGAAAAGCATCAGACCTGAAGACCATGCAGAAGTGAGGTGTAAGGTGTGAGCATGTGCTGCAGAGTAAATGCATGGGAAGGTGCTCTTCTTCTTGGGAAGACTTCAGTGAATTGTATCTGCAGAGGAAAGCTGCCCGACATCTGAAATTATCAACCTGTGCTAAAATGGACACTGGAATTCTGAAAGCTCTTTAGCTTGTCCATCAACAAGGGTTTCAAAAAAAAGCTATCAATTATTTAACAGCAAATTCTTGCTCCTCTGCTGAGTTCTTCCTGGTTAGGAAAGATCTGTGCTCTGAGAAGTTGCTAGTGGCATTACTACAAGAAGGACATTTCTGATCTCAAAGTCTCCCAGTGTAAAGCCTTATATATGACTTCTACAGTCTTACAATGATTCTAAGCTCTGTGCTATTTCTTGCATGAAAAGTGAAAGGACTTGCAGAAAAAGAGAAATGAGTGGATTATCCTAGGCAGTAATAATGAATGAACTTAACCTGCCTTTCTTTAGGTTTTGTATATTTTATATTGCTATAGCTTTCAACACAGGTGAAGATTAAATAGTTGAAGCAACACAGTGTACTTCAGGCATATTTCAGGCAAGAACTCATATATGTGGATGCTTGCATTTGCTCTTTATCCTATTTCCAGCCCAGCCCACACAGTTTCCCTGCTCAGCTGCTCCATCTGCCTGTGTTGTCTTTTGTTCACTATCCTTTTACTACTGTAAAAGACAATTGTTTACTATTGTAAAAAGCTCTTTGGGATTAAGACACAACCTTGACTTATCCCATAGTCTCTTTTGAGTGCTTAATGCACTTTGGTTGAGAGTTTCAGGATTAGGTAGAATATTTCCTACCTCTTCGAGATCCTAAGTACTCGCTTCAGTATCAAAAAGCATAAGACTTTCACCTGAAGTAACAAGGAGATACTCAAGGGTTAGAAAAAATACAATAAAAAAAATGGAAAAAAAAAAAAAAAAGACATTTACTGCAGTATTATGAGGCAATGACTCACCAGGGTCAGCACTTCACTCTTTCCTAATCTATTTTATTTTAAAATTGTCTTCACTTGAACATTGGGGAACACTGATGCACTAGACTGAAAAGAAAAAGAAAAAATATAGAGCTTTAGGTCAGGGAAGATAACATCTAAGGTTTAGTCTAACCTTCCTGAAGCTTGTTTTGATGCTGAGAAGGAGCAGCTTAAAAGACGAGTCAAGTACATTTTGACCTTCTTTTGAAATTACAAGGCAATACTACATTTGAGTAATTATCAGCTGCAATTTAAATTCATTTTTTTAGTACTGAATGAATCTCATTTTTCCACTACTTTAACATGTATAAAAAGTATCTTAGTTCCTTAAGCAGCAGGCCTTTCTTTAAGCCTATATTTGCTTTCCTGTGTCCCTTGATAGCCTTTTTAGCTCTCCTCTTATCCTCTCCTTTTCCACCTGCTTACGTTGTCCACTTTTTAATGTCATCTATTTGATTCATGGTACAAACTGGATTGATTGAATTGTCAGTTAGGTAGTCAGTATTTAGGAATTAAAATCAGACCTCTTAAAGTCATCTGTAATTTTAGCAGTGAATAGATAATATAAAGCAGAAGTCATTGTGGAAATATCCTTGAAATTCTCTTTCTGTTCTCATCTGAACCTTTTTAAGATTTTTCTCTGTGTTCCTTGAAGTTCAGTCTCAGTCAGGAAAGCTTTAGTGTTTCCTGGAAAGTATAAGAATAAGGTTTTAACCAGATTTGTTAGGAATGAATGAATGCAAGGCAGTCCAGTGGTAAGTCTGTGCTTGAAGCTTTGCCATTTCCATCTCCCTAGACAGCTCTAGTGCGCTTATCACTTTAATATCAAAGAGCTTTACAGTAAGTCCTTGATCATCTTTTAGTTTGATCAAAATAAACTTATCTTTGATTCTCTTCAGCATATGCCAGTGAAAATGGAAAAAAAAATTAAATATTTTATCAATGTCTCTCCAGTTGAGAGAAGTTTTCCTGGCTTGGAAAGTTATTAGTTAATGCTAGCTTTTGTACCTGAAATCATACATACATAGTAATTCAAGAGGCTGCATTGGGGAAGCCAATGCTATATTTATAATGAGTCGTATCCTAGGGTACTGAAATCAATTCTTCCTATTAAATTTCTGTGAAAGGAGTTAGGATTTCACTCCATACAATCCCATATGATTTTTAAATTTAATTTAAATTTAGGAAAGTCATGCCAAGTAATAAGATTTACACTCCCACAGGGAGAGACAGAAAAATAATAGTAATTTTATCTTGTACAGCAAAGAATTAAATCTGTAATCAGAAAAGCTCATCATAAAATAAGAGCAGCAAAACACAATTTTCAATCCCACCCTTAAACCTTGTCAAACACTTGGCATTTGCAGTTGGACTGAAAAATCACTGAGCTCTGAAATGGGAGATTGTAGGACTTATTAACTGTTGTATAGAGGCCAGAATAATTTAAATTTAAATGATATATATTTCTGTTTTCATTGAAGTTTCATCTGAAAGTCTCAACTTGTCATCAAAAATAAACTTTTCAGCAAAATATTCTAGATGGAAGTTGAAAATATATGGAAAGAAGCCAATCATTTTTTGGAAAAGTGTTTTATCAGGAAAGTGATATTATATTGAAAATAAGTTTGAGTATATTTTTGAAGTACTTTTTGCTTTATTCTTATTAAGCTATGGACATTAAGTTACAACTTGAGTAGCTCTTTTGGGAATGACTATAGGAGCAGGTAGAGAATGATAACTTTTCTATTGCCACTTTAAACCAACCTTTAAATTTTATAGTAGGGATATAATTAACTTGCACAGAATTATTTAAAAATCCACAAGAAGGAAATGATAGTCTATTAAATTCTGAGGGCTTATAGGGTAATTTCTCTACCATTATTTCTAATTTCTCTGGAACAACTCTTGGTTTTCTCCTAACTTATGCTGTCATTGCTTGAATTATACTGTAAATCTTTATAGAAGTTAGTGTATCTTCCATTGTGTTTGCAGAATGCAAGCCAGTAAAGAAAAAAAAGGTATGAAATTGCTTTGTGAGAAATAGAAGAGATGATGCATTTAGTGCCTTGTGTCTAGATTTTCAAGTTCAAATTGTCCCTGCTTCCCTTTTGTATGCAGAACTTCTGTCCACTCCAAATTCACTGTGCTCTTAGGCTCCTGATCAGAGCTCAGAGGTGTGCTCCCACCACAGCCCTTCCTCAAAAGAAAACTAATAGCTGCTCCCACTTCTCTGAGAAACTGCTTACTTCCAGCATGCTGGTATGAATTAATGCCTCTAACATCTTCCCATTTCTGCCAGGTTGGTTAAAAAGGTTGGCTTTCATTGCAAAAAACACGTGTTTGAACATAAACACAGGGCACAAGATTGTGCTAGCTGTATTTTCTTCGTCAATCAGGTTTTATATATTTATGATATAATAAATGTGTTTATTTTGTGTGATGATTTATATAAAATTTGTGTATGTAAAATAACATGGGATTTCCTGCTGTAATGCTCATCCTGCAAGGAATAGTTAGGATGATGTCTTCATCACTTTGATTTTTAGTGCTTAATGCCTTAGATTGTTAGAAAGTCAACAATCTTGTCAGCTCCTGTTAAATATAACTCTATGCTAAACTCCATGATTTCACTAGAGGCCAGCATTCTGATGCATCTTTAAATGTATATGCAACAAACGGGTTAGACATCTACAAAACAAAGACTTAGATGTTTCTCAACAGATGTGTTTATTAAAATACTTTGGCTGCTTCTCAAACACATCAGCATAAGTGCAATTTGTCCTCTCCATTTTTTAACCCACCATAGTAGTTTCTCATTTTATTTCCTTTAAATGTCATATATATGATAAATTCAGCTTCGAGGTTTTATCATGTGGGATGTGATAAGATGATGGTAGTACCGACAGATCTAGATAGGCTGAGCCAGTTTGCAGATCATTTTTATAAATATTGAAAGGAAGGCCTCCAGATTATCAAGGCAAGGGCATAGCATTTGCATTGCCTGCCAGTGAAATGTTTTGGATGCTTAGGCACCACTAGGCATAAATTAATCAGCTTTGACTGAACTACATCCTAGCTAAATCTTTATCTTCTGCAACATTGCAAGTAACTGTTACTTTTATTCAAGTAGATAGCCAAAATCTAGAACTGATCCTCCAAAACTGAGGGCCATTTTCCCCATATTTACTTACTGCATGGCAGAGATCTGAGCTGGTTCTTATCCTTTCCCCAAACTCCACTCATGGTACTTGTGATAAAAGCAGAAGCTGATGTCAGAGAATTCTTGTTCGGTCAAAGAATTCATTAAAAATGGGCAGAAAATCCTTGGAGTGCCGTTAAATACAATGAATTGTGATGTTGCAGCGTACAACAATAAATGGGACTATGCTGAAGGTTCTCTTTCAGTTTAAGCATCTGTAGGACATTCATTACCACTCCAAATTACTACTGTCATATAATTTTTCTTTCTTTTTTTTTCTTTTTCTTTTTCTTTTTCTTTTTCTTTTTCTTTTTCTTTTTCTTTTTCTTTTTCTTTTTCTTTTTCTTTTTCTTTTTCTTTTTCTTTTTNTTTTTCTTTTTCTTTTTCTTTTTCTTTTTCTTTTTCTTTTTCTTTTTCTTTTTCTTTTTCTTTTTCTTTTTCTTTTTCTTTTTCTTTTTCTTTTTTTTCTTTTTCTTTTTTTCTTTTTTTCTTTTTCTTTCTATTTTTTTTTAAATACATCTACCCTGCATCGATTTGATTCAAATAGGCATATCAGTTCAAAAGGTGGGAGAAGAGAAAGCATTGGCAGATGTTATATAATACCCTAAGCCCTGCTCCATTCAGAAGAAGAGTCTAAGAAAGAAATCCTGTTCTTTCCAAAATCAAGAGCTGTCAGCAATCCTACTGTGGTCAGAAACCACAATCCCAGAATGAGCTGCCAGCAAAGCAGAGATGCAGGAGAGAAAGGACCTGAGATCTAGATATGATTCCTAGGTCAAGAGAATATCTTAGGAAATACGAAGAGGAGACAGAGCCACAGAGCTATGGACAGGAAGAAGACTCACAAGGTCTGAGATTACGGGATATAGAGAGTAGGAAGTTCAGTAGGGTGAAGTCTGATATTAAAGAGACATTTATCAGTGTTATTGTGACACAGCTGTGACTATAGAGGAAAGAAAATCGGAAAATAAGTACATGTCTCACTGGAAAAGATAGATGTATGAGTATGTTGCTGCAAGGTTGGCTGGATTAGGGAATGTTAGCTATTTAAAATTGAAAATGTTTTAATAAATATTGTTAATCTGGATTAGAAGGTTTGTTTTATGTTACACTTAAACAGTGTAAACACTCATGGTTTTCCTGCTGTCTCCTGTCCATATTATCTTGCAGTATCTCTTTGTTCATTTTGTATTTATGTATTTTTCCTACTGGTCTCTCTAAATCTTTCCCCTGCTCCTGCCTCTCTATTTCTCTCTTGCTTGCATTTCACTATCTAGTACAGCCTTTTGCCTAGCATCTCTGTTCATTTAATTCAAAAGAAAACTAAAATGCTATTGAAATTGCTGAAGAAAGTAGAAGTGTTATTTGATATAATTTTACCTGTTTTATTTTGGTTATTGCTCTCCTAGACTCTATCCTTGACATGAATTTGATCATTGCTGTTCATATGATTCATATTAGATTATATGAGGCAAAACATAGATTTTACCTATGCCTTTAAATCTGCTAAGTGGCCACCTTCAAAAAGCACCGTGTTGTGGGACTTGGAGATAAGTTTTATGCACAAGCTGGAACTCAACAAGCAGCTGAAGGTGTAACACACACCTTCCCAAGATGTGTTACTAGTGTTTTTAAGGAAAAAAAAAGAAGGCAAACAAGCTAACATCTCTCCCTTCCTCCCTCCCATAATCCTTATTAAATGCTTACCTTTGTTGTATGACTGTCTCTAGGTAACAACATGCAAAGAACGGGTTCAGCATCTTCAATTAAGATTATGCCAGGTCATGGAACTTGGGGTGATCTCCTCCTTCTCCATCTCTTGGTTCCCTGATCATGGGAATAAGGAATCTGTACTTCCTTACAGAGCTTTCCCAGGCATTGGGCTCTGAAAGCAGGAACTTTTTGAACCTAAATAGCATACCCTCACAAAAGCCTGATTCCAGACTGAGGCAAGCTCCTACTTCCATCATAGGAGATTTTCCTTGGGAGAAGACAGTACACTTTAAATGGAGTGATGACTGACATTAGGAGAGGAGCAAGGTAATTTTCACCAGTGAGTAGTCACAGTTCCGCAAAGTGAACTGTGATTTTTTTGCTTAACCTCTTCCCTGGAAAGAAGAAAAATGCATGGCACATTATTCTAAATTGATAATCTATTCTTCTAAACAGAAGCATTTGGATGGCTGACGAAGGTTGAGTTTCTGTCGACCCAGCAAATGCACATAGGTCAGAACTCATTATCCTCTCTCCCCTCTGAGAAATCACTTATCCCATCTCTGCAGGGAAAAATACCGAGAGGCTATCCTGACTTCCTTTTAAAGAGAAATATTAAAAATGCAATAAAAATAAAGGCAAGGGATTTAAAATATTAATTGCCCAATCATTTTCTCTTGCCTTACTTTCATGGATCAGATCTCTGTTTCTGAGGAAACAGAAGAAAGGCAGCAGGTAGCCAGTAGCAGAGAGTCAGAGCTCTCACTTGTCACTGTCAGTGCCTGCTGCGAAGGGAAAATGTCGGTCTGCCAAGACCCAGCAAAAGCTTCAAGGTGGCAAACTATTCCTAAAGGCTGTGAAACTTTAGAAGGAAACAAAATTATGAAAGGGCAAAAGCACTGCATGATGTTCCTATGCACTCAGAAGGACTTTTCTCAAAAATCTTTGAACCTCTTTTGTTTCAAAATAACTTTCAAAATATTTTGTAAAACACTGCTGCGCACCCCAGATGACACAGGACACATCTGCACTTTGTTTGGATTTTGTAGAGCAGGTGTCACAAGGGCCTGATCCTGCCCATAGCCATGTCAGCACCTCACAGATCTTATGTGTGGAAGATTTGGCTTGAGAGGGATAGCAGCAGATCTGAAGGAGGCCCCTGATGTTGCTGGGTCATACAAGCAGGGTAAGTAACAGAGGGAGGTCCCCCAGCTAATGAGACTCAGAAAATCTGGTCTTTGTGTTCTATTCAAGGAAGATCCAAACATTATTACATAGTGCCTAGAGCACTGGATTTGTACCAGATTAGTGGCACCCCACACAGGAGTGGGCACATACCCTCTAATCTTGTCCTCATGTCAGTCTCCTCCTGCTCTTCTAGCACTAGAATCACATTTGAACCACCGAAGAAGCCCATATAATTTTCAGTCCTTTTCCTCTCCTTAACCTCCTCTCAAAGACAAAGACAGAGCTTTCCAGTCCATCTCCAATAAACCTCCAGATATAGTCCTTTATTCCAGGGTTTTCTCCCTTGGTATCCACAGAGTCCCTCTGAATAAATGGCCAGGGGTCCACAACTGTGCGTTGATACCTTACTTCATTATGTAACACATAATGTAACACATTATGTAACACAATGTCAGCTGACATTGTGTGAGGGCCCTCTGGAAAGAAATATATGACAAGGAACAATATGCATACCATATAATGGACTTTCTGAAGCTTTACCAAACTTTCAGTAGGATTTTTTCTCTCAGCTCTATGAGTTGGAATAACTCCATTCATATAAATCCACAATTTACTAATGCATTGGAGCAGAATACATGTTTCTTGGCTGCAAATGAATGAGAAAGCTGCTGGTAGAGAAATCTATCATCTGAAACACTAATATTTAAACAAGTTAGGGCATTCTTGTCTTATCTGGATGCATGAAGATGTAAAGATGTCTCATTCTTGTCTCATGGGGCCCACAGCTAACAGCTCTCATCAGTATTGGCATTGTCTCCTCTTAACCCCAACATATGCCCGTACTTCTCATGCTTTGTAACTAGTTCTCTTGTATGTGCAGTCAACCGACTTCTTCCTTAGTAGAGCAAGCTTTGCAACTTTCCAGCTTGGTCAGGCAACAGTGAACCCTCCCTTTGCTGATTCTTTTCAGGTCCACCAGTTAGAGCTCATCCTTTTCACAGTTCTGTGTAAGTTCTGTGCCCTAGAGGCACCTTATTTCAGCACCTTTATACCATAAATTTTATTCTTCTCTCTGCTGGCTTTCAGGGACTTTATTCAGCGCTTCTGATAGACTCCTGTGCCCTGAAAACTGTGAAGGCCTAATTCTAACTTCAGCACTAGTGTGAATTTTTAAGTAGTTGCATTCGGCAGCACAGTGGCAGACTGGGAAATTCCCTCTGTGCAAATTTGACACACAATGTTACAAGTCTTGAAAAGTTTCACTGTATTTGATGAGAAACAAGAAGTGGTTGAAATCACAAAGAAAGAGTGGAAGGTGATTTGGGACTAAGAAGGTGATTTGGGACTAAGAAGAGTGATCTCAGTCCAATGGAGATCTTGAGTGTGAAATCGGGATGGTCACTAGAGCCTTTTCTTGGTGTCCAGCATTCTCTGTAAGGGGTAATAACAGACTGACTTGAGATTACAGAAAAAGAGAACTGGTAGAATGTCAAAATAACATTTTCAACAGAATATTGATGAAAATATGTTTTCTGATTATTGGTGTTAAAAGCTAATTTCAATAAAATTTTCCAACCAGTTCTAACAACAAGCAATGAAATTGGGTGTATTGAACTAGAACAGTGGAATTGTTTTTATGATACATGTTATCTAAGAATGAATTAGAAGTATTGGAGTTCACTTGCAGACTGACAATGACTTCAGAAATAGCAATGTCACTGAAAAATATTTAAATAAATACGAGTTGATTGCCATAGCTAGACATGACAGTGCAAAGTAGACCAACTATGTGCTACTGTAAAGACAGATACAGTATATACAAAGCAATGTTTTGCTTTTGAAACAATGAACCTTTTACCTCTTTGTTATTTTCTTAAGGCTATTTTTCCCACATATACTCAAAAATTATGATGACAGCTGCCCATCACATGTAACAAATTCCTGCACTAAAAGCCATATTCTGGGAGTGATTTTAAGGAGTGTTTTTCTTTGATGTTAAAACTCTGCTTGATTTATAAATATTTTTTTGCATATCTCAGAGGAAGCTTTCCATTTTGTCACATTTCTATCAGCCAGAACAATCTTCAAATTTCCAAACAGGTTTGTGGGTGAGGGCCAGAATTTATTTAAAAGAAAGTGTGGAGTATGCCCTCTGTATAGCCACAATTCTAGGAACCGATTACATGCCAATTCACTAAATTTGTTCATGGCCATGGGATATTTCAAGGGTGAATAAGAGGCAATCATTTTTGATTAAAAGCTGAACAGAATAATGTTAGACATATCTGTTCTTAAACAATTGGAAAGTAGATGAATATTTTTGTCTAGTAATTCTAAGCAACTTCTTACAGCAATTAGAATACTTGGACTTCAGATTATAAGTAAAAAATAATTTTTAAAAGTATACTGAATTATTGGATTATTATGTGTATGATGTGTAAAATAATCCTGCCTTTTTAATTGATTTTCTGTAAGGTTTAACTTAAGTAAATTTCAGAAATGATATTTAAATCATGCAGTTCTTTCATAAATTTGCCATTCTAGCAACTAGATAATAAAACATAAAAACTAGGAATTGTTCACATTGCCCACCTTTTTCAGTTATTGCAGTAGAAACTGTGATTAATATTCTGTAAATAAAACAATACATTCAATACTATATTTTCCTTATTTAAGACATTGATATATGTTGCTGACATTTCAGCAACTATATATACATTTTGACATATGATCTTGATCATAGAATCATAGAATCTTTAAGGTTGGAAGGGACCTCTAGAGATCATCTAGTCCAACCCCGCTGCATATGCAGGATCACATGAGTGTATTGCTCAACTGCATAGAGCATATTGTACAGGATTGTATCCAAGCAAGTTTTGAATATCTTCAGAGAAGGAGGCTCTACAACCTACCTCAGTACTCTGTCACTCTCACTGTTAAGAAACTTTTCTTTAAGTTCCTGTGGAACTTTTGGTGCCTTGATTTGTGGCCGTTTCCTCTAGTCCCATCAGTGGCCATTACTGGAAAGAGGCTGGTCCCATCCTCCCCACTCCCTCCCTTGAGGTATTTATAGACACTGATCAGGTCCCCCCTCAGCCTTCTCTTCTCCAGGCTGAACAGGCCCAACTCTCAGCCTTTGCTCATAGGGCAGATGTTCCAGGCCCCTGATGGACTCTCTCTCGTAGCCCTGCGCTGGACTCTCCAGCAGCTCCAAATCCCTCTTCTCCTGGGCAGCCCAGAACTGCACACAATACTCCAGATGTGGCCTTACCAGGGCTGTGTAGAGGGGGACGATCACCTTCCTTGAGCTGCTGGAGACGCTCTTCTTAATACACCCCAGGATCCCACTGGCCTTCTTGGCCACCAAGTCACACTGCCGCCTTCTGGTCAACTTATTGTCCACCATGACGCCCAGTTCCTTCTATACAGAGCTGCTCTGTAGAAGGTCAGTCTCCTGCCTGTACTAGTGTCTGGGGTTCCTTCCCAGACATTCCTCTTCAGGTGCAGGATTTTGCACTTACCTTGTTGAATTTTATAAGGCTTCTCACCGTCCAGTTGTCCAGTCTGTCCAGGTCCCTCTGGATTACTGTTCAGCCCTCTAGGGTATTGGCTTCTCCCCCCTGTTTTGTATCATCAGAAAATTTGCTGAGGGGGCTATCAGTCCTTTCATCCAGATCATTGATGAATAAACTGAACAGGACTAGACTGAGTACTGACCCCTGGGGGACACCGCTAACTACAGGCCTCCAAAGGACAGGAAAATGAACTAGTGTTGGTAACAATTCAGTTTTTCTGAAACAAAGAAAACGAGGGTTCCGTGTTGGAAAAAAATCATCAAAAAAGCTGACTGATCAACATTCATTAGGATCAATAGAACTCAAGATATGTTGTTCATGAAATGATTTTCTCTCTCACTGAAAATGTCTATGAATGCAACTTTGATTAATTTTATCCTACCATACCAAAATCCAAATGCATTTTTAGATTGTAAAAGCAAACAAATATTTTCAGGAAGTTATCATCTACCTCTAGATACAAGTGATTCATAAGTATTTTTATGATAAATTATAATGTGTTTGGGACTTCATAAATCCTTTTTCTTATGTAAGTTTTGGGTTGTAATATTGTTCATCTCTCTAATATTTATCCAGGGAATATTTTGAAATATGATGACTCTAATCCAAGTAACAAGAGAATCTGCAGAAAACATTTGGTTTATGATTTTGAAACCATAAGAATATGTTGCAAAGCAAGTTCTGCATGCCATTATTAACAGAGAACAGGCATATGTTTAAAAAAATATGCCTTCACATTTTTTTCCTCATGATTGTAAAAAGCCACAGAATGAAAAAAAATCTGAATATCCTCATATTGGAAATATGAACATTTTCTGAAAGTTTTGCCTGAGAATAAATGTCCTTCAATCTTACTTGTATAGTAGCAACAGCTCGTTGAATGCCACCTGTGGTGTGAAAGAATCATTTAAGGAATGTGATTTCAAGAATAAGTAATTGTGTTTTAGCCTCACATTATGACTTGGCCTTTTTGGAGTATTTATAACAATTCATTTTCCATAATATTGTATACCATTTTACAACACTATTTGTACATATTTTTTAAAATAGTTTGTACTATCTCTGAAAAAAGCAAACACTTTCTCTACCAATTTTGTGTTGAGTGGCTTTTATTTGCAAGTGTGGTACAACCTACAACCTAGCTCAATTTCTCTTTTCTATAAACAGCATTCAAATTTTGTGTTTTCCAAGCAAAAGCTTATGATTTGCATACTCTGTTATGCTTGAGCAAGCTTACATTTTTCTAGTGAATTTTCCTCATTAAGTCTACTCGTTTTTTTTTTCCTATTCCCCATTTAAATATTTCCATTAAAGCATCACATATTCAGTACTGCTTCATTAGATTATATAACTTGATCACCTGTTTACAAAACAGTTCAATACATTTCTAGTGTGTTGCTTCAAGAAATGCTTGGGTTTTTATAAGCAACTATCTTGCAGATATCTTGTCCTTATTGTGCATTGCTATGGCAATATATGCTTTATACTCTTTTTATTTTTTTATAATGCTATCAGCAATAGCATGTCTTTAACTTGTTTGTAATTTTCCAAGATCTGCACCTTCTTCAACATTGCTTTTCTCACTTGATCGACCGCCTTAGTAGGTCTCTTTGGCAATACATACACTGCATGTTGTTTTGTTGTCATTTCCATAGTCTGCTTAGGTACTCAAAGATGTCATATTTCTTTCAGAATTTTTGTCTTGAAAAATATTACTTTGCTTTCTTAGTTTGGAATTCAGTTTCTTTCCTTTCTTTTATTTTTTTCCCTGTGGGAAATGCACTTAACCTTCCTGCTTTTCATATGCTTTTATTTAAATACAGAATGCCCCTAAGTATGTGCTAATGCAACTGTTTCCTTTGCTGGACTGCTGAAAATATCTGCCTCAAGTATGACTTTCTTTTTAACTGCTCAGCTGGTCCATACCTGATTTTCTGGGTTTTCTTTCCAGTTTCTGCCCACTTCTTGTCAATGTGTTGAGGTGCAACTTAGCTTTTGAAGTTTCAGCCAGCATTTCACATGCTGTAACTGAAAGGAAAAGTTATCTTGTTTTTCATAAATTTCTGTACACATTTACTTGGAAGATGAAAAGCTGTTAATTGCTCTTACCAATTAAAGAACAATGGGAGATCAAATGGCTGATCCCTGTGGGAGATGCACCAAACAGGAAACACTGTATGCACAATAAAAAAAAAAGAATTTTACGTATTTCAAAAATAAACAGAAGGCCCAAAAGGCCATCATATTTTAGGATATTCCATATACTTACCTCCCATGATGTGAAAATAGTTTTTTTCTCAGTCTGTCAGTTTTGCGCCCACATTGGAATAGTTTGAGAAGGTCACAGAGAACACATAACAGAGGATGTATTTTAAGGCACTTCTGTTGTTTACTATTTTTGGAGTCAATGAAACCATCTTTTCATAAAACATTTTTTGTGAGAATGTTGTGTTTTTAGGCATGATGTACCATGTATTTTTTAGCAACTGTAACATTTGTGATATTTCTAACTCATGTTATTGATATGTCACTGGTATTGCAGTGATATGATAATTGCACTTCAAAATAACTTTCTAACATTTGACTTGTTACAAGCTTCAAAAGCAAACCCAGAGGTTACATTTCTCTGAAACCTATTTAAGAAGTGAAGCCTAGTCTTGTACAAAAGGCTGGAGAGAAGTCCACGAATGAATCAAGGATACTTTATCTGCATTCAAGAACTTGGAATTAAATGGCTTTCTGCATTCTGCCTATCATATTCATAGGCAAACAAAAGCATTTGGAAAATACCCTTACATGAAGGAAAAATCAAGTTTGAATGAGATTTTAAGGCACAGATAGGTATTATTAACCTCTCAGCGTACAACAGAAAGTAGTAGCACTGGGTCTGACTGGACATCCATCATTCTCATAATTCTTTCCTTCTTTTCCAGACAAACAGTGAGAATATGATTATGAAAATGAATGGAAAATAACTCCCTCCTCCTTACCTATACCCTTGGTTACAGCTTGAGCATGGACAAACTGTGAGCCTGGTTCTGCCCTGAGCATCAGCACTGATGCTTGTGCTGGTGTTTGATGTCCAGGGCAGCCGCTGTAGCCTTAGGTGGGATGAAAACCCCTGTCAGCCACGTGGCTACATAATAATCTATTAGGAAAATATTTTCTTAATTCTTTTTCTTGCCTTCTTATATTCTTTATTATTATATATGGTTTCAAGTCAGATGTAAGGACTAGGTACATAGTGTTGCAAGGCTATTTACGTTACTGGTAGGCAATAGAAAAAAAGAAAAATTATCAAAGAAGTGTTCTTCTAATGGAGTAAAATACTCCATTATTTATCTCTTTAATACTTTATCTCTTCACACATGGAAGATTCGTTCTTTAAAGGGAAGTTCAGTTGTTTTTTTATATAAGCAACTATATTTTAAAAATGTGTGAGCAAAGGCAAAACTGAATTTGATTAATTTGATTAATAAGTGTTAATGCATGTTTCACATGAATCATAATTTTTGGTCATTTGAAATGGTTATACAATTAGTTATTTAAAATGAGTTTTCAACTGTAGGCAATACACATGAAAGTAAAGTGGTAATTTTTTGAATAAAACCTGAATAATTCTAATTACTGTTAATGATGGTTTCAATTTCAAAAAAGGCTGTAGGAAAAGTTAGTACGATCAATTGTTCTTTATTAACTGGGTCAAATATAAAATCTTTGAACTGGTAAATGCGCATTTCAGCAAATTATGGAAATATTTTTGACAGATAATACTAAAACATTATTGGTAATTCACACAATGATTCCTTTATTTGAGCATTTCATTTGATTGGCTTCACAAGAAGCACTTTGCCTGACAAGCAGAAGTGTTTGCCTCAAAAATGATGTGTGTTCTTACATGCAAACTTTTCTTCCTTTGAGAACAACAAAGATAGATTGAACCTCTAAAGTGAAGTAATTTTACAATATACTATACAGACAAGAATCTCAATGTAGCCTTCAAATACTGTCTTGCAGGTGACTTCTTTTGTGAACTAACGACATGATGTAGTTTTTTAGGGATATATTTTTACTCAAATGGAAAGAGTAATTTTCTTTCTTAGCCTAAAATAAAGGAATCTTCTTTATTCAATTGAAAAGGCGAATAATCCTTGTGAAAGTAATATAGTGATAGTTTACGTATTTGTATAAAGTAGCTCAAATACCTTTGATAGTGATAAATTGATGTAACTTACTTATCTCATAGTACCATTTAACAAAGAAATATAACTTCCATAAATTATGTAAAATGCCCATGATTCAGCTTTACTTATATTTCACTTCTAAATTTTTTCCTCATTACACCATTATTTAGTTTGTTCAGTTTTGGTCATGTTATACATATTTAGCAATATATTTATTGTATCCTTATCTTTTGTAGAAAGAAATTAGAGAACTTGTAAATTAAATCTAAATGCCAAAAGTATCCTAAATCTAATTCAAGATTTTCCCCTGTTTTCTGGATTTTCTCTATTGCATGTTGATTCTTCAGTGATCTATAAAAGTTAATAGGCTAGAAAATAGACTGTGCCATCTGTTCCAACCACTATGAGTTCATCAGTCTTTACCTAAAAATGTGAGTATAGTTCTCAAAAATCATAACCGTTGACTGTGAATATATCTGGCTCATCTGTGCAAGAACTGTTGTCAGTTTTGAATCTGCCATTCCTGTAGTTCAGATTCTTGTAAAGAGAGCAATATCAAAATTATTATTATGCTGAATGTAATCAAGGGCACTGTGAAGAAAGATGAGCTGCTAAACTAAACCAGCTATTGGTTGCTTCTCATGCATTTCAAACACGCTTTGAAAATTCATGTAGTGAGATGAGTTGCACAGACTTCTCATACATGGGAAACCTCCATGGAAAAAAGCCTTTCTCTGCAACAGAATGATGTGTTGTTTTTCCTACTATTTGGGAAAAAAAAATCAGCCATAAACAGAAAGTACACATTACTTTGAGTTTAGGGATCACTGTGAGGGAAGAGAGATACAGAATTTGTAACGCAGGAGGATAACTTGGAGATAAAAAAGACAAGTTTCAAAAATTTTCTCAATACCTTTTCTTTTTGTAATCAATGACTAAGCACTCCAGTCATGGGGAGTTGCTGAATGGTTTTTAATCAGTACAGTGATTGCAATAAAAATATTACAAACAATAAACATTTTCTTAACAGAAAATAAATTATACTGGAGAACTGGGAGCTTTTCCCATATGTATTATATGGGAGATATTATATTTACCTTATACCTTATACCTTATTATTAATATCTTTCTTATGTACATTATTAGTATCACTTTCTCCTTTCCTGGTTAAGATCTTTTAAAACAGGAAAATTATTTATAATTTTTCTCTTCAGTGCTGGCAGAGAAGGAGCTCATTGCTCACAGTTAGAACAAACACTATCAGTCCTGAACCCATCCCTACCATGTGGTCTGACACAAATGTCATTTGTGGGGTTTACAAATTTGGGGATTTGTAGTAATGCTTTTGCTCTTCAGATGCAAGATATTTTTATTATAAGGAAATGTTAGGCACATCCTGACAGCTGCCATACTTACTTTAATTATTTGTATAAAAGGTTTTATTTACTGTCAGGGGGAGCTTCTACGCAGCAGCCATGAACTGCTTTGATCCAGGTCTTATGTCATTGCAAATATGTAGACTGACTGTTAGGCCTGGTCACATTCCTTCAACTTTCCAAAAAACAGGTTTCATCCAACCTACTACTTTCTGATTTTTGATGGATTCATCTTTTGGGAAAATTCTAAAGAAATTGTTTGGCTTCAGGTCAGCATCATATTAATCTGCATCATACTCAAATATTATATCTGAGACACTACACTATGAAAGTCTTGCTACTAGTCTTCCCTGAACTCTTCCCTGCTATTCAGACCTCATTTCCTATGATTCTTTTCAGACCTGAGTTCAAGACACAGTCCATCAGGCCTCCTAGTCATGGTCATTCACTTGTGCTTCTGCCTATCTACCACCAAGAGCATGTATGTGCTAAAAGGAGCCTGATGCAAGGATGCCTTTACTAGGACGTCACTGAAAGAGTCCTTCTGCTCAATGAGGATGTAACTGAAAGAGTGCTTCTGCTTGATAAAATGCAGGTTATTCCTGAAAGCAGTTCAGTCACACAAGGTGGAGTAGTCTCACTGAGAACTGCACTGGGGGTTATTCCAAAATATTATGCTGATATCCAGTGTATAGTGTTGACACTTCCAAGAATCATAGCCTGGATAATAGGGACTAAAGGGTCAGTGCTTTTAGGAGCTCCCCAGTATATGCCTTCTTAATGGAAAATCACTATTTAAAGCACGCAAGGTAAAATTTGGATTGATTTGCCATAAACCAGTGCAAAAATTGAAAATAAATATTTTTCTTGCCATAAGCTTTACTATTAGTTTTCACAATTTAAAGCAACTCCCCATACTTATTGTTGAAGTTTCTCTTATTTATGCCTCTCATATTACACACATCTTAGGAAGCTACACTTTCATTATTTTTTTGTGCTTTAGTATTTAGGAGGACAGGGTCAAATCACTCAGAGACCATGGAAGACAAGGCACAGCTCCTAATCAGATCTGTACATGATCACACCAACTTTTTCTTTAGAGACAGAGTGACAGTCAAGAACAAGAGGACAATAAGTGAGGAAAGTAGGAACACAAAGGAATTAAGCCAAAACATAACATTTTTCTTCCAGGTCAGGGTTTCCTGATTTTCACTGGCAAATAAGGATAGTATATAATGCATTTGTGAACAACATTGAGATTTTTTCTCCTAATTCACCTGGGCGAAGACTGGCTATGAGTGGCAGGGAAGGAGGTGGCAAATCACATCCAATGCCAAATCATCACTTTCCTGCTGTAGACATTATAGTCTTATTTTCTTATTCAAGGGGCTAGGTTGCATTTGCAATTAAACATAATACTGGAGACTTAACCATTTTCCTAACTTCCTCTAAGGGCAAACAACACATTAAGGTCCAAGCAAACACCTTCGGTTCAGTCTGCATGGGAGAGAACAGCAGGGGTCAGAGCTCCTGATGCTGTGTGACTTCAAGGGAAATTTTTTTTTGTTTTGTTTTGTTTTTTTTTTAAGTTTTAAATAAACTCAGAGAGACCCCATCCATCAAAAATAATTCGAACATTTTAAAATGAACTCTAGTGAGCTGATTTCAGAGCATGTTTAAAGATCCCAGTTGAGGATTTGAGCTGAAATGACAAATTAAAAGGAAAGCTGGGGATAGGGAGGGAGAGTAAAAGGATGGCTCTGGTGGTAGGGAGAGGATGTCCAGGATAAATGGGAGGATGGAACACAAACAAGGACATGTATGACCACATTTAATATTATGACTAACCTATTCAGGTCATGAATAGCTCCCTTGAGATTAGATTTTTGTTACTCTGGCATCAGCTAGGGAGCCTCAGGACAGGGTATGACTTAGGTTCATAAGACTCAACCAGCCTTTTAGAACATGACTTTGAATAGGCACTTTCTTCTCAGCTGGACCTTGATAGATTTTGTTATCAAGAAAGCTACAGTGATAAACAAATACTATGTCATCATCACTTAGTTCATTAACTTTGTCATTTGCTATAAAATAATGTCTGGATTTCATGAAGTGGGTCCTCTGCAATTCTTTTGGAACTCACAAAAATCCCTTGCCATCACTGTATTTTTAGCAAAGAATAATGAATAACTGATAGGATGAAATATAGTGCTACATAATTGGCAAATGGAGAACGTTTTGCAGAAATCACTCAAACTATTTTGAATTTCATTTCTAGTCATGGTTTATTTAACACTAGCGGAGTGCTGGAAGACTTTCACAAAAGATTGATGATCCTCCAGAGCAATTCCTAAGCGTAATATTATGTCTTAAAGAATTATGTCACTTTCTTTAAGGGTGCTGAGAAAGATATTACTATGCATCAATAAAAATTCAAGTTTTACCAACCATCTGTATTGCGTAAATCAAGTAGAGGGTAAGGGTTTTCCCCAGAAAATAATTAAGAAATGGAACAAGATGGCCCAAAAGGCATTTACTGTACTAAAGTCTGTCAGTAAATGTATTATACTGCAGCTACAATGAACTTCAGAATAAATTTTAAGGACAACATTTTCAAGCATTTGTGCCCAGGGCCCTGTTTACATGTGGATAATGGTGTTTCTTCTCCTTTGAGTCAGAACTTGTCCGCAAGAGAGATGTGTACCTGCTGAGTTTGAGGTGTGATTTTTAGACTGCTTTAAAGCTGATGGGAAATACTCTTCAGACTCCTCTTGGTGTCAAATAAACTTGGACAGATTAGAAATTTTTCAGCTAAACTGAAATGAAATAATCTGAAAAAAAATGTGTATATGAATGTGAGTCTTGATATACAAATATTTGTACATACATATTTATAGATACAAACAATGGATTGTGATGAATAAATAAAGGCAAAATTAAACTTTAAAAAAACTATTGTTTTCTATGTAGAAAAGACTACAATCAAATTAGCTCTACATTGTTAATTCGACATTTATCACCATGCTAGGAATATAAGCTAGCATCCTGGCTTCACTTGCCTGCATTAAGGATGCCATTATATCCATGTCAAAGTAATATCATATCTAATACATGCAACATTGATAGCTAAGCAAGAACATACCCAAACTTCTGCTTGTCATTTCATGTATTACGCCTGAGATTTCTCCCATGGCTCCACAGACCTAAGATGAAGACACAATTGAATGCAGTACAATTGTTAACATAGACTTAGTGTTAGATGTCTATTTGTAGTTTTGAAAGTATATAAATTTGTGTTCCATAAAGCAAAAATAAAATTTCATCTTTAAAATGTTTGTCAAATTTCAACTCCCTTTGTGGACACAATACCTACTGTGTCATTGTTGTCCAAGTTCTGATAAAGTTTATATTTGTAATTGTAAATTTTGAGCAGAATTTGTTTTTGTGAAGTCCAGCAAAAGGCACAGATGTAGACAGGGAACAAGCTCAGGGGGGTATCAGTTTGATATGCAAGTATGTTAATGTGGAGTCTCTTAAAGGATGGCTAAAATACACTTGAAGCAAAGATGTCCAAAGATGGTGAAGCCTGCTGATGCATGTTCCCCTCAGGAAGTTCCCATAGCCAAATCCAACCAAGGCAGATGTGTTACCTTACCATGCTATTTCCTTACTGGAAGACAAGGCTGGCTGTTTCACACCATGCCAACACCAGGAGGTGCACTAAGACCACAATATAATTTCATAGACACTAATGAACTATTATTTTCGTATTTGGGGTCCAAATGAAAGAGCTTACAAGTAGTAAAGTTCCTGTGTTTTGTCAGTTACCCCAAAGGATGCCAGTGCCTCTCAACATTTGTGTAATAATGGCTCTTTGTCAGGTTGTGATGGCTGTACTTCACTCTTATCAGAAAAGTCATGATGTCCTTCTCCTAGGAATGTGCAAACTGCCTACCAAGCTCATTTAATTTCCTGAAATTTCGAGACCATGCCATACATCCAGGTGAAGCGTGCAGTGATGTTAAGCACTATTTATTCAGGCTAGATTGCAATGCTGACGGCCCTAGATGGCCTGTTTTAAAAATTCAGAGGGTAGCTCTTGTCTACAGGACTTGTCTCAAATATTGTGCTTTTTAAATATTAACAGTCATCAAAAACATGCCTTTCTCAAGCTGATTTTTTATTACTCATGTTAAATGACCCTGGCTGTTACCATGCAGCCCAGCAGCCCAGTTGGGGCAGCAAAGCCACAGCTGGAGATCTAGTCTGCCGCCCTGGGAGACCCGGCTAATTTTACTTTCTGATGATGTTCCCTCTACCAAAAGCCAAAGAAGAGAAAAAAATCCTGGAGATGCCAAAAACAAAACAAAACAACATAACAACACAATACAACACAACATTAGCTTCAATCTCACTCCCATATTTTTACTGAAAATGCAACTGTAACAATCAGGAATAGCATATTTCCACTTGGAAACTGAAGGAATCTGCTCTAGGACTGCTGTGAGATGGCAAGTGTGAACCCGTCTATTTTGGTTACTTTAGAAAATAGAATTGAAGCTTAGAATGTACAGCCATAGAAAGCTGTCTGATATTTCTATTTATTGGTCTGTTTGAACAGTACGGTAAGAAACAGATCTGTCTAAAGTGCTGTCTTTTATTTTGTTTCCCCCTCTTGTATCTGAATAGAGAAAATGAAGAATAATTGTGAAAACGACTTGAGTAGCAAAGACCTAAAAGATTTCCTGCCAGAGAAAAAATGTATAATCTAGAAAATTATACAATTGTTCTAAATTCCACTTTCGGGTTTTCATTCTTCTTTGTGTGTAGGCTTGGCTCATGGAAAAAAATTACAGATATTTATTTCAAAAACATATGGTTCCGGTAAGAGTGAGTAGGAGTCTGATAAGTCATCTATGCGATAATTTCTTAAATGTATGCAGGTATTTGGTTTGAAACTTTCCAAAGTTCTCAGAAAACCATTTTGATGTTACTTAATGTTCCAACTCATAAATTTCTAGAAACATTGACAAAGGGCTGTGAAGCCTACACCGATATTTTCCAGGGGAATGTTTAATTCCTTTATTAGAAATGCTTCAAAGTATTAGTCAAGTATTAATAACTTATTTAAAACTTATTTATAACTTATTTAAAATATAATATCAAAATATAACTTTCAAAATCACCCTGATATTAGGTTACAAAATTGGTCTATTTTCCCATTAAGAGATTGTTTGTTTGTTTGTTTCTTTATTAAATTTAATTCAAATAGAGGATAAGAGTATTTCCAAAACCTTAAAAATTTTATGGATCCTTTTTTTTTTTTTTTTTTATCCCATGGACATCCCAAGTATTTATTCTACACTTATTAAACTACAGTGTTTTACATGGTCTCTGTGCAAAGCTTACTGTGAAAGGATGCAGAAGTGAGCCTTTCCCAGGCAACAAGTAATTGTTATCACTGCATAAAAATTTCTAACCCAAAACTAGAAAATTCTTCAATATGAGAGATGAAATAACTCACAGGAATAGAGCTTAGTGCTCTGTGATTTACTAGTCTATTTCTGTAGTCTAAAGGTATGTTCGCCCTCAGCTAGGTTAACATGATTCAGGTAGTCTAGCAGGCAAATATGTTCTAGGTAGTTCTCAAAATAAAACACACCTGGGACTAATATGGTGATACAGACTCAGGAGATTTCTAGAAAACAGTGTAGCAGATAGACTATAGGGCTGTACTGAACTATCTTTGCTCACTTCAGTCCTTTTTCAGTCTTGACCACCTAATCCCCAAGGTTCAAATGGAAGGTTTTTTTTTGTTTTGTTTTCCTGGCATTCTGTTACTAAATAATAAAAACCTTGTGAGCCAGAAAAACTAAGGTTTCAGTAGTTCTAGTGTTATACCCAGACATCATGATATGTATTCACTGTTATTCACTTAAAAAGAGTTAAAATGTAGTTGCCATCTTAGCCAGGAAAGCCTCCTTCTACTATGAATTTTTGGGAAAAGAATGAGTAGTGAAAACAGATTATTATAGCCATGTTCCTCTGCATGACACATCTATAAAAGGTCAACTGTAGATGTATATGAAGACTCTACTCTTCCCGAGAAATGTAACTTCAATTAGTTAATTCCAGCCAGGACATGCTGCATGCCTAGAGCTAACAAATGTTGCAACCATTGCACAGTGGAGAACACAACATTTTTTGACCGGTAGTATAACTGCAAACAAGCATATAGCAAGGAGCCTTGGACTGGTTTACAGCCTAAAAGAGCCTATAGATTTTCCTGAGGCAAAGAGAAATCACAGTGCCCTGGGTGAGCCACAGGCTATTAATAATTAGCCACTTTCTGTTGAGGGTTTATTTACCTATTTTTTTTTCAGCATTTTAGCCAGATCATCAGTTTTCTGCCTTAACAGTGCCAACCACCTAAGGAAAATTCTCTAGAGAATAAATGATTCCTTTCCTAATTCTGCTGTCATTTTAATGCTGGCTGTTGTGTTATGGTTCATATCTGAATTCAAAGCTGATATAGCACAAGTAAAGCTAATGCTCTCCATAATACAGGGTGACAGATGTGCCTGGATGTGACCCTGTGCCACATGCTCTAGGTGCTCCTGCTTGAGCAGGGGTTTTGGACTAGATAATCTCTAAAGAGGTCCCTTCCAGCCTCAACCATTCTGTGATTCTGTGATTCTGTGATAAAAGGAAGATCAGTCCTATCCCCATACAAAAAGGATTCATAAATTTCAGGACATTGGGTTGTGTCCTCATGGTACTGCACTGGGGTAGTGTTGAGCTGAACACCATGGACCATACACAGGGAAGGTACAGATTTAAGGCTTCAGTAGACAAGTTTAGGTGATTTTTAAGTTGTGTGCTGCAGACATTAATGCTCCACAGATGTATCCTTCTGCTAGAGGTTATGGCCTTGACAGAAGAAGTGGCATAGAAAAGTGACTTCATCCATAGCAGATAATGCTAAGCTATCAACTGGAATGGTTAAGGAACAGAGAGATGCCTCATTCTGCAACTCAGTCGGTACAGCAATGATGTTTTTCTCTAAATTCTTTTTGAGAGGCAACCTAAAAGGTCTTCCATCTCTCTGACAGTACTCTACTAGACAAAAAGGTTTCGTTTTAAGTAGTTATCTTTTGAGGAAAAAAAAAGAATGCTAATGAAATCATCAAAAAGCAGTTGAATGGTAATCAGCTTCATGCCATTTTACATAGGTCTGAGAGCTGACAGAGTAAGAATAATAAAAAGATTGACAAAAGGGACAGTATCCAAGTAAAGTAGGTCTGACAACTAGTATTGCCCATAGGATAAGCATCACCTACAATATATTAAGTATGGGCCAAGTATGGGATCAGCTCTGAGATCATGACAGAGATCAACTATATCCTGACCTGGCAGTCATGATAGATGAACACAGAATTATTATTAACATTGCATTTGAAGTTTGTTTTTCTGATTCATATTCTTAACATACAACATTTCACTACGAATGCATGGAGCTTTTGGACAACAGTGAAAATTTAAATCTCAGATTATTAGAATAAGTATTGGAATAAAAACTCATCTAAGCTAGTGTTACTCTGTCTCAAAATAACTTTTTAAATTTTCTCCAGCTTAGTTTATTTCAAAGTGTTGTGTAGGTTAAATAGCACATATTTCCCATCCAAACAGAGGTTTCCAGTGCTGATAGTTCTGAAGGTGAAGTCCTATCATTTTTATATGGAGACTGTATTTCTACATGTCTTTTTCAGTGACATGTATTTCATGTTTTAGAGCATGTTAAACTGTTACATTTTGAGGACAAAACTGTAGTCCAGGAACAGCATGGTAGGAACTAAATTATTTTTAATATTCTTTTCTTTCTAAACGTTTGAAAGTCCTTATTCTACAGGGAGAGTACAATTCAGACTTTGCCCTAAAATGCAGTATATATATATTAGCACATTTGTATTCTCTCTGCCATTTTTTTATCTAAAATAGGTTAGAGTTTCTGTCTATGCCCTACTATGTTGTTATTTTCTTTCCTACATTCCCATTATCTACAGTATTTGTTAATATAGTTTTTCATTAGTCTCTATAATAGCCCATCCCTCTTGTCTGCCTGTCACTGTCAGCATCTCTCCCTTCCCACTGTCCCCAACATCGCGACTTGGTCTTTGCAGGTACTTAATTGTCTTATGGTAAACTAGGAATAAGGTGTTATCAGTTTTCATAGTTGTGAGAGAGCTTCATTGGCAAAAATAGCTGTAGAGTGCTATGTTAGTAGCGCCAGTAGCCCAAGACATTGTTAAAAGCCTAATAGCTGAGGTTGTTTGATACCATAAAAGAGAAAAGTTTTCAGCAGCAACTGCCCAAACTTTCCACTTTTTAATGTTAATTGTACTGCAAATTTGAGCATAGCCACAGAGGAAAAGAAAATAAGGGAACATTTTAGAGTTCATTGTTACTGTTTTTAATCACTTTCTTCTAAGGTTTACAACATCCCACTGTGCATGCTATTGTATCACTTAAACCAATAAAAAGAAAATCAGGATTGTATGTGAACATTGTATGCAATATTCTTAGTGGTGGAAAGGGAAGAAAAGGTTATTACAGAAACATGGAAATTTGGATTTGGAAAGTATTAACACTTAATATTTTAAAACTTTTACCCAACATTTTGTGTATGTTAATGTTACTTAAGTGGACAATAGGAAGTCTTTTCCACGTAGAGATTGAAAGGGCAGGTGAAGTCTGCAAGAGGAACGGACAGTTGGCATAGGTAAGGTTCATTTCCTATTCTAACTGTCTTTCCTACAGGTATAGTAAACCTCAAAGGAGGCAGAGGGAAAAGGCAATGTCTTCAACTGACATGGGAAAATTTACTAGAACTTTTCAGTCAAAGAAGTGCTCAAACTGGTGCCTAATAGAGTATGCTGTTACTTATGCCAAGTATATATGAAATGCCACTACAGCAAAAAAAAAACCCACATTTTCTCTCTCTTTTATACACACAATAATGTTACACTAATTTCAGTACTGAATAGCTAAGAAAATAGTTGTTTAACCCAAATTTACCAATCAAATAAGTTTCAACAAGAGTAAGAGATCACCAGAGTCAAATCTACAAATCAAGTATCGGTATTTCAGTTAAAAGTTCATCTGTCAAAACAATTTAGCAAAGAAATCATCAAAATACCATAGAAGGTTGCTGAACTGAATTCATTCAAAGATCTATGAGTATGGGGTAATTTTACATATAAAATGAATCTCTTCAGTGATTTCAAGAAAGAGGAAAAACATCTAAGATTGATATTTATAAATAATTTTTATCGTGGTTATAAGATACTTTCATAACCTGTTACTGAACACACACATAGACCTCTCCCCTCCCATATTCTAAGTCCTGCAGACAGATCATTAATGATGAAGATAGTAAGTTCAGTGATAATTTTCAACAATAATTTTCACCAGTATTGGATCTTGCCAGCTCAATCTCAATGCAGGGTGTTTCTACCAGGCTGTTAGTATTCTCAGCAGCAGAATACCCAGGAGCAATTAACAGCATCCCTTTTGCAGTCTAAATGTTACAAGGAGATCCAATCTCCCTTTTGCTTTAGAGCAGTTCTGAAATGCAATGTTAATGCCTTCAAGAGATTTTTAGGGTGAGTTCACTCCAAAGTCAATATTATATAATGGAAGTAGGCCAGGATAAAATTAACATGAAAAAACAGGTTACCCATGAGCTAACATTAAGATATATTAAAACTGGAGACCTCACTTCTAGCTGTGGTTTAGTAAGAAAAATGTATATTGCATCATCTCATTGAAGCTTGTCAATCTACATATCTACATGACTGACTGACACTGTCTTTCCTGGAGAAAGCGTAATCAGAGAAGCAAGAAGATGAAGCAGCTAATATAAGTTTAGTAACATCATTTTCCTTCAGAAATACAAAGATAAGCTGCTCTTTTAAATTTGCAAATCAGTTAACAGAAAGTGTTCCTAGAACTGCTTTTGTTTGAAAAGATTTATTCACATATCTTTACATTAAAAATATCTTTATTACCTAAAAAAAAAGTAGAATGAAATTTAAATTTTCAATGGTAACAACCCTGTACTGTTAACTTTGGAAGGAGTGAAACACACCAGAGTTTTGGCCCTTGCTCAGTGTTGAAGGTCAGGTCTGCCAAAAATGAACAATGAGCAGGTGTTCTCTAACAGTAGGCCAAATCAGATGAATCTTAATTTTTACAAGAAGCATTCTTGTGAAAGAACTGTCTTTGATTAAGCCGCTCCTGTGCTGGTTGGCAAGCCCGGGCAGGGACATCTGCAGCCTTTCAGGTTGTACTAGTAATCCAGGCTTAGTCTTTGCTGGAGTCTGGGGTACTCTGGGTTGAGAAGGGTAACTGGGAGGTTATTTATGATTGAAATATGTTGAGACTATCTACATTTTGCTCAACTATTTACTCTGAAAACAGATACAGCTTTCACTATAATCTCATTGAATGTAAAATTCAGATCAATGTATTCAAGTCATCTTGAATTTTATTGCCTCTGGAAACAGAAGTGTCTCAAAAGCTCCTTCTCTGCAGCCAGCACTCACTGAATGAACCCAAGAGTCTCCTATGGAAATCAGTGTGTGTGTCTGGGGGAGCCAAAACTCAAAGAAGAAGCTATCCAGGCTCCCAGTGTAAATTCCCTACTACACTGGTGTGAAAACAGCCGAAGATCGTAGGTAGTCAGTCTAGAAAACACTTTTTATAGCCAATTAATTCATGAGCCATTTTGTGATAATCTTCAAGGTTTGGTAAGAAAATTTTTACAAACATACACTGCTCAGGTGATACCATAAGGAAATTCAGTTACAGGGCACTTCAAGAAATAAAAATGTTTTCCTCTTGCTTTTTATTCTTGCTAAAGGAATTCAAACTGAACAAGAA
The DNA here is from genome assembly GCF_003342845.1 of Nothoprocta perdicaria. NCBI lineage: Eukaryota > Metazoa > Chordata > Aves > Tinamiformes > Tinamidae > Nothoprocta > Nothoprocta perdicaria. Next base: position 2,910,975 of record NW_020456176.1, read on the forward strand.
GTTACCTAAATGCAAATATGCCAATGAATCTGAACACAAAATCACTCCAGGTGAAAACTATAGCTTAATTTCCTTCACTGATCCTAGTCTGGAAAATATAATCCCTCCTTTCTAAGTTGTATATCAGAAATTGCTTTCTAATAGTTTCCTGAGTTGCTGATGATGTTCAGTTATGGATTACAATAAGGTCCCATTCTGGGAGGATTCTGGAAATGCAAAGTTGTTATTGGGAGTCAGCTGATATTTTCCATGGTATAAGATAATAGTTGGTGTGCTTAAAAATAGTGATGACACATTAACATTAATGTCCAAGAGGACATTACAATAGCTTAGGGGTTGTAGTGCCTTCAAGTGGATTTGGGAGGTGTTAACATCGCAAGCTTTCTGAACAGAGCTGTAGTTTCAACTCCTCGTTTATATGTCTAAATAATGAGTATGCTAGTGTGTGGCAAGAGAAAAGGGAGGTTGAGGAACATGGAAAAATTATTGGGACCAAATTCTACAGGCTCTTAATCAGACAACATTTTACTGCAAGGAGAATGGAGAAAAAGATCTAGTCCTCTTTTTGATCAAGAAAGGGATTTATTTCCAGGACTCTCAACATGATGTGTATATAGTAAAAACACTAAACAACTAAAGTGCAGAAATACAAGAAAAGCATACTGAGCATCTGACTGCCTCCTGCTTGAATAACCACTTTGGATTACTTTATTTTTTATATTTTAGCTTTGGTATTTGACAAGCATTTTCATCAAATTATCATTTTATCAAATTATTATCATATTATCAAATTATCTGCATAGGATACTATAATACTTGATGATCAGCAATGAACCGTAATTTATATCTCTCTTAAAGCATACCCACACATTCTAAAGAGCCCATTTGCCTTCCTCTGAATATGCTATATGGACAAGTAGAAATGAATTTTGGTATTTTTCTTCATGAATCCAATTTCTACCCAGGATAGTGTCACTACCTGCTTTTGTAAACAGGTTTACAATTTATACTCCTACTTCTGGCTTTGAAATATATATACTTTTCTTGAAAAGTATTAAGTATTTTCACTACTGATTTAACTTTGCAGGAGAAAGCCTTAAAAACTGAGTTAGCACGATTTCACATATATTCACACCAAAAAAAGTGTTGTACTTCTGAATAAAGTCAAAATTAACATTTTCTACAACCTAGGGGAAGGAGAGAAAACTACTGTAGAAGTTGAAACCAAATAAAATCTAAGTGAAATAGAATGTGCCAATATGTTAACATGCTAGAGTGTTAAACAGGAAAGAAAAGCAAAAGAAAAGACAAGAAGTAAAACACATGTATGCAGTTTCTGAATAAATGTGATTGGAGAATTAGATGAATGTATGGAAACTGGAGGAAGAACTCTGAGGAGTGCATGCGTAAACAGAGCAGTTTCTGGAAGAAAGAATTTTACAAAAATAAAGTTAATAAAGCTCTGGTTTTCTCGTTTATTTATGTCTACTTGTCTGTTGACTAGGGCTATATGAATAATTAATTATTTAGTTCAACAAACAAATGGATTTTTTTAATCAATTCTTATCAAATTCCTTTTAAATTTGTTCATTTTATTTGCATCACAGCAAACAGTATCTTAACAAGAAAGAAGCATTTCTTGCTTAGAGTATATAAGCAAGTAAAAAAAAATAGCTCTGCTCCCCCAAACTAGCAATCTTCTATCTCAATGCTGAACCATGAGGGAACTAACTCAGGTAGTGAGAAATTAGCATTTGGTTCCCTCCTTTGCCTCAGGTCTCCTCTCTCCCGTGAGAAAACGTGGATATGCTTTTTCCATGCTCAACAGTGTCCGTGTGGCAGCTTTTGCTTTTGGAACTATTCCATTTTTGCATGGAATAATTAAATATTTGTTAGGCCAAAATTATCATGACTTTGTAGCCTCACAATCTGATGTTTATGCAGTGGGACATAGGCTAGGAGTCAATCCTCACCTTTCTTGGGTGAATATCTAACTTCAAGGCTCTGGAGCCACACTCAGTCACAGTGAATTCAGTATTTTATGTAAAGTTGAACAAAGATATCCAGAGGCTTTAGAGCAATTCAGATGCTCTCAACAACAATGGTTTGTGTACTCACTTGGAAAACAAATGTTCACATCCATTCTGGAGAGACCTGGGCACAGATAGGGCCTCCTGAAGGAATTATGTACCTGAAGAGCCTTGAGCATTCCTGACAGTGACTGTCTCCATTTGCGAAAAGGGTTTACTGTCTTGTGTGAATCCCAAATCCTCCTCTCAGCCCTTCAAAAGAGAAATTGTTTCAAGATTTCAAACCAACTGAAATGGCAATGAACTTGCAACTGCTATTTAATATTAACTTGATGCTTAAGCCTTTTAAATGTACTCATGGAGCTGGAAAAAATTTACTAACTGTAGCTTGTTAAATATCTAGGGTTATTTATTTACCAGATGTAATAACAATATAACAACAACTATAGCATTTTCCACCTGTTTAATAGAAAACGGGACTGTCTGTTTTACATTGCAAGCTCATTTTTTTACTTCATGATGAGAAATGTGTAGGTTAATAGTTCTGTGCCTGACAGCTGTGAGGAGCCATTGCCTGAACAGGCAGGATTCAGGTGGGTCTGCAGGAGATCAGTGGTTCCTGCTGCTTACAGACATGAGTACAGGCTGAAGCTAAGTTATACTTGGTAGGCATTTATTTCAACGTAATGTTTCAAACGAAACTCAGAGAAAGATATTCTTCACCACTGAGTTACGGTCCTAGTTTTGCTCTTTAATATCTTAACAGGTGACTAAGCAAGTTCCTGGGAGGTCTCTGGAGCTGCTATAGAGGAACTGGCATTTTCACCCATATTTAGCTGTAGAAAAGAGATTCCTGCTGGGCAACTGAGTGTTTTTCTTCACCGTAGTCCATTCCTATGGTATCAGAGTAGAAAAGAGCTTTGACCATCACAAGTTGTATAAAAGATGTACTGAGATTGCTGTTCCATAGCTCTACAGTAAGGTAGACTCAATTCTGTGAGTTATTTACATTTCACCCTATCCCTGATGATGGTTTCATTTGCTTGATTTATTCCTTAGTACTTAACTAAATGAGGACTTTATTTGGTAGTTGTTAGAACTGCCTGAAATTTGACTCTCTCTGAGAGTATCTCTATACTCTATGCCATAGTCATGGATTTAAGTGTATTGTGGGCACATCCAAGCAGTATTGATAAAGTCTTGTCATGGATATATTGTGTGGCACTAGTGTGAGCCCAGTTTCTGGTTAATTTGCTTTGCTTCTCTCCAGGCTTCACAGTGCATACTAAGATCCAGCATATTACAGTTCATCTACTATCAGTTCCTAAACAGGATTATTTTAAAGATGATTATTAAGGAGGATTATTAAAGAGGATTATTTTAAAGATAAAGATATACTTGTGTGTTAGTACATGCACTGCCAAGGAGTTAAACTAAAAATGAGAAAAGACAGATTCATGCAGATCATTTTTTCTGGGATTTATGGGAATGGGGAGCAGATTCTCTATCCAGAGCATTAGTGATGATTCCAACCTCAGAAATACCCATAAGCATACAAACAATTCATAACTTTGGCAATTATCCTCAAAAAGTTTTCTGGCATTCAGATTGAAAGGTTTTTTTGGCAGTTGTAGGTGACCATTTCAATGATTTTCCTTTCACTGATATGCCTGTTTCCTTTAGTTTCTACTTGCTATCTTCTATTTATTATTCATTAATAGAAATTTCCGACATTCTCAATAAATAAATAAATAAGAAAAATATACAGCTAGCAACGGGCTATAAAGCAATATCAAAATGATGTATTGTGCCTGAGTCCAACCTAGGGACTGGTGTGAAATATATTGCAAAGTCTGAACTTTCTGATGGATGGAATCACTAAACTATTTGAACTGAACTCCATGCCTTAAGGAAGACTGGAGGTATTGTTGAATCAGCACAAAAGTTCACTTTATACACCTTTCCACTTGAAAAATAAACTTTATTTTAGGCCATTTTCACCCTCTGTAAAAGCTGTTTTGGAGCTGGTTTGCCGTGTGCCACCTCCTCTCCCAGTGCTGTTAGCACAGAGCATGTTTATGCTGAAACCCAAAGGTGCAATTGCCATCTTGCATTTATACCCCAGGAGGTTGTAAACTAGCAGTGTCTGATACCATGCAGCTGCTGGTAGCATGAGGGTCAAGATGAAGCTTGCAAAGCCTGCCAGCGACACTGAGTAAATATTTAGGACAGGTATAAACAGAAATCTTGAGACTCGCCTGACTCTGTTGGCTGGACTGAGCAAGCTGCAAGCTGAGAACTGGACAGCTGTATTAGCACAGCGTTGATCCGGTGCTAATTAGGCAGCGCTCTCAGCAGGATGCAGGATTTAGGCGCATTGCTGTGCTAACAAGGCAATATTGTCCCCATCAAGGCTGGCCTGTGCCCAGCCAGCCAGGAGGACAAGCAGAGACTGCAGATGTGCCTGCACAGGTGGGTAGGGTAGGCCCGTCCTCAGCTATGTGGCCCAACAGTGGCTCTCCAAGGCTGGGAGACTGCTCTTGCTCCATGTGGTTCCCCAAAAACTGGCTTGGGAGCTTATAAGCAGGCTGCAGTTATGTCTTGAAGCAGTGTGGACACTTACGTTGCACAAACACATGGAGGAGGTGAAGAGAAGCACCTTATTACAGACTTCTAGAAAACAGGTGACAGTGTGGGGAAAAAAATCTTGTGTAAATGGCTGTCAATTGGCTAGGAATTCACAGGAATTTTTTGCTGTGGTGTCAGTTAAGGATTAAAACCAGGACTGCTGACTATGTCAGAGTTTTGTTAATATTCTCTTGTAAGTCAAAACTGCCAAAGGGGTGTCGAAGTTAAGTATCTGGAAGAAATTGCACTCGGACTTTGTGACATCATCTTGAGAGTAGGAATGAAACTGTCCTTAATTCCCATAGGATCTATCATTTCTTGCTGTGTGTTTTTTTCCTACTGGCTCCAGAGTTCTTAGGCCTCTACATGTAGACATAAAGCTCACTTTGAAAAACTGCAAGCCCATCTGAAACTAGAAAAGGTGTAGAAACTGAAAAATAGAAAAAAAAAAAAAGAAAAAAAGCAAGAAGAGCAATTTAAAGATTACAATTTTAGAATGAGAGAAAGGAAGAGAGTAGCCAGCATAGAATCATAGAATGCTTAAGGTTGGAAGGGACCTCAGAGGTCATCTAGTCCAACCCCGACTTGGAATCTACTAGGCAGCCCCAAGGATGCTTAGTCTGGAGATGTGCTAGGACACAAGAACAGAAATAGACTCCACAGGGCCCAGAATCACATTCCTCTTTCCATCAGCTGTGGACACAGGAGCACACAATGCATTTTTTGCGACTCAGTGGGTATGACCTCATTCCCCCCACAGGACAGAGGTTGTTTGTCGGGAAGAACTGAATAAGCGGGATGACAGACATAAGCTTATTTGTCTAGAACTCATCTATTCTTTTTTATTCACATACACACACTCACACACGTGACCTCAATAAGATTTGAAAAGTAGCATTTCTCAGTTTGAAAAAACAATTCAAAATATTTCTCCAATTGCTAATGAGCTTTTGTTGTTCTGTGATAAGTATCCATAAAAGGCATGTAATACTCTGTTAGACAATAATTGAATATCGGTGAATTATTATTAATTTTTTTCATCCTACTGAATTCTATTTAGGCAGTATCAACAATGTTAAATTCTTAAGAACAATTAAATACTCTTCAAGCTACATATTGATGTAGCCATTTCCAAAATCTGTTAATCAGTATGACTAAAGAGTTTGTGACAAATGTCGGAATCTAACCTCCACTGAAAATACGAAAGTATGGCTGTATATAAATGAGCATCAGGTAAAATTAGTGCTGTCCAGATGTTTTGGACTTTTTCTTTTTCTGAAATTGAGGTTCATAAAAATGATTTTCAGATGTAGACTAGTAAGCAAACAGAATTAAATTGTCAGAGAATCCTGATCTCATGTTTTCAAGTCTTGCCCTCTGTTCAGCATTTTTAAATACATTCCTAAAACAAAAGCTAAATCTCACTGGAGTCAAGAGAGTTTAAGTAAATAATAAAGTGCTTTCCTGAGCTGGTGCATAGACTTTCATATACGTGAGTTTCAATATATCTGCAGATTCTTCTTCAGGTTCTTCTTCACTGATCTAGAACAGTGGACCAACATAAACCAATGTGACATGAGCAATAGATAAACTTTTTGTTTGTTTTCCAGTAAAGATATATAGAATTTTGTAATTGTTCACTACCTAAACTATATGATCTGTAGCTATATTGTATGCACACTTAAAACCCACCACTCTCAGATGTAAACAGGTAGTGTTGTTTAGTGCTCCATCAAATCAATGCCTATCTGTTAAGTAATAATAATGCACAGTACACTTAATTAAAATATGTTTAGAAGTAGCTGATCCAAATGATTTCCAGGTAAGAGACTATTACATACTCTGCTCTGCACTGAAATATCAATCTTCTTCTTTCAGCCCTGCCCTCCAAAGCTCATCAGATATTTAAAGCATCAAATGAGCTGTCTGGCTTTTACCATTCTACACAATTTATGTACTTTCACAGTAGATCAAAAGACACTAGTGCAATTATTATAGAGATTAAAACTAGAAACATATTGAAATGAATGTTATGTTTCTTTAAATGTAACCTTTCTTTCCTCATCAAAGTGGATATTGGTAAAACCATTTTCCTCCTCCTGAAACTTAAGAGTAAAGCTAGTAAAAGAAACTAAGCACCATTCATTATTGCCAGCATCTGTAATTGTTTGTATTACACTTTATGAAAAAACTTTATATAAAATGCCACATTTGAACTCCAGACTATTAAAAGTGTCAGCTCTATTATATCATTTCTGAAGACCAATTTGCCTTTTTTTTCAGAAGGTTGTAATGAGCCAGGTTCATTTTGCTTTCTACCATTTATCTTTTCAGCAGTAATGGAAAATTTCCCCCTCAGGCACAGCAAGCTATTCTTATCTTACACAATTAGGCAGAAATGAAAGGGATCATAAAGGTGAGATTTCTTCACAAACAATGTAATGTACTTTATACCATTTAACACTGAGGAATATCTGACTGAAATAAATTCTGAGTGGTTTGTGAAGGCAGTGTGTGGCTAATAGCCAGCTCTGAATAATGCTTTGACTTTTTAACACATAAGAAAGAGGGTAAGCAGCCAGGGTCACTTAAAGATATACTTAGTCTCCAGCTCTGCTGTTGACAATGTGTTTTGTTTTCCTTTTAACAGATTGGAGAGACTATGCTGTTTTGTAAACTATGAAAATAAAAAGAGAAACAAGCTTTTGTAAAGCAATTAATTCATTAGAAATTAAGAGAAAAAAACACATTTGGACAACTTCCTTTACTGGCAAACCTCACTTGGAAGCATTTACAGTCAAATATTATTTTATCTTGAACTTAGAAGGCCAGATAGAAAGAACAAATGGATCGGTTTATATCAAAAATATTGCAGCATTCCTTCTGCCCAGTAAGGAATGATACCTATGCATTAACGATACATAATACCTATACTTTGAGTCTTCTGATTGATCCTTTTGGTGTCTGTATGGCTGTGTTAATGTGCTGTTTTGGGGTGAGGGTGAGAAAACAGTTTAATTCTTGGAATATTATAGCAGGAATTAACTGTTAACTACTTCCATCTCTAGCATTTCAATCAGGAAGGGATGGATGAAAGAAAATTGATCAGATGAGATTTAAATATGAATTTCTAAGAATCCGGGGGCCAATTCTTCATTCTCTCTGCTCCATCTTTTAAAAGATCACTCAGGATTTCTGAAGCCAGAGATCTATCATAAAGACAAGATGCAAAAGGTACAACTTTCCATGCAAGAAGAGAATGGTAACTCCCATTACTGTGTTTACCACATGATTAACATAACCGGCATATAGTAAACAGTAATTTAAACGATTCATCCTTTTCTTTCTATTTGGATAGTAGTATTTCTAATTTTGTAGTTTAGCATTTTTAACTTAGTAGTTTTTCTAATTCTTGTGCCTATAAGTCCAATAAAGTCACTACTTTCTCTGTGAGACAATAATTGCTGCTGATCATCCCACTTCAGTGCCATAAAAGTGGCAGACCTGTAAAACACTGCAAAGAAATCTTACATCATACAATAAAATAGTAGGGGTCAGACTACGGGTTGACACTGTCACACCAGGCAAAAGTATCTGCCAACATATCAGACTGAAGAGTATGCGAGTGGCAAAGCTGCAGCAGGAGCAGACTTGTGCTCTGTTCATTTTAACACCTTCTCTGAAAAAGGAGAAGTATTGGCACCATTGTTAAAGCAAATAGCTGCAATTAAACTTATAACTTAGACAAAATTACCTCTCCTTTCATAGAGAAAAGTGTCCAAATCTAGCAAGTTCTAGCTGAAGTTGTAAGAGTTTCAATAGCTTGTGGCTCCCTGGTGCTTTCTAATACCCCTTTCCTGCCCTTCAGATGTGCTGGGAAACTGCTTCGCTGAGCACTTTTGTAACTCAGGTCTTTCAAATTCCACTTAAATAGTTCAAATAATAAAGGTTTGCCGTCCTGGATGATTTTCACTGAAATAAGTCAGAAATTGCTCACCTGAGCAGTTACCTCAGAGAATCTGAGGGGCAGCAATATTGAGCAACAGGGCAATGAAAGGATAGCGAAAGGAGATCAGCCAGGGTAAGCTGCAAGTCCAGCACCCATCCCAGTGAAATGACAAGGTGTGTTTTCTCCACGCTTGGTCAATACCGTTTTCCTGCTTGGCGTAAGGGCTGCCCATGCATTTTCACATGTATCCGTGGGAATGCGCCTGGCCAAGGTGAGGGTGGGTGGTGAGACCCTCTCTGTGACTGTGTCCTTTCTAGATTGACTCAGAAAAAAAATTAGTACTAGCATATATTTGCAAATATACTGTATGCAACTGTCCAGACATTATTTCTCTCCGACCTCATGATAAATCCAGTTTGCTAATTACATTTCCAGCATCCACAAAGTTAGTTGGCCCATTTGGAGTCCAGGCTTGTAGCCAATGAGTAGAATTCTGCTAGAAAATTAAATTTAATCAAGAGGACTGTATGGCAAAGGAAAAATAAATCTGACCTTTTCAATTGAAATATCTCAGGGCTTTGATTGATCAAAATACTCCAAAGACCACTTACATCAGAAGACCACAGGGAAAAGGTTTGTTTTTTCACTTTAAAAGTTTTCTGATTCTTTCTGTGTTGAATATGTAGGGAAATTCTGTATAGTGGTTTACATGCACAAGAGAAATTTACTTTTACATCATTTCTTTCTCTGTGAATGGGGAACTGGGAGATGATGTTAATTTTACCCTAGACTCAATCTTTTCTGATATATAAAAGTTTTATGTTGGCACATTCCTCACATTTGTCAAAAATACCAATTAAGAAATGGGAGCTCATGACTCAGGTTTCTCAAAATAGATGTAGAGAAATCCTTCCACTATTAGATGAATCAAAAATCTGCATGTACATTATTTGACATTCCTAATTTATAGGATTATTACTGTTGCCAGTTTGACATTTTACACTTCAAATAAATTCACCCATAGGCACAAAGGCACTTTACACAGATTTCTTATTTAAACAAAATGTCACCATGAGAAAGAGACAAGCTTAGTAAAAATTACAACTATCCCATAACAAAGGGAAGATGAATTTTGAAATAGAAAGAACAAGTTTTGATGGGAATAACACTAGCTGTCATCTGAGGAAGTGGATCAGGTTGGGAAAACTTATACAGGAACAAACTTTGCTTGAATGAAATATGTCTGCACACATTCTTCATCCATTAAATTAAGAGGAATGAGTAACAGTAAAAAAATGAGAAAAATATAAACAAAACGTAAATAAGTATCCTCTTAATTAGGTTATGAATTTTTGCTTTAATGAATATTCCTCTGCCCTTCTAAAACTAGAGTAATAAGCACATAATAGGTTCTACTAATATATCTGCAGTGACACACTTAGTGCTACACACACACCTGCTTGATCACAGGCTTATGATGATGCTTGGGAGTAGAGGATAATCAGACAGCAGGGGAGAAGGCATGGAAATGCACAGAGAAAGGGGAAAGAAAGTTGATATGATCTAATGTAGCTAACAAGCTTTCTCAATGAGAGATTCACATAATGAAACTAGCTCAGATTTTTTCACTTCCACTATCCCAACTTTGCCAAGTTTGCCAAGTTTGGGGACAGAGATGAATGTGATTGGAATGAGATAGAGCTATCTGGTTATCACTGCTGGTTATCACTGCTTCAGGTAGCACAGTGTGGTGTTCCAGAAGTTATTTTGTGGCCAAGTTTGCGTGTTAATTAATTATGAAAAATATGAGACTGGGTTTAAAGAACACCCAGAGGCTCTCTGGTAATTCTCAACAAGTGCTATTTTCACATTTGAAGTAAATTTGAAGATCAGTAAATACATTGACCTCACATTATATGATGATTTTGTGATAAAAAATCCCTGTGGACTGAAGATGACCTGCGATCATTTCCAGAGAGATTAGTTTACATAGAGGTCATTCAAAAATGTGTCATAAAATACCCAGCAAGTAGCCCTTCTAAACAGGTGTCTTCTTTTATTCCCATATAATTGCCTGTTCTGAAGAAAGAAGGTGACTTACAAGAGTTCTTCTGTCATGAACACCAATGTTATCCTCTATCTCTCTCTAAAAATAACAAGCTAACATCAAGCACGATAACTGCTCTGATAAAACACCTTGGAAACGGAATGAACGTTGCATCATGGTGTGATCTTCCTGATGCTATTGAAGTTCTTGATGGATATCAATACTTTTGCCCAGACATCAATATGACTTTCAGAGATTATGCATCAAAAAGATTACCCTCTACATCAATGAACAGTTAAAAAGGTGTTACGGTTTGATACCGTGTCTCCTGTTCATAATACAGATTTTTTTCAAAAACACTTGCAGAACATGTCATGGGCAAAGCAGAAATCTTGAAAGACTACAAAAGTTTTTTGTAAAGTACCAAGTGACTAGCAAAGTCTTCTCTGCCACACTGATAGCAAATTATTTTTATATTTTCTGTACTGTATACCTAATAACTATTACCAGAAAAGATAACAATCTACCAGTTGGAAGTCATGGGTAGAAGTGTGGAAAAGAAGCAATAAAGACATTTCAAGACAGACTGAAACAGCACACACACACACACATAAATATGAGACTAACATATCCTAGTGCTATAAAATTCACTTGTATGTTCTAATTATTCTTGTAATGTGCACTTTTTGTATGATTTAAAACAAAATTCTTATCAACTGATGAAAAAAACTGTACACAGAGATAGTTTTGAGGGTAAACATTAGAAGTTTGTGGGAGTGATAAAGACTTCTAGCAATTATTGATTTTGGGCTTTGCTTTTCCAGTTAACGTGACAGTCATTTGAGTCAAACCAGTTATAAATGAGATGCAGTAGAGACTAGAGAGAGTCTATTAAGAACAAAACGAAATAAACCCTCAGCAAGAAAAGAAGCTTCTAGACTGATGTCCTTAAGACATTTAATCATATCAAAATAGCTCCACATCTCAAACCAATCAGGACACGAACATCCATGACAAGTTTCATGCTTTTAGCATCAGTCTCACTACTTCAACAACCCAAACAACACCTGAACCTTTCCACAGCCAGCTGCAAACCAGAGCCGCTCTGCAAATCTAAAGCTACTCATCTTCCCAGGGCTCAATATGCCCTAGACAGCCTTAAGCTCTGGAAAGCACATCGAGAGAAGCCATTAGCAGACTCAGCAAGCCCATGATCTTATGGGATCTGTCTTCTCCCATACACACTGCAGTCTCGTGACAGATTTTGTAACTTGTAACTCTCTTTTTTCTTTCTTTTGAACTTTCCCAGCCAGCTATTTCTTTCCTCCACAAATGAGGTGCTCAAACATCTCTTAAAATGTAATCATCTTCATGGGGTCACACCTTCTTGAGGAAAACTCATGAGGCTATTATAATTGAAATGTTAATAGCTAATTGACCATGTAATTAAATCTAATCAATTCATCATCACTCAGGAAAGCAGCAGAGGGATTAAACAGATATCATTGCTCAATCCGCAGATGCAGGAGTATCGTGCGATTGGATTAGGATGGTGCTTCCAGTGGCAGATCTGTCTTTAGACTGTGGAAGCTGTCTGAACTTTTTTTGGCTAGTCTGTAACTTTCTAGATGGATTTGGCAGTCAGAAGGCAGCCACTCGAGTCACAGAAAGGAAGAAAGGGTACTGCTTGACAGAAATTAAAACATTGCAGAGACTGCTCCAAGAAGGATTAGTAATTGCCATTTCACATTCTCTACTACTTTAAGTGTGCATAAATTTTTATTTGTTTGATCTACTTAAATTGTAAATTCACCAGGGGCAGCATCAGTTGCTTACTAATGCATACAGTTTCACTAAGTGATCCTCACTGGATTATTGGAAATATACTTATTTAATAAACAATAATTTGGAGATACTGTGGATACTGAGAAGTAGTCACAAGGAGCTGTGGTGAGATATTACTAAACAGTTCAGTTCTTCCTTGTAGTGTTACAACATCTTATTTTTAAATCTGCTGTTTCCAGAGCATGTGGATCTAAATAGCTCAAACTGACCCTATTGTTTTGACATTAAATCATAGAAAAGAGCTCCTAGCATCAAAATAGGAAAATGAAATGTTGGGGAATCTATGGATATGTTATTGCAGAATAAAGCTGTCAGCTCCTGCTTAGAGAAACATCAGATTTACATTAACTTCAACAAGTAGTAAACAGCACTGACAAGTGAAATGTTTCTCATGTTTCATCCCTGAGTGGATTTAGAGGAAGACAAATGCTGCTGTCCCTGGGAAGTTCAAATTCAGGTCACGATGCCACCAGGAGGGCAAGCCCATTTAGTGGAGGCAAATACACTGTCCTCTCTGTTGTGCTTACCAAAGTGGACCAAGTCTGAACTGATTTACGGCCCCAAACTGCTCCTAGTCCTCTCCCTCCTATCCCAAAGAACAGGATCCCCTTAAACATCAAGCTAAATACAGGAGCAGGAGTCTAGTGAGGAGCCATCACCACTTGCCATCAAGGTGAAACCCACCTTCCATGGGGTTCCTTCCCACCATCTCGAGATGTCCTTCACCAGCAGTACACCTTTTGGGTGTCCACACAAAACATTAACATAAATATAAAAATCTCTTTCTTCTTTTATGATTTTTCAGAAAGAATTGCTAATGACTTTTACTTGTGAGTTTATTTTAAGCATAATCGTATTTAACAAGGGTGTGAGGCATTCAGTAGAGCAGACAGATTTGAATAAAATGGCTAAATAATATAATAAATAAATGCAATTTAACCCAGGCTACCAGTAGATTAGTTTGGTACTTTGGCCAGTGAAAAGGTTGATTTTTAAAGGCTACAAGTAAGTCAGTTTGATGCCTTGGCCAGTCCAACACCAGCCATGCCATGCCATTATTAAATGCGAAGTCATAGTTCACATCTCATATTTTTGTAATTTTATATTGAAATTTTGAGGTGTAGTGACAATTTTTTAATCTGTTTTACTGCTTGGCTGTATGATCTCAGTTATACTGAAGAGCTGTTCTTTGCAACTTATTCTGTTACTCTTAATTTAACATTTTAGGTGTAGAAGAACCATTCCAAACATACATGGAAAAAAAATTGTCTTGAATGTAGAAGCTGAGGTCTAACATTACCATTGATATATAAGCAGTACAGGGAGTGCTGCAGGAAGCCAGAAGCAAATAGTCTCCCATTACAAGTGTTGAGTCTTTTGGTATTTTCTTCATTTTTTTGAACTATTCCTCACTTTGGCATTGTTCCTGGTGCCATTTATTTCCCTCAGGCTGCTTTCATTTATTTGTTTTTATCTACAAACTGAGACACGTTTTTTTGATTGCAACATTTTTTTTTTAAATTCAACATTTATAGTTCAAATTTATGGTGTACACAAGTAAACTGCATATAAATATGAACTGATGTTTTTGGTCACACTTTATGCCTGGTTCAGGACAAAACAGCTCTAGAAATCTTTGATAGTCACAAGGAGGTTTTTGCAGACAGGATGGCACTAGCTGAAGTGGCCTATCTTTTGTTATTTCATCAAAAGCTAATACTTTTGAATCTGTTATTCTTTGTTCTATCAAGAATTGTAATTTTCATAAATAACATCCAAGAGATCTCTAAGAATTTTACTGGATGTTCAATTTGGGCATCTGCTACTGTTAGTAGCACACAGAAGGCATAAAGACATCATGTTCTGACCTTTCACTACAAATACTCTAGCAGAAACTTTTTTATTCCCTTAGGTTTCTGAAATGTCTAGAAACACAACAAAATAGTAAGGTTAACATATATGAACATTATTTTTCTTTTTATTTACAGAGGTTTTCAAGGAGTTCTCCTGTAGCTCCTGCAAAATTCTATTTCTTGAATTGTAACTGGAATATACATAGAGAAAAATCCCAAGAGGATACACTATATGTTGCTTGGAAACAGAACTCCATGAAGCTACTGCTATTCATGTTGTTCTGCATAAAAATGAAACTTGAAACAAGTTCTTAAAAAGCTAAAATCCAATCTTACTGAAAAGTTTTGTCAACAAATATCGCAAAGCACCTAGTCCAAATGTCTGCACCAAAATATGGGAAAAAATAGTATCTCTTGTTTTCATAATACACGTGTCATGCAAGTTTAGCTTTTAGCATATCCACAGACCACTAAGGTATACAAGAACAAAAATAAAGACAGGTTACTGACATTACTGCCTACATAAGCCTTCCTTAAAACAATAATTATTTTATGTAATTAGCATCACCTAGTATCAGTCTTAAAGATGTAAACTGAGTTACAATAAATTAACTAATTTAAAGTCTCATAATTTCTGGTAAAAAAAAAAAAAAAAGGGACAACCAGTTTAGTGATAACATCTTATCACTGAAATTCATCAACCTCTCATAAGGTCTACAAAAGCTTCAGGAAAAATAGCTTTTCTGCTACTGAAAAATGTGGCTATTCTTGTTTTCCTGAATACCTTTTATATTCATTACCTGAGACTGGTTTGGAAACCACTTGATAAATCTTTTGTTTTTAAGCTTATGAAGGTGATTCTGCACCTCTTTTATAGTTCTCCAGGTCGACCTTTACCCTGACCATTATAGACTGCCTTGATAAACACTGGTGTTTGTATGTGTTCCCTAACATTGTCTTAATGCTCTGCTCCTATGTTGTTGAAAGAAAAAATTGCCTCTATTTCAGATATACAAAAAAAATCTTACCTGACTGTCATTGATGTTGTCCTGCAACCTGTTAATTCAGATATTTATGTCTTTGTAGATAAGTATAGGCCTCAGTCATGTGACAGTTATGTTTCTTAAGAGTATTGCTTTATCTCATGAAGCAAATCATAGGACAAATGATAAAACAGCTGAGGTTAGAAGGAACCTCTGGAAACCATTTAATTCAAGCCCTCCTGCTCACACACGATCACCCAGAGCATGTTGCACAAGATTGTGTTCGTGCAGGTTTTGAATATCTCCAGAGGAGACTCCACAACCTCTACAGGCGGCCTGTTCTAGTGCTTAATCATCCTCACAGTCAAGAAGGTTCAGGTTCAGATGGAGCTTCCCGTGTTTTAGTTTGTACCTGCTGCCTCTTGTTCTGTTGCTGGGCAGCCCCACCCTCTCTACACCCTCCTTTCACATACTTACACACTTTGAGAAGATCCCCTTAATGTCCTTTTCCTCCTATACAACAAAGTCTGTTTTCCTAGAAAACTAGATAAAATCTACCACTGTGTATGACTACATAAAGTATGCCATATTCATTCTTCTAGTCTCACTTGGAAGCTGTGCTATGTACTCTATTTATGTAATCCAATTAAAATGCCTTCATGCTTTAAAGTAGCAGTATTCGTAATATTTATGAGTAGTACATTTTTGTAAAATCATAATTAGGTGGCCATATTTCTAAGTCAGCTATAAAGCACTATTATAGATGATGAATTTTAGTGCAAAAGTATGTTAGTCAGAAAGAAAATATTTCATTGTGTTGTTGATGAATATAATGGATAAAACCCTGGTCCCACTAGCAGTTAAGAGGGAAGTAAAGCCAGGATTTTATCAGGTACATCTGATCTTATCTTTCACGTGCAGTGCTAAATAATTATGTCCTTACTTCTTATTAACATGGTGGTAGTGTCAAGAGGCCTCACTGAAGACCACATCCTGATAGGTATTACCCTTTCATGTGGCTTGTTAGTGGGACATATGTCCCTCCATGAACTGCAGTAGCATCATGACAGCCTTTAAAAGTTAAGTATTAGTATTAGTATAGAATCAGTGCCTTTCTCCCATTTTGATTCTGCAATTGAGTTTAAAGCTGGAACTGTGATGTTCAATCTTTTCTAAAAATACATGATAAGTTTCTCTTTTTCTTCAGGGTGGCTCTATGAGGTTCAAAAGCTCCTTTCACCAGATGTTCTAGCCTGTTCCGTGGATGCCAGTTTCCACACTGGATTCTGCTTGTAGATGAGCAATACATATGCTCCCATGCAAGTCAGAAATGTGCCAGGGAACATAGAAAAGCAAATCTTTTTGTCTTAAAGTTAATAGTCATGGGTCTTCAGTACTGTTAAATTTGAGGATGTAATTTAAACAAGTTTCTAAGTAGCTTTAATGATTACTTTGAGCATACTGCTAAAAAAAAAAAAAAAAAAAAGCTTTGCTCTTGCTAAAGAATCTTAAAAAGCCTGAGGCAGTCTCTCTTTGTTGCCTGAAGAGGTCAGATAAAAACAGTCCATGCTGGAGAATGCCTTCTCCCTTGCCTATGTGTCTGAGATAGCTTCCAAATGAGCTACAAGAGAGGCATCTTGTGACCATGACTGCTGCTGTGGTGAGCCCACCTAATGAAACACAATCAAACTTCTCAAAGAACTACGTTCAGGAGCTCTTCAGCTCAAAACATACAATCTCACACTAGCCTTTGTTACGTGTTTGTATTGATAAACACAGCCAAGAACAACTTAGAGATTCCAAAATGTTATATAACTACAACTACAACAAAAACAAAACTATATTTTGATTGGGATCACTTTTGTCAGTAGAACAGCTCCTTTTTAAGTTTCCAAAGGAAACCCAGGCCTCAGAAGCATTGCCAAATTAGGTGTCCTGGACCTTCAAGTTCTTCATTTTATTCACTGAACGGTTCCAATATGAAGAACACTAGCTTTTACCTGCCTTTTAAATTAGGACATGTCAACAACTGACGTTTCAGAATGGCGGAATACAAATTTGAAGAGGCAGAGATATTCCCCAAAAACGCCCGATCAGGCATGCCTTCAGACTAAAAATGGAGCAGGTCTGCTCAGGCATGCATTTCCTCTTTCACAAAAGTGATGAAATGATTTGTGTTGGTTGGTCTGGAATCTGGATTATTACCTACTAAATGCTAGCTAGGATCAACCATCTATGCCTTATAAATCCACATACTAAACTTCAGCTAGCAACAACATTAAACTGTTAGCAACTTTCCAGAATGCAACTTAAGTCTTTGCTGTTTTATGGGCACTGATGCTTTTTTGTTTGTTTTGGTTCAGATCTGTGTTTTTTGAAGACAATCCTTCCATCCATCCATACCATACTCATTGTAAAGACAGATAGTACCAACAACATAAAGAACAAAACTTCTACTCCAAATTCTACTTAGTCATACTCAAACATTTTAAAGACTTTTTCTTAAAGCAGAGCAGTTTTCAGACAGCAGAAATTTTAGCTGTATGATCACATGAAGACAATATCCATGTCTTGTCTATCCAAATCACAGAGGAGTTCCATTACTTCTGCATCATTAGTGTCATATTACAGATAGTAAAGAGGCCGTAAGATTTTATTACTTGTCAGCTGGCCCAACTACTTATGTCAGTATATGATATGAAAGTGAAGCATAACATTTGATTAAGTGATCTTATTGGGGTCTTTCAGTGGCTCATGTCACAAACCAACTGGAGATCATGCTAGCTGCCTAGATGTGAGAGCTTACTGGAAATGTTAGCACATTATTCAAAACACTTGCAGACTTTGCAAATTAATGCTACAAGTTCGTTTCTCTCCGTGGTTATATCTTGAAGGAAGGCATATTTTCTGATTTTCCTTATTCACGACAGTCCAAGTGCATCTGTAGAAGCAGAATCTAAGTCCTCTAAGTACCTAAAAGTCTTATTCAAGCATGTCAGTAGTACTGACTCACTTTGCAGAGTTCCTGCAAATCTATCTTTTAACCTTATATGCAGCCTGCTAAAGTTATTAGCTTTATGCAGTCTGAAAGCAAACTGTGATGCCAGTGTTGAGGTTGCAGGTCATCTTGCCTAGCTTTGATGTGTAAAACAAAAGAAACAGGATAGGACATAAGACACTTTAGAGTGCTGCAGGGCAGCTACGATAGAACTTTGCTTGCTTTCCACTGTGGCTGCTTGTCAAAATCAGCACAAACTACTTGGACAGCCAAGTCTTTTCCATAAGGCTCTCAATTACCTCACAATGCCAACCTTTTTTTTATCAAATTAATTAAAGCTGCCTAAAGGTCAAGGTTTTCTCTTGACAACATTGATTTGTCAAGGAGTGAAAATATTTCAACTCTTTCACAGTTTGCTTTGAACCCACAATTCTGATCCATCTGATCTACAAAATGTCACAACAGTCACTTGAGAAACATCTGAAGAGAATTTTGCTAGCCAGGATAAGTAGAAATGTTCCCTTGTAGGTACTATATTCTGAAATTCATAAATAATAAAAAATGAAAAGCTAGAAATGTGACCAAAGTGAGATGTAAATCATAAGCCACCTTCATTCATTAAGAAATGCATTCATAGGGGTTCTTTTCTTTTTAATTACTAAGCTTTTTTAATCTATAGAGGCTTATATTTTAAGTTTAGTATCTTTTTGACAAAGAAGAGCAAAGTAGGTGGTGAAGAGGCTGAAGCCTTACAAGGAGCAGCTAAGGGAGCTGGGATTATTTAGTCTGGAAAAGAGGAGACTCAGGGAAGAGGAGACTTTATGACTCTCTACAACTACCTGAAAGGAGGTTGTAAGGAGGTGGGAGTGGATCTCTTCTCCAGAATAACTACTGACAGAACAAGAGGAAATGGACTCAAGTTGTGCCATGGGAGGTTCAGGTTAGGTATTATAAAGAATTTCTAAACAGAAATAGTAGTCAAGCATTGGAACAAGCTGCCCAAAGAAGCGATGGAGTCAGTGTCTGTGACAGTGTTCAAGAAATGTGTAGATGAGGCACTTAGAGACATGGTTGAGGAGGCATAGTATTGCAGGTCTTATAGTTGAACACAAAGATCTCTAAGGACTTTTCCAACCATAATGATTCTATGATTCTATGACACAAGCAAGGAGTGGTTTCCATCAGACTCACCATGGGCTGCATTTTAGAGGTGTGATTATTAGCCTTTAACTATCTTTTCTTTGTCTAGCTTGACCAATTTTCAAAAATAATGCCACCTGATCACCATTTTGGCCTTCTCTAGGGTGAAAGGTCAAAAGGTCAGTGTAGGTTTTAATAAAAGTAAAGTCTTATTAACAAACTTCCTTCAGCTAATTTGTCATACTTACATAACCTATGAAGTAGCATTAAACAATTTGGGCATACATAACATGACGTATCACTTAGAAGCCCTTAAAATGATACTGCTTTAGGGAAAGATAATATGAAGACCATGGCAGAACACAAGTTAGTTCAGATAAAGGATGGTTATATAAATCAGTCTTCAAATGAAATAACCAGCTTAATTGTATATTTATCTTTAAATATACACATAATTCCATTGACCTGAAGGAGACTTGAAAATCCTTTGAAAGACATTTAAAAAGTGTTAATTTGATCAAAGGGATCTAGGAAGACTGAAATACTATAAAGTAACTGTCATGCCACACATCTGGTGAAGAGGAGGCTGAATTCCAGCATATGTTCCAAAAATTCATTGCAAGTTGGTCTCCCCCACCTACACAAGTGAGTGTACTCTGGGCTACAGTCATTCTCCATGCTCTTAGTTGGTGCATATTTGCCCCTTCCATGTACAGTAACACAGTGTCAACAAATGAGATAGAAGGAATCTCTACCACAGAGCAGACTGAGACACATTTGGGGTAATTTGTCAGTTTAAATCCTTTCAGTCAGATTAAGACTCTATTTCCTGCTCCCACGTGGGGATATCCATAGTGCTACTGCCTGAAGGGCAGGAAGGGAAGGGTACAGTCTTGCAGTTGCTGTCATTCTTGTGAGGTTTAGGCAACTGATAATTTTAAGAGTAGTTCTTGGTTAATAATGGATTGTAGAGCATCCCCAGACCAGATCTAGAAGCCTAACACTTTGCAGGTTATGAATGAATGCCCACTCCTCTCTTCAATCTTTACTAAAAGATAATTTGTATGTTTTGTTCCTCAGTGGTAGTTAGTGCAATTTTAATACTTCTCATTCCTCAGAAAAGGAGATTAACTGAAGATTGTGTACCATTAGAAAACAAGATAACTAAAACGAGATGCTGTAATTCTAATCTTGTGGATGTTGCCATTAGGCTATTAAGAGGTACATATATAAGATGCTGGTTAGGCTGAGCTTCGTACCCATGGGATCATTAGCCCCATCTGTGTTGTTAAGTCACCTCCTGTAAAACAAGCTTGAGCAAAATCAGTTACATCTGTGTTGGGCATCCAGTTTGTGAAGGGAATCTTTTCTCACTATGGTGCAGTACTCAAAGTCAATATGAACCATAAATATCACAGCCATAAAAACATACTTGACTGAATCCAGTCATGGCATATTGGGCACGGAATGTGCAGAATTTAACTGAGTGTTGTCCCACTTGCCCCAAGAGTTAATCTGACCTGTTACGTTTCTTGTCCTGTTAACATTTATTTCTATCTAATAAGGCATGAAATCATTACTCGTGGTATATGTCCTAACATTTAATCCTATGGTGTCACATTTTAATTGGACACAAAGTGTATCTAAATGGCTCGAATTCCCCCAGGATGTGGTTTTCCAGTAATAGTCACAACCCTTGAAGTTCTATTATTACTTTTATTAAAATAAAATCCTTCATGATTGAAATGCTACATATTTTCTAAATTGCATCAAAATGAATTTGATGGTTTAAAAGAAGAGATTGCATATTTAGTTCACACAAGGCTGCCCGTAAGTAATAACTTATAGAGCACCTTTCATATTCCAAATCCCCTAGCTATAAAGTGATAACACTTCATATATTCATGAAATGTGGCTGAGGGCATCATAACTTTATAGATCCCAAGAGGGGTATGTGAGAATAAGACCAATAACCATAGTTTGAGACTCCAGACTTCGTTACATATTACAGAACACATGTGATCAGCTGGAAACAAAGCTGATCAGCTGGAAACAAAGGGTCACCTATTAGACCCTGGCGGATTAAGTCACTCCATGCTAATCACGAGGGAAAGAAATTACAGAAGAGAAGATATTACTCAAGTTTCAGTTTAGTCACTTGGGCTACATCTCTGCCAGGAAACAAAAAAGGGCAGAGTCCATTTTCTACATCTGAGCACAGGCGCTCACATGCATAGAGCTGAAGCCTCTCCTCCCTACTCTTGCACCCAAATAGGCAGCTCATACTGTTCCTTGTCCCACACAGGGTGGCACACCAAGGCAGCACTCTTCATCTGACATTGGGCAAGAGTGTGCCACCAACTGGGCCCCTTCTGCTCACGTGGATGGACATCACACAGACACAGGATGGGATAGTACAGGGAGCCTCCCTGTCTCTGGAGATGAAGTCAGCTCTGGTTTGAAGCCAGCAGCAACAGCAGCAGAAAAAAACCAAAACATTCAGGAGCTGACCTAACCAAAATTACTGAAAGAATGTTAGTAAATGGAAAATAATGAACTGTACTAGAATGCATGAGGACATCAGTTCTAATTCAGAACACTCTCTTTGAGATAAATAAACACCAGGAGACCTTTTAAGGCCCTGTGTTAATAAAGATGACTCAGAGAGCAGATAAAGCCCCAGAAGAGCCTGCCCATCAGAAAGCAGCTCTTTCTGAGGGGCACATTGCCCCTTGGAGTTAACTGCAGCACATCCAATCCTGACAGCTTTTAATAGGCAAGGCAGGAGGGAAGGTGGTATTTTCTTACAGGCCTTTAAGAAGTACTAAAATGTAAATTTAAAATGTTCATTACACTTGAGTAGCTCCACTCTACTTAAATATTGGTTCCAGGTTTAGTTCATTATCCTCTTACTGGTAATTAAGCTACCTAGGGACAATCAGCAAATAATAAAATGCTGTGGTGAAGGAAATTAGTTTAGACTACAAAGCTTTCAATGAAGTTATTGTGAAAAATAGAAGAAAGTAACAGCATATAAAAGATATTTAACTATAAATAGTGTCCAAGGGCTGCAATATTTCCTCTACATGAAATAAATAAATGGAGGGTTTGTGGAAGTCCCTACTCATTTCTCCTCAGTGCAGTTTATTAGGTAAATGCTAGCTTTTCGTTCTTAGTAATGTCTGCTTAAAGGACTAATCATTTGCTCAGCCTTTCAGATATTTGCAAACCAAAGGAAGATGTGAAAGTCAAAATCAAGGCAATGATTAAATGAGGCCTAAGTCTTCCTTCCACCTCTTCTTTCAACCCATGACTGAAGAATAGAAAGATATAAATGCAGGGAATTACCTCATTTCTCTTACCTTGAGGTGGAAATAAACAAGAGGTTGGAGTCAGGTTATCCTGGAAAGGAGGCCTGGAACTTGGCTGGACACAGATACTCTATTTCCTTTCCCTTCCTTATCTCCTCCATTGCTTGTCTCTTTCTTTTCCATTTCTTGCTCCTGTTACGGCTGGTGGGGGAGGCTGCCGAGTTCTCTGTCATTGAGTCCCAGTTCCCGAAGTCCCATGCAGGATGTGCTAATGACTGGGCCAACTAACTAGAGCTGAGCAGAAGAAAAATTGAGCATATGTGTTGGTTTTGTATCCTAAACTCTGAGAAAGGGGGAAGATAGAAGGATTTAAGAGGAAGAAAGCAGGAAGAAGGAAAAGACAGAGACTCATCTGTGGGACTCCTGAGTGCTTAATATGTTAATGCCTTTTTTTTTTTTCTTCCTTCTTTTTTTCCCTCCGCAGACAACACAACTCCCCTTACAAGCTGAATTTGTCCACTTTCACGCTGTTATGGGCAAATTGAAGACAGCTGGCTTTACTCAACTGCGATTTTTCTTCTTGATTAATTACTTTTTCTATTTCATATTTTAGTGGAAGGTAATGTAGTCAAATTGTTACCAATGTAATTATGATTTTATTATTGTGCTAGTACTGTATAGCCTTTGCTTTTTATCACATTACTCAAGTGAATCTCCCTGAAAATGAAGGCACCATAGCAGGATATGAAAATTCACCTGGGTTTAGGAACTGTCTGATTTAGTACACCAGGGCTTTAAAACACAGGAGATGGGATGTCAGTTCTTTCCCCACATAAATATAAGTATATAAATAAAATCTGTTTATTTTCTCTACTGTACTGATAGCATTGTCCTAACTCCAATTTTATTGTTAGCTAAAGATACGTGGTATATTTCCAAAATACCTAACTCCTGTAGTCATGTAATTATATTTTTTTTATTGTTGTTTTTGTAAGTTTTATGTTCTCAATAGTACAATGGAAAATTTGCAAATGTCAATCTTAAACCTCAAAACCCCAAAGTAAGTGCAAGATTGTAAGATGTATGAGGCTCTCTTTTTCTTGGTACTGCCTTATAATACTCCGAGAGTTTGACTTTTTATTTATGAATATATATGGTAGATGAGGTGAATGTGTAAGTTGCACTTGTGCTAATAGACAATTTCAGCCATAGCCTAGCAAATATATATTATGCCTGAGATATTCCCTTTTGAAAAGGCTTGTGTTCTGTGAAAACTATGAACGCACTTAATTGGAAATATATTTCACATAGGATATTTCAAGAGTTCTCTGAGAGAGACTGATGTGAAATTTTACTTATTATACTTATTTCATGACCAGAGTTTAAGGACCATGATAATTTATCAGAAAATATCATTTTAGAAACTTTACACAGTTTTTCATATCTGTCTTCTCAGGACTATGTATACATAATTAAAGTTGTTTTGCATTTTATAAAAATAATGGAATGTTAAATTTGATGGATTTGGCAATTTATAGTTAAAGAAAGATATGCCAAGTTATTCTTTCAACTGAGGAAAAAAAAGTTTCCAACACTGGGTTAAAAAAAAAATTATTCAAATCCAGATGATTTACATTTTGGAACATAACAAGTGACATTTAAAATGGCATATGAATTGTTAAATACATATTAGTCATAGTGTATTTATTTTTGCAGTAAAATATCATAAATGGAAGTTTACTAAAAGCTTTAAACACATTTTCAAAAATGATCTTTCATAAATTGCCAGAAATTTGCAAAGATAATCCTTGAGCCCTGCATTGCACAAGTTGAAATGCTATTTCTGACAATATTATAGTAGCAAATATTTTCTGTAAAAAAAGAGTGATTAACAAATATGCTACAAAGTGTATCAGTTTAAGTTCTCTGAAGAGATGAAGTGTTTTCTAAAAACTCTCTAGGCAGAAGCTATTCTTTGATTGACAATATAAACAAGACTTCCTGGCACTGAAAATGGAGGAAAATAAAAGTTGAAATATGCTACCTTGCTAATCTTGATGCAGCCTTTCCTGGGATAAAATATTAATATTGCTTTGCCCAACCAATACATCATAAATTATAATTCTATCAAAATCTGTTAGCTGACTTACTGAAAGGCTGCTATTCATAGCATGCAAAGTCAGTTCTCCTGCAGGAAGAACATAATTTCTTCACAAAAGGTTTTTTATTTTTTCTTTCAGTGCACTGTATTTGTAACTCTCTTATATTGATTTCTTTTTTAATTTTTAATGTAAACAGAGTATGGAAGGCCTGATGATAATCAAGATCTATTATTGCACTATATTTAGTTTAGAAATAATAAAAAAGATAAATAATGAATAGACTGCAAAGGCTTATCTTTCTCCCCAGCCTGCTCTATGTAGTGCTTTGTTCCATAGTTATTGGCATTTGCAATAAAATGTATCAGTAAATTTAGTCAATTAAAAGTTTACTGTGATTCAATAGCAAGGTATATCCCACTTGTGGAGCTCATCGGAACTTGGAAACTTCATTAATCTTGCAAACTCACATTTCTCTTCCTTTATAGAATTCACATTCATAAATACAAAGCACATGATTGTGTCTATCATTTTGTAGCCTTTCCACTGCTGCCAGGATGTGATTGTGTCTTGACAGCATTTTTAATGGATTGCCCATTCAGAATAGCAGAATATGTGCTAGGTTCCTGGAATCAGCAGCTGTTCCAGAAGGCTACGAGGCATTGCTGAGACATGGAAGTAAACACACACTTGAGCACTGGAACTTAATTTTTAATCACTATCATTGGTGCAAATTCACAAAAATAACATAGATATTATTTCTGTTTTATTCAGATAGGCTAATTAGGAGCGAATTGAGTTCAAGATGCTGCATGTTACTGACAGATCAGAAAACTAGGGAACTCAAAATTAAGAGGAGATCTCACTACTCAGGAAGATGCATGATAGCAGACAGAGTAATATCAAAGGCATGATTAAAAATAACAAAACTATGTAGTTTTTATCTTTCCTGGGTAGATTTATACCCCACATTGCACACTGAATCTGCCATCAGCTGACATCCCTCCTGGAAAGCCAGGTAATGCTGTGGGCCATAAACTTGGCAGATGAGCTTATTTCTCTTCCAGACTGTGTGAGAGAGAGGTCAGGTTCTGGACTCATGACATTGTTACTTGGTGCTACCTCTCCAGGAGAAAAGCATGGACATGGTTGACATAGGCTGACTGTTGATTCCCATCCCATCTTACTTCACTGTGGGGTATGTGTCCCCTACCTTAACACCAGCATCTCTGGAACAAATGGAGTCACATCGGCAGGACAGTCCAGGAAGGTTTCCACTATTACTAGTTGTGCTCTGATGGTTCTTGGTGTCCCTGTTTAAATACTAGCATCATTTTAAAAGAATTATGGAACATCGCACTTTGGCAACATTGTCAAGGATGTTCTGTGTCAAAAGAGAGTACCATGCTTTAAACCACTTAGAAGTAAATTTGCAGAGTGATTTACTTGCCTAAGTCCCATTTCAGACATTTAAATAGGATTTTAGGTGCAAGTTAGATCTTTAAAGTTCTTGTTTATTTCCTCCTTATACTAGGTGCCTAATGTCTTTTTGTGCCTGAATTTTTGCTCCAGGGGGCACATAAAATAGCCAAAGATTTGGCAGCAAAAGCACTTTACGCCTTGCGTACAGTTACGAATCAGGACAGGTACTCCTGATATGTCCCACAAGGATCATTTTGGTAAGTATTGTCAAGACTCATTCGTCCCCCATATAAGCATAGGTCACCTTTGTGCCCATAGTTTATATCCTTTGAGTGCTTATCTGGGATACGCAATACCCAAAATACCCAGCTTCAAATCCACCCCGCCTTTTTTTTTTTTTTTTTCCTTTTAATTTCCTCCTTTACTGCTGTGACTATTATCCACCAGTGGATTCCTGGAAGGGAAACAAGTCTTCTTGTTGAGCTGTTGCACTTCTACTTGTGCAAAGGAATAAAAAGCCTTTAGTTTAGGGCCATAGAAGTAATACTGGCTGGACTTCCTGACTTCTAGCTCATGTCCATGAGAAAAGAGCAGCTGTGTACCTGATTTAAAGGCAAAATTTACAAGTAGGGCCTGTAATAACTCATACTTTTTATGATTTGTACTTGCCTTATATTCAGCAGCTAGGCTAGGATAAGAATTAGAACAGAGGAGAGGAAAGGGAGTGAAGAAATATTATTTAGAATCCAAATATCGTGTTTTTCTTTGAAGCAATCAAGAGCCTTCTAGATACTGCCTTTTTATTTCTTATTTTGATATTCCTATAAATTCTGAGATGGCAACAGTCTTACTTATGCTAATATCAAGAAGCTTTTTTCAGCAAATGTGACATATCCCTTACACATAAAGATGTTTTCTGTTTATTGTCAATTTTTGGGGTTGCTGTTAGATGAAAGTCACTCAAGGTGCAGGAACTTCTTTGGCTGTTTTTTGTGAGGGACTCCAGCAGAGAGGATAATTAAGTGGCAGCTTCATTGCATCCTTCTGGTCTTAGAAATCTCTTCCTTCAGTGCCCTCTTTCTCAGCTTGCTCAGTGGACACATTGCATCATTATTATATACAGGCGTGAGAAGTTAAAGTCATGGGGACACAAGGTTTTGGCTCATTTTGATTATGTGAAGCTTCTGCACTCTAAACTAGCTTTCTCTCTTTGGTGAAAGTGTCACACATCATTTGATTTTTCAAATTCGGCTTCTATAAAGAATAGATCCCTGCAATGCTTGCTAGGATTCAGCAGTCTAAGGAGAGAGAATTGATTATATTTTAAACCTTACTATAAAGACAATTGCTAAGCAAAGAAGTTACTGTTGTACAGTACAGAACATAATACGCTGCCTCCCTGCTATGCAGCATGAGAACAATTTCATTAAGTATCATTAAAGCTGGCTGGAAAATTTCAGCTGCCTTAGAGTCTGTCTTTAGTGACTGGCTTTTCATCTGAAACTGGAACACCACCAAATTCAAGCAAATACTGAAATTCTGCATGAAATGAAAGGCTTCTCAGTGTAGCTCCATGTGTCACAAACCATAGCCCACAGCTATCACATATTGCAGTTTTTCAGTAAAAACAACAGAGGCCTGAGGTTTTTAGAGGCAGATTGATCTTCTTGCTGACCACATTAATTAGGCTTTCCCCTCTCCTGTTTTTAGTTCATAATGCTGCCAAAGGAAGTTTCAGGTGATCTGTTGCTGATTTTGTTATTCTTCATTAAAGTGCTGAAGGCAAAAGCAGTGTATGTGCCATCCCTCTTCTTAAGTCCCTTCTCCTTCTCCTTCTTTTCCTTTTTATCCTTTTCCTTTTTATCCTTTTCCTTTCCTTTTCTTTTTTTTTTTCCTCTTCCCATTCATTTTTCTCCTCTCCTTCTCTCTATTTTTTTTTCTTTTTTTTTTTTTTTCATACTTTTCTGTCTAGGAGAGGAGCCTCAGCACAGTATTTATTCCTTCGGTTTGTTTCAGTGGCAATAAAGGATTTGTATTTGCCTGTTCATGTAGCCTTGCTTTTAACAGGCACTTTGCTCATTGACTCGGGTACTGGGATATGGATTCTTGCTAAAATAAGTTTCCTCTCGGCTGTTTTCAGGGGCTGTGTCTGCTGCCAGCCCCAGCACCGCTGCAGGGGAACATGAGGCTGGCACCAGCGGGGTCGCCTTTAATCTGCCCGCGGGAGGCAGCGCTGCAGCCCGCGACACCGGACGGGCGCTTTGCCTGCAGTCACTGGCGTGGTCGTGGTCGTGGTCGTGGTCCTGGCTGCTTCACATGAGCCACCAGTGATGCCTCAATGAAGCCTTGAGGCTGATTGCGGAGGAGAGCGACTGAATGGGGTCACGGCTGCCTCCAAGGCTGCCGCAGGATGGGAGGCAGCAGCCGACGTTGGTGCCGCATCCCACACAGTCCCCGAGCTGGCGTTTGTCCCCTGCGCATCCCACTCAGCGCCCCAGCTGCCCCGGGCTGTTTTCCCATGCAACAGCTCTGCTTATCGGAGAAAGCCTTGAGCAGCAAGCGCCTGAGCACAGCGAAGAACTCTGTGAAATTAAGATGTCATATGATTAGTTTGTGCTAAATTGTGTCTCTAGCTCTGTATTTATCTGACAAGTGACCTTCGACTTTACAAAACACATAGTCGTGAACTCTTTTTATTCCTTCCTATTGTTTATGCCAGACTGGAGACTCCCTGTGAGAAGTAGCACATAGTTGATAACAGATACAGTTGAATAAAGCTGAATATAACAGGCATCTCCAATCCTAACTGAACATATCCAGCTCCAATACTACATTTACCCACTTTGCTGTCTTTTAAAAACACCACATAGGTAGCTGGATCTACTTTACATTTATCCCTATACCAACCAATATATATTTACCCCTGGCCGACCAATACACAGGTCAGAAACCTGCTTTAAAAAGTCTGATATCTAGGAAACAGAATCATTTGCACCTCTTTCGTGTATTTTGTATGCTTTGTTGCAGGTAATAATACCTGCTGGTCTCCATCTCAGTAATGACTATACTTCAAGGATGAAGGAAGCACATTTTCTGAGTAAATCAAAGGATTTTCTTTTGGAAATGTCTGCGGGTAAGCGTGTGTGGGGGGAATAATATTTGGTGAAGGACAGATCTTGCTGTGAAGACATATAATTCACTGTGCAGAGGTGGAGTCCCATCCCCAAGCCCCTCAAGTGCCATCATCATCATCATAGGAAGAGAAGTCCATTGAGGATTCTCTTAGTTTCAGCCCTGGCACAGCCCAGGGGAAAAATATAATATGGATGGGAAAAAAATGTAGTATGGAATATACTACTTGGAATTACTTTTTTTTTTTTTTTTTTTTTTTTACCCGGGGAAATCTTCATATGGACAGAAAGGTACATGTACACAACACCCCAGTCTTTGGTCTACTTTCCCTAACCTCCTGCTAGACAGTCCTCAGACAGAGGAAGTCTGTTTCTGTGGGATGTAAGAAGAGGATTGGCATTGCAAGAGCAGTCAAAATCCTCTTCTGCATTCAAACAGTACAGTCACTATGTGAAGATCTTTGATCAGGTGTAGAGAAGGGAAAGCTCTGTCAAAATTTCTAAAGGATGTCATGGCTTGTCACAATGAAAAAAAAAAAGTCAAGCTGAAAACTAAGAGAAAGAAAAAAAGAGAAAAAAAACCTTTGGGGGATTAAATATATGAAATGTCTGAGCATAGATGCACTCAATAAGTAAACTGGAAATGCCACTGTTAATAAGTACACATTCTTAAATCAATTTGTGCTCGAACCTCATCTAGAGCTTTTGTCCCCAAAATAAATGCTTTCCACTGCCTGCAGTTCTTTCAGAATTAGAATTTGCCATTTTTGTATGTAGAATTCAAGGGGAAATTTTTACTTTAAGAAATAGAATAATAGAAGGAGAGAAGATTAGGGGAAAAAGATATTTAAAAAAAAAAAAAAGCCTTCTTTTTATATTTTTTTCCATCACTGATACTATAAAAATTTATCATCATGAAACAGACTCTCTAGGGTACTGAAATCTGAGGTCCGTGTGTGTCCTTCTGAAGATCTGTTACTTGCTAGTGGACTAGCAGTATTTTTCAGTGCCTCCATACAACCTCCAGCTCCGCCTGAAGCCACAGCAGACAATGCCTTTTACATTGTTTCTTGCCAACTTCCCCTGCTCTGTATTTTAAACAAAGCTACCAATTCTGATATATCCCATTCCAAATAATACCACATATGGGAGGCTGCTGCTTGATGCTCACTTAGCCAACTAATGACCTTAAAAATGGGGTATATTGATAAGAATTGGTTGCACAGGAAAGATTGCTTTCATCTTTCTTAGGAAATTTTACTTAGGGAACTGACAAGATCTAGGATCTCTTTTCCTATCAGAGAGAGAGAGCCTGACATCTCACTCCAAGCCAGGGCAATATTTTTCTTTAAAAAGCCAATTGTGATTTTGCACAGGGCACTGATATGTCACAGCCAAGACTTATATCCCAATGAAAATGTCCATGAACCTACAAATATCCTCATCACACACTCTCCTGCCATGTGAGGGAATATTCCCATTCCAATGCTAGCTTTCCAAATTTCAGCATAGGAACAGTGATTGTTCTTAGGGTGTCTCCTTTTGCTTTCCTGTCTGGAGACAGGACTCTGGGGGTCTTCCACTTCCCAGAGAAGCCACCAAATGAGGAGGTCCTCCATGACATGGGGTTGTTGGAAGAAGCTGAATCACAGTATCAGTGAGTACTGATTTTGAAGAATATTTTGCAGTGCCAGTTGATCTGTTGGGTTCTCATAAGCTGTTTGTCTGCTAGTGTCCCAGTCAAGTATAAAGGATCGTGGTCAAAGCTTTATTCTGCTAAAGATTTAGCCTTCATTTTCACAGATTCACAGAATCACAGATTCACAGAATATTTAAGGTTGGAAGGGATCTCTACAGATCATCTAGTCCAACCTTCCTGCTCAAGCAGGCACACCTAGAGCATGTGGCACAGGGTGGCATCCAGGCGGGTTTTGAAGACCTCCAGAGTAGGAGACTCCACAACCTCCCTGGGCAGCCTGTTCCACTGCTCTGTCACCCTAAAAAGGAGATGCAAACATGGATGGTCCTCTCCATTCATGTACTACACCAAGCCGTTCCACTTTCTTCAACTTTCATGTGTTTTAATCAATTTTAACCAGCTGTCATATTAACATGAGCTATTTTGTCTTCATTGGTGCTTCACAGATTTCTTTGTAGGTAAAACGTCTGGGACCCAACCCAAATCTTTTGAAGAACATGAGAAGACCCTGCTGAACAAGTGCTAGATTTTGGATCAGGCCTTTCATTACTATGTTTCCTTTTACCTAGCAGTCCCATAGAGCAATTACTGTTGTCAAGGGTAAGCTTGAAACAGACCATTAATGCAGTGACTGATAGGGATGAATTGCTTTCAAAACAGATGGCTGATGATTATGGCAGGTCACAGCAAGATCAAGGAGCAAAGTTCTCAGTAAGAACCTCTTTACTAGAAATAGAAAAGAGCCAGGGGGAAAAAAAAACAAACCTACCTGCTAATATTTGCTGTTTATCTCCAGTTTCTGTTTATCTTGTGCAGTACTTATCTGAAGTATAAAGATTTGATGCTAAATAGTAGAAGGTATGAAGATTTTTATCAGTTGCTTCCTTTTCTTGAATGCATCTCAATAAGATGCACGATTATCTTGAAATAATCCTTATAACCTGGGTTTGTAGGGGGAAGGTAATATTCATTATGCAGAAATATTTATATATTGTAAGGAACTATAAATGTTCAAGGAAAAATATAAAATTTGAGTCATTTCCTTCAGATCAACTTGGAAAATATTATTCTTTGCTATGTGCAAGCTTCTCACTGTAGGAGATAGAGTCCTTAAACCTGTTTTTTTTCTCCCCTGACTTAGGCGAATCAGAGATTGCATTTTTGGCTTGGCATAGTCCTTTAAGCAAGTGACCAGAAGTGCTTCTGACTTGCGATATGTGACATTTACTCAAAAGGAAAAGGATATGATTCAAATTTTCCTATTTGGGATGAAGATATTGTTTATATAATAATATTCCTGGAATTTGGAAGATGCACAAAAGCTTAGTTGATATTAGTAATACCAAGTGAATTTGAATTAGATATTCTTATTGCAGATCAAAGCCACTGCTTAATAGTGCTAGGCTTTTATGGCTAGGAAAATGGAGGATTCTGTTTCAAATAACTGTTTCAAAGTCTATTTTTCTTTCCAATATTCTAAATTTCATTGACTTCACTAGCCAGAATCCTAGACTTCCAAAGTTAAATTTGTAAGCAAATACTTGAACTTGAGAAAAAATGAACTCCAATGCCTCTTTTGTCTGCAATCTACAATTCTCATATGCAAAGAATAAAGAATTTTAGAAAGAAGTCCTAATCAGCTCATACAGTCAAAACACATTAACCGATTTATTACACATTCCTGAAAAATGCTTGCCATCACACTTGATTTTGTTTAAAAACTTACTGCCAGGATGTTCCTTACCTTATAAAAGAATGTTTAAAAATGGCTCTAGGACATTTTTAGAGTGGTAAAATGGTACAGCGAAGCAGAACTCAGTAAAGCAGGATATGAAGTGCAAACAACTCGAGTTATTTCTTCATCATGAAGTTTGCTGCACACTGATATGTGACATGGAAACAATGCATTTAAAACAAAAAACAAACAAACAAAAAAAAACCCAAAAAAGCCCAACTATTTTTCCTTTTCTAAGTAAATCTGATCTGTGATGGTTTTCTTGTAATAACAATATGAAATTTCCTATTAGAAAAGGAGAGACTTCTATAACAATAATGACTAAAGCCATGAAATACAATCCATGTTACATTTCCAATTTTGTCTTTTAGCAACTCTGTTTAATTGCTGCTCACATTTTAATATTCAGATAATACGTATTGCCTTAAAATCAATGAGGATTGATTTCAGCAATTTTACATATTTCAGACTAATAATTGTATTTTGAAAACTGTAGTTAAAATATGCTGAAGAATGGACACAGTTCTTACAAAAATAGTGTGCAGTAGAGACACACTGCAGAAATTTCACAGCTATTTATGCTGACCATATTTTTTTTAATAAATCCATTTGATTGAAAGCCTGGTTTTGCTAAAGCAAGAGAGTTTCCAGTCAACACATTGCTAAGAGAAAACCAAAAGCACAAGACTAGGAGAGTCCGTCCTGTCTATTAACTCTGTTCATGTATATGGATACCAAGGGTTAAGTCCTTTGCCTGCATAACCCCCAGTGATGTTCTAAATGTTTCATCTAAGCCATTTAGGTTTGAAAAACTTTAAGCAAGATCTAGATTGTACCAAGATTTTTTTTTTAATCTAAATTTTTATCAAATGCCAAGAGAATCCTGCACACATTCCTGTTGGTCTGACCTTGACCATGGGCAGGCCACCAAAACTGTCTATGAACCCCAGGCCTGTGTTTTGGGCAGTTCTGCTCAGCCTCCTACAAAAAGAGCTAAATTATGAGGAAATTAATTTTCCCTTACAATGCTCTGTGCAAAATATTAAAGCTCAGTACTTATGTGAGTAACCCCCAAATCAGACATTTCAACTCCTATTTTTCTGAAAACATTTTAGAATACTGTTCTCTCTTCAGCTCAGAATAAGAAGCTGAATCTCAAATATCAGATGTTGCTGCCCAGAAGTGTTACTCAATTATTCATCCAGAATGTTATGACTTATTGGCAGCATTTGGGGAACCACAGATGATCAGTGCTGTTCATTTCTCACACATTTAATTTAGCTATCCAAACTGGCTGGAAATCTCTAATTTATATGAAAGAAATGGATTTACTAATATAGATTATCGTGGAAATCATACCCAGAGAATTGTCTTGGAGGCTGGACCTGGCCTGCAGAATGCTGCTTAGGTAGCTCCTGTTGACAATGCTCCTTGAGAAGACATAGTCTGCTCCTTGCTTCCTGCCCCTAATAGGCATCTTGAGAGTGGCACTGTTAGTCCATCCAGGCAGTACACACAGCAGCAGTTATTTGTAAAATCTGTTTCTTTTTAACAAATACTCATAATGCCTCCATCCATACTTCTGTTTAAAGACCACAGAGGTCCATCAGTCTTGAAATGCCATCTGAGTTCATTTAGTCATACTGCTGAGCATTTATACAAATATCGATGCTGATCTCACAGAAATTTGACAGATAATGAACTTCTCAGTCCAGCTTCATGTTTGACAAGAGAGCCCTTGAAAACCAGAGGGTTTCTACTGAAGATATTTTCTCTTCTTAAGAAAGTTCTAACACAAACTCCAGCAAACAGAAAGTTTGATTGCTCTTTACTGCTGTGATGGAAAGTCAAGTGCTCCTGTCTTTAGGAGTTCTCTGCTTAATGGATGAGTTTCATTTGTTCAGGACAGATTGGGAGCAGATGGTACGTCTAGTTGTGATGAGACTATGTTGTGTCTGCTGAGAGAGTTGTCCTGTTTTGTTCACAATATTATGATATTGTTTACTATTTAATAGCTCTCTGGAGACTAACTCCTAAGAGGGCTGCACCCTGACAACTCCTACAAAGCCAACCGAATTTGCTAGAGGCTTAGCATCTCTTCTGATTTGGCCCTGCCAATGATTACCCCTTTAAAGCCAGTGCTTTGCCTATATTGACTCTAACATAGCAGTCTTTCTTAAAAATAAATAAGCACTAAGAGAAATGTAATCATCAGTCTTCTCTCTCTTTTCCTACCCCGCATCCCTTTCTAGCCTACACAAGCAATACAAGGTCATCGGCAGGATGCTTTGCTTCAGTGGATGATGACCTCTTACTGTTTCCCAGACATTAGTGTTTCCTCTTCAGCTTTATGGCTTCTGCTTCACTTTCCAAGGTCTCCTTTTTAAATAGATGTGTGTGTTTTGTGCTTTTATTCTATTCTTAGGTTGCAGAATGTAGTGAATAGGAAATTAATTCCACCCTGACACTCCTTC
Organism: Nothoprocta perdicaria; assembly: GCF_003342845.1. Taxonomy (NCBI): domain Eukaryota; kingdom Metazoa; phylum Chordata; class Aves; order Tinamiformes; family Tinamidae; genus Nothoprocta; species Nothoprocta perdicaria. The sequence continues at coordinate 2,946,319 of NW_020456176.1, forward strand.
AGTTCCTTCACAGCCCCCAAGCATACACAAAGTGCTTACTTTCTGCTCAGCACTTACTTTCCTCACATTTTATCCTGCTGTTTGCATTACTTACACTGAAATATTTTAATATAAATAAGCTGTGAGTTGTTATAGCTTTCTCTGGTACAACTCAGACCTTAACTCTCACACGCATCTGCTGATTCCTCTTGTTCTGACAGGATGCAAGCTGTAATCTTGCAACCAAATACAAAGTATTGGGCTCACTTTAAAAAAGCGAAGATAATGTGTCTTGTTCTTAATGAGATCACAATCAAGGTCTGAAATTCCCTTGTCTCAGCAGCTCTGTGGGCTCACCTCTTGGAGGTAATTACATTTTGTCCTGAAGGTTTTTTTAGCACTATTTACTGCAGACCTTGATAAATTTAGCTGGAAATGAAGCATGTTTATTCTTCTAAAATTATGCTCTTTGGGGTAGATTGTCTTTCTGCTCTACATACAGTTCACTACACTTTAAAAGCAGCTATTCGTTACTGCTACAGAAAAGTACCTGAAATTGTATCAAGTGAGCCTGTCCTTTTAAAGGTCTCGTGTTTAGTGCAGGACTGAAAGAATAGGTTGGAACAGGTATGAGATGAATAGATTTCAATTCTATATGATCCTTTTTCAGGACTTGTCTCTGTGTGCTCTAGGCAGAAAGTCTGCTCCTTAAACGTCCTGATTACTGCTTTCACATCATCAGTGCACCAGTAGTGGAAATGGCATGCACACACACAAAAAAGCTATTTCATAGTGTATATATAGCACACCACCATTGTAAAACTGTTTAAAGTAGGTTATATGTAGCCTATTGGACTTCTGGAATATATACATCTATACATAGATTTCAAGAACAGGTCTGGCTGCACAACAACCTAATTCACCAGTAAGCTACATGTTTAGTTACTGACTAGCTGATTAATTTCAAAATCTGAATATTTCTACTTAATTTAAGAATTCATTAATCTATTACATGTTCTATTACTAGATTTATTCTGAAATTTTATGGATGAAAATATGGATGCAAGACAACTTATCTTCTTTCTCCATATGTAGTGTACTCAGAATGCAGACATTATAACTGTTAATCATTAGAACTATTACTTTTCAAATACCTGCAAAGTCTTTTACAGGTGCTCTGCATAAGGTTTTATGAAGAAGTAAGTATCAAAAGCCCTTGTGCCACCTTGCCACATAAGTTTCCATTTGCATCTAACAAACGAGTGTCTTGTAATTACACAGCCTTAGAAACCATTACAGGTATATTTCTCAGCTATGTAGAAAGCCTCAACACTAACATTTTGCAAATTCAAAAAAGGTCTATACCACCTATGTTTGGGTCATATCTAGCAAGTCTTTTGTTTCCATCATGATGTGAAATTAATATTTGACTCGATTCAAAGGCTCAGGTGGTGCATGCCAGGCAACCCACAGTTCAGAGTGCTCAGTCCAAAATTGCCATGCTCAAAATGCCAATTTAGCTGCCGACTGTAGAACAAATGCCCACAGACACCGCTGTGTAATACCTCACTAGTACCATACCTCCCTCTGAAGATGCTTGTGAGTACATTTATCTGCCCACAATGAGGTACTTGGATCTAGTTCTCGCTCAAGCTCTGCTGGTCTTCTTTTGACATCTTGCACTCTCCAAGCAGTGCTACCTTGGCCTCTCTGCAAGGTCTGTCATAAACCTTAGAAAAAATGAATGTAAGCCTTTCTCAGAGAAGATGAATGCCCTAATTATTAATGCATATCTGAAAGATATGCATACATCAATCATATTTTTTCTTCAGGCATGTTTTAATGAAAAGAGCGGACCACTGTTCATTTTGGAAACAGAGGGTTAGATACAGCCATTTCCAGCAGCCATTTTTGGCTATTCTCTTGGCCATGAGCTAGATACCTGAGCTCTGAGAGGCTGCGATGTTTACATCTTTCTTCCGCCTTTCTTATTATTTATTTGAGGTTCTCCTCATTCTTCATATTGGCTGTTGGGAATCTGCATCTTCACACATCCACTGTTTCTTGGGGCTTGTGTAAAATGACTCGGTGCTCAACTTAGGTCTGTGCAGTATTGCAGTATTCAGGCAATCATAGACTGAATTCTATGTGCATGCATTCCATTGGAAATAATGAAACTCTTTTAGTCTTGATTGCTTGATTTTAGGGGCTGAGAGAAAAATAAATTAAAAAATCCAAACAGACCCAGTTTCCAGATCAGAAATGTTCTATACTTTCACCAATTGTATCAGAAATGACAGTATGTTTTAGTTTCTCTAATAGACATTTAGAACTAACATGTAAAAACAAAGCAAAGAATAAAACACAGATTTTCTCTATTTCAAGTTAAACCTTATTTTGTACTATAGAATTTTTAAAGTAATCAAATCTCATTATAATGTACTGCTCTAAACACTAACTCTTAACCTAAGCTATGAGTAGAGAGGTTTTTCAGGAAAATTTTCATTGACTTAGCTGGAATTGGATGGCTCTTTTGTGAGCAGTGACATTTCATGCCACAATAAGTGAAGTATCATCACAGCTGAAGACAGTCTAAAGTGAGTTCAGTAGTGAAAAAGTGATTAGCTCCAGTCTTGTAGAGATGTCTGCAGCGAGTATTTTGGGCAGGCACTTGCTGCTACTTGCAGTCCAACGTTCAACTTAAGCTGAAATGACATTGTTAGCTTATGCCAAGCAGTTCTGTTTGGAATTGGGGCCATGCTAACCCTTGGTAGTTGATATTCAGTCAGAGCCAAGGGTGGGCAGTGCAAGTCCATCTATTCCCTCTTTCAGATATCATGGTGATAGAAAACATAAGATCAAGGTAAAGCCTCATAGCTTTTCCTTTATCACTGCAATTTCTCTCAGTGGTAGTCCTCCTGTGATTACTTAGATTGTCTCATCATTGGTTGTCATCACATATATGCTTCCCCATCACAACAGGCCAGAAATTATAATTTCACTGTCCTCTCAGATGTTCAGATATAATGAAAGTGGATAATCTGTTTTTATACTTAGAAAAAGAATGTCATTAGAGAGTATCAGTGGTGTTCTCCGTGCTCAATTTCATCAATAGAGTATTGAGAACACCATTGTTGCTCTTTAATAATAATAATGATGGAACCAGTCCGATCTAATGATTCTATGAATTAAATTTGGGTAGACTTTAGTCTTGCCAAATCACAATTTGATTTCCTGCTCTTTTGGCTATAAGTTAATTGAATCTGATCTACATGGAAGTTTGTTACAGCTTGTCTCCACAGAATTATAGACAATCTTGTTTTTTTCCTAATTAAAACGTTGATTAATGTAAAATTCCCCCAAACTACTCAGACAAATGTTGTAATTGCCAGCACTCATTGGCATCAAAATAATTAGTTTTCAGCTTTATTTCTGATTTCAGTTTTCAAATGAAATAATTTACAAACAATAGGTAATCACTGTGAAAATAATTTTTAAAGTAAATACTTTAATTACTTAACCAAGAAGATATTTTATCCCTTGTATTCTATTCCATACTCCTCTCTATTATCTGATACCACACCTTTTCCCATAGGAAATGCCCTATATTATACTGTTTTATTTTTAATAGGCTTCGTATGACTTTCAAATGTATTCCCCTGAGAAAAGATTTTATCTTGACTGTGCCTTAAAACTTATATTGGTCTCTTAAAAAGACCTCAACCAACACGATAGCTTAAATCTCATCAAAACATGTTAAAAATTGTAGTTACTGTAACCGTGCAAACAAGGAATATGTACACTGGTTGAAACAAAAGATAAGGAAAAAATTTGGGTTGAGTTTTAATTTAGAACACATTCAACATAACTTTCAGAAGAAAAGAATAATTCTTTTTCATTTTACTTAAAACAGTCCATTCCTTTTTTAGTCATACATTCACTTACCTTTTGAATAATACTCTTTTTATTCCACCTTCATTAAATAAACATTCATAAAAACAACAAAAAAGAATAAGTAAAAATTTCTAAGTGGATATGCTGTTTGTTTGCTGTTTGGTTTGGAAATACAGAACTCAATATATATCTTTCTGGAAATACTGAAGAAAAGCATTTTTAACATCACTCTCTCTCTCTCCCCCCCTTTCCCCCACTGAATAATGTCAATCTTCCCAAAATAAGAGTTTTTACTAAATTGTCTCTTCATCAAAATATATTCAGTCAGTTCTCTTGTACACAGAAAATGCTTAAGAATACTTTAAAATGTTAGCTTAATGATTTGGAGAAAAACTGACTAGAACATTCTTTGAGAAACCAAGGAAGCCAAATGTTCTTTCCATTGGAGCTGATACAGGATTTAGGACAGACAGAATACATCTGTCTTGATTTTTTTTTGTTCTCCGGAATATCTTTAACCAATACAGCTGATGCTTCAGCTGTGTTGTATAATCACACTTGTATATGTTTTAGCACCATCTAGCAATCCTCCAAGATACTGCATGTCATCGCCTATTTTTCTCTTATATGTATACAGGCAGAAACATATGCTATTGTTTTTAATTTTCTCAAATACAATCACAGATGTTGCAAAATAATATGCTTTAATATCAAATAATATCCAAAAGTACTGTGTCAAATTAAGACAGGACTTTCTAAATACACAGGTTTTCTTGTGAGCTGTACCACAGTTTGTCTAGCAAGCAGTGTTGCTGGATTATTTTGTAGATGAGCTCACCTGCATGGTATATATACCCACATTTGTTAGGCAATGAGCTGATATGGTGCCATTCAAAGTGCTCTTATCAGGAAATAAGTGTAAGGGACAGTCAGCATTAAAATTGGATCAGCTTTATGTGAATTCCATTATGCTCATTCTTTTACCTTGTCTTCAAGCACAAATCAGACATAAAATTGCTGTGTATCGCTTTGCATCACCTATTTTTACCTCTATTTCTTTGATTCAGACATTGGCCAGTGAATGGTGGGGAGAACATTTCCTTCTGATTAGGCAAATCCAGAAGTTAAAACAGACACTAACCAGTGGATGAGAAAGCACTATGTGAGAACGGCTAAAATAGAGGAAATTTTTGCAGAAAGTGGCATTAATCTATAGTGACTTTCTTTGTGACTACACTTTATGGAGATGAGTAAGAACACACACAGTTCAACCCTATGATCTTACAATTACAACCTCAGGCAAACAGGAATAAGAGAAAAGATTCCTTTCCTCTTCCAAAATTTGAAGTGAATTAGTCCAGGAAAAGGAAAGAAACTATTCAATAATGGCTAAGTCCTGGAAAATTAATACAGTAACTTGAAATGCTTGTATATATAGCAGCTGCCTTTTTGCAACATATTCAGAGTTGAGATTAGGTTACTGAGAAAATCAAGAGTCTTACCCTGTCAAATCAGGTTGTGTGTATGCAGCAATTAAGAGAAGGAGAAAATCTGTCAAAATAACAAAATCAAAATTACTTACTGTTTGCTTATACACAACTCAGAGTTTTGTCCAGATAATATCACTGAATATCTAAGTGATCTAAGGTACCAAACCTTTGTACTGATCATTGAAGAAAACTGCCTTGGACCCTTCTAGCAATAGGAGTATTCACTTGGTTATGAGGAAATTCTGAACCAAAAAATAGCAAAATAAATAAATAAGTAAATAAATAAATAAAGGCAATCTGATGAAAATTGCACTTTTTTCCTAGAATCAGGTTTGTTTCGATTAAACATTCATAGAAAAGCTTTTTTTTTCCAGATGAAAAGTGGAATTTCTTGATAATACTGTGGAGAGAAAGGTCCAGAAGAGTTTTATGCAGACAAGTTCCCCATGACAAGAGACGTGTAAATCATCCCTCAGAGGTAATAGTCCAAATTACCCTAGACAACCTGCAACATACTCCTCTGCTTTGCTATTTTGTTAGATATTTTTTTCTTTATTTCTCAGCCAAACTTTGGATTTCTTCTTCTTTCTGAAGCTGAAGCCCTCTATTTCTTGTTCCATCAACCATGGACATGGAGTGTTCTCCCTGAGGCTAACCCTTTTACCTAAGCAAACTTTTTGCCATGTCTCCTCTTCAGTCTTTTCCACTTTAGGCTAGAAGACCCAATTCCTTCAATCTTCTCTCATAGATTGTGTGTTTCTAAACTTCTGATCACTCCTGACGTGTTTGTGTCACCTGAGGCTTAGGGCATTCATTGTTAACATAAGCCTTTGCTTTGGCAAATTCAGATACAATAAAAACAAACCCAAATAATAGCACTGGAGGAGACAGCATTGCAAAGCAGAACTTTTGACCTGAGCTTTATGCATATTCTCATTAGTGGGTAACTTTGAAACTATACTGTGATGTTGGCCTAGTTTAAGTTGAGCATAGTTGCTTTCAGATCTTTTAACTGTTTTATTCTACATCACTCTCTGTTCTGATAGGAAGCCATGAAATATGCATAATATTTTGATCTTTGTAACTTGTCTCCTCTTTAGCAATGCTTGCAGGCTACCAAGAAAATTGTCAGTCTGGATTTGTTTAAAAAAACAAATTTAATTCACCCTGGGTTTTTTAATGCATCCTGTTGTAAATAGGAGAAAAAACTGAAGCCTTTTATCCTGAGAAGGTCTATGTCCTCCAGATCATGTTAAATAATTAACAGCACTCCCTACACCAACAATTATTAGGACATATCTCCTGGAGATGGCCTCTTGCTCTCCACAAGACACATTTTCTAATTTTGACAAATGTCATGGCTCTCAGAACTGTGTTTCTTATTGGTAGCAAATTTAGTGATCTGCAGAGCATCTCCTTCTAATACCTAGCAGTTACAGAAAGCATCTTCTATACCTTGCAATTAAAGCATAGACTGTAAAATAATTAGCCCCTAGGAAAGAATGTCAGGCAGGAAGAAGGGTTTCCAGGATTTCACTCATTTCAGTAATAGTTGTTGAGCAAACCAAGGGTCTATTCAGAAAGTGCTGCTCAAAGTCATAATTTCAATGTTAAGTCATTAAATAAGAGAGGCTTAACTATAAAAGCAAATTAAAGAAACACTCCACCTTGGCATATTTCATAAAAAATATTGTTTGCAAATTAATTAAAAAAAAAGCTAAATTAGAGTCCTATCACATCTTCAAATTTGTCAGAGCTATAAACTCGTATGTTTACCTGTGAATTAGCTAGTAGAAAATCTCTTTAATTTCACAGGTTATTTCAGCAACAACATTCCTACCTTCCTTCTAGAACAAAATAGGAATGAGGCATTTAGGCTGAAATAAATGTAAATAGAACAACAATGTATTTAATTAGTGTATTCAGAGCAGGACTGATAGCTACTGAGGTGTGCCATCCCATTAAAATGAACAAGCTTTTCCTTAAGTGTATAAAGTGTTATATATAAATGAGTTTGTAATGCTCAAGCTTTGTAATTTTGCCTGAGTATTCTTTAACCTACGTAATCTCTCATGTGTCACCAAAAATTACTTATCTCTACATGGGGGCATAGGTGAATAGGATAGGTATTGAATAGAATATGAATAGATCCTGTTACAGATCTAGGACACAACCTAAACCCTTGGCCAAGCTCATGCCAGATACATCTCCCATCGATCTCCTCCATGCAGGGCAACCTGATGTGTGATCTCTGATGAATGTTGCCTGTGTCCTCTCTTCACACATTGCTCACCATGGGCACCACCCAGCCCCACAGGCCAGGTGGATATGGGATGGTATTTGACCTCAGTACCATATATTAATCATGGTTCCTCCTCGCTGAGTCTTCAGTAGGCACTGGCTAACATTACAATCTATAGCAGTGAGCCTCTGGGACATCCTGTATGAAGTTCCAGCAAAGCTGTCTCCAATAAGAAAGTGAATTATCTTTCCATAACATATGCCTTATCTCTTGACAATAGAAATCAACCTTGTATCATGTCCGTCTTTTATTATAGACAGTTGCCTTTGGCCTTGGGGCATTTATTCAGTATTAGAGACTCAGCATTTCTCTGTGTCTTTCCATCAGTTAGTATTTAAAGTCATAATCAACTTTTCTATCCGGCTAGCTTTAGGCTTCTGTCTCATAGATGATCATTGTTATATTTCTGTATTGCTTCTATTGAAAGGGATTTCCCCATTTTCAGAGGTGTTTGATCTAACGGAAGGCAAGCAGCAGATGGTTCATATAAAATCTCAGTAGCCTCTCTGAAAGCATGTTTCATTACTGTGTGGGAGGAAATATTCTCTCTTTTCAAAGTAATTGTAATAGAGCGATTGTAATGTGCAGAACACAATATTTTAATTTTTAAATAGTAAATACCATTCTTGTGACTCAACAGGAGAGACAATGAGGTCTAGAGAGCTATTTTTGACCTTGGGCATGTCACTGCACCTGTTTCCTTTATACTTGCTGTTTCTCTCTCATAGTACAAGACTTTCTTTAGAATTTGTCTAGGTAACAGCATACAGTTGCCTTTATACAGCTGGGACTTCTGTGTTTAGTGTAATAAAAATAAACAATAAGAAATGAAATGCTGTAGGCCCCTGCCCTGCTGTAGTATTAATGCATTGGAAACGGAGTGCCAAGGTGTTGTCTGTGAGGAGCCAGTTCTAGAATCTGCGCGTTGAGCCAAAGACTCATGAATGGAGAGATGAAATTCAAGGCAAAGTCAAAGCAATGCACACTACAGTGCATCACTGCATGCAAATAAGTGGGCCTTGATTTTTCCATAGCTCCAGTTTATAGAAAAACTTCGAGGCAAAATGGGAATGGGAACATATTATCTGCTAGCAGATAATAAGTAAGTAGAATAAAGCAAAGATCCACAACAGTGGCCAGCGATAGGACGAGGGGTAATGGCCACAAGCTGGAGCACAGGAAGTTCCGTCTCCAGGTGAGGAGGAACTTCTTTACTCTGAAGGTGACAGAGTAGTGGAACAGGCTGCCCAGGGGGGTTGTGGAGTCTCCTTCTCTGGAGGTCTTCAAAACCCACCTGGATGCCACCCTGTGCCACATGCTCTAGGTGTCCCTGCTTGAGCAGGAAGGTTGGACTAGATGATCTCTAGAGGTCCCTTCCAACCTTGAATATTCTGTGATTGTGTGATTCACAACTAGGAACTTACATGAAACTTGACCTGCCTAAGGAGATGATTTCATTCCTATTTAGAACAGTTAGGAATAAATCCCAATCCAAAGACCATGGAAAGAGCAAACTGTGAAGATTTGCAATGGAGAGTTTGTTACAATGCACCATAAACCCAACTTTGTGTTTTTGCTTCCTTAGTGGGAAACTTAGAAAACAAAGGACAACTTAAATTGCAAACTGCTCTCTCAATGAATTATTAAAAATGTGCTGTAAGTGAATATTCAGCTGTAAATTTACCTGTTTGGAGTATTTGAATTAACTCAAATGCTTCAATATTCATAGAAAGAGGATTTGATAAGATCACAAACAATCAAATCAAACACATGGACATTTTCCCCATTTCTACTTGAGGTCTTGAGGTCCATGAACATATATGTATATGCACAGTAATGCTGAGATGGGAGCTATGACTGCTGACATTTTGCCGCCAAACACTCTCAGTCAACACAGTCAAGCTGCTTGTGTTAGAGCTGCCACTCCATGCAGCAATACTCTGGCATTGGTCATGTGTATGCACTGCCTTTGCCGCAGCTGCTATTGACAGATAATACAAAAGCTGCCTGTTTCTCCGTGTTGAAAACCTTACACCAGCAGAACTATTTCCTGTGACTCCCGAGGTTAAAGCAGTCTGAACAAAGATCAATTTGATTCTGAGTTATAATAGATCTATATTTTTTTTCCGATAGCATTTTCAGTACACCAGGAAACCAGCATGTTCTTTCTGATTTGTTTTAATTTGCTTTCTTCGAGAAAGACAAGTGAATACATTTGGGCTGCAGAGTCAAAAAACACTCAAAATCTAATTATTTGCAGAAATGATCTCTGTAAGCCTTACATGTAAACAGGAATTGCACACCCTTATCTGTGTTAGCTCCAGAGTGGTAAATAGTGGCATGAAACTGGTGCCGGGCTTGTCAGAAGGGACAGGCACAATCGCAGGAGACACTGGGCTGGCAGACAGTCACAGTACAGGCAGTGTGCACTATCATTACCTGCATAGCCAGCATTTGTTGAATAAACTTGTTTGAGAAGACAAAGAGAGCGAAAGATATTAAGATGTCCATTTTTTAAATTGCACATTATTTCTAACCAGTGCTAGCTACTTGACAAACTGTCACTGCTAGTCTTTTATTTGCTATTTGTATCTTTTCCTGAGGATAGTCCTTATGTGCTTGCATATTTTTAATAGCATGTCTAAATGGCGGATAAAATATATTTTCTGGTGAGCTAAAATATGGGTGAGAGTGACCTATTTATATGACAGTAGTCCAAAATTTTAGAGTGAAAAAAAAAATCCAGATTTTCTAGGATTTTACAATATGGTCAAATAGAAACATTTAATGAGAAAAAAAAATGTTGAGTTTATGTAAACTTTTAGGACAACATTCCAGACAACTGTCTGTCAGGATCTAAGATCTTCAGAATTTCCCTGATGCCCACTATGTATTTAAGGATGGCAGATTGGTGCAGCCACATTCCTGGTAGAGTTCCTGCCTGCCACCAACATTTCTTCCCAGATGCAGACCCCGTGGAAGGTTTTCACACACAGGAAGAGACCCAGCCAATATTATGCCAGACTTCTTACATGAAACTAGGAAACCAAAGGCATTAGGAAGTGCAGAGCAAGAGCTGATGGGGATCAGTGAACAGCAACCAAGGGGCATGGTCCAGGTATTAGTGCACTAAGGCATTGCATGGCTCTCAGAAATTCAATTTTTGGTCAAAAAGTCTAAAGAAAATATTGTTTCTAAGCTGATTTCCTTGTTCTTTGCACCCTCTGATGCTTTAGCGAGGAAATCTGCCATGCGTTATTTTTTCATGCCTGTGCTTTGGGGAGGGAGGGCGGTTCTTTGCATTTTGACAGCTGTAGTTTACTAGTTTGCTTCGACTTGCAGAGTAAAAGAGCATAATATTATGACTGCACACTAGAAAGTTACTTTTGATTCTATCCAATACATTGGAACAGTCTGTTATTCCTTCCTCAGCCAAGCAAAATCTACTTACTTGCACATTTTTGGCGGTGACGTGTTTTGAGAAAAAGTTGCTGTTGTTTCAATGCCTTTTATCACAACAGACCTTAACTCTTTTACATACGACCTACACTGGACAGTAACAGTTACAAGATTAAGCGACGTTTTACCAAATCCTCTGCAACAACATCTAAAAATCATATTCGGACAAAACTCTCATAAAAAAATAAAGCCTTGACATTAAAGAAATAGAGGCCTGTGAAAACCTTTTATTTGAGAACTACACAATGGCACAGTATAAACAAACACTCTGCACCAAAACAAAACCAAGGTTCCTACCAGCCATTCACCTGAAATGAATGTTCATCACAAGCAAGAAATAAGGAGGAGAAGCAGCAAGGAGAACATTTCAGCAATTAACATGCAGATAAGAGTACTGAGTTTTCTGCATTGTCTGAGCAATTCATTATAGTCTAGGCCAGGTGTGCAGACAAATATCCTCGTATTTGCTGTTCTCAGATAGCAATTTAAAATAAATAATTAGCTTTAGGATAAATTCTGAGCATGCCAAAACTTCCCAGTGGACAGCAGAGACAACCAAAAGCATTTAAGGTGCTTCCAGATGTATCATTGGCATTTCATAATGCAGAAACAACATACAACAGTTAGTAGAAGAAAGAAAGTGTAACACATAAAAAGTAATTGTTCTTTGCTGTCCTATAACAGCAAAGGACTGTCCACGACTTGTCCTAACATTTAAATATGGTAATAGAGCAAACCTTCGCCTTCAAAAATAATCCCCTACATTTTAAATTGCTACTTCCTATTTTTCATGATTTCATATTTTTGAGGTCAATAAATTTCAACAGTAAAGTTGACTGAATTCATGTAGAATTTAAAAAACTTGGGAGATGAGTAAATGAAAACCATCAAAATGAGTCAATTGTGTCCTCCACTTTTGAGTCCCAAAGCAGCTTACTCACTCTGAGGCACTATAATGACTGAAAAACAGAAGCTCGTTGATTCACTTACTCCCTACGAAAAAAAAAAAGGAGCAAAAGGAAGCTTGGCTCTGAGGCCAGATGATTAGGGATTTGTGCATAGCACATTTTCTCTCTTGCTTGTTTTCTCTCCCTGGCACAATAAATATTTAATCAGCCCCTGCAAGGCTAGGCACTGTGGATTATATTGTCCCTCAAAGTCATTTTTTTTTTGGAAGAGGGCAGATGGCTCTGGATCACAGAAGTTACAGTGAGACTGTGTCCCATTACCACCATTCCTTCCACTCAATGCCTTGCCTTTCTTTGGGTTGAAATCCCAGACTCATTTTAGCAACAGCAAAACTCCGGCTGAATTCAGCAGGGCCAAGATCCTATTCTTTGTTTTAAAGTTCTGAAAAAAAGCTCACATGAACCTTTTGATTCTTTTGAGGCTGAATACATCATTAATATCATGGTGGTAGTGTACACGATAGACATATTTAGAGGTTCTCCACACATTTCAGTTGCCCAATAATTCAACTCCTTTGGACAAAAAAACAAGTGGTAAAATAGAATGCTGATATAATGAAATGCCATTTGTCATTCAGTATATATAATACTTTTCATGATGTTACAGAAAGTGCCAAGTATAAAAATCTGTGTACTGAAACCAACATTCATCTTCGAAAAATCAATGTGCTAAGTAATAATAACTAACCTGGAAGAAAATATATTTTCAGAGGCTCAGCTACACATGAAGAGAATGGATGCAAGTGAAGAACAAATGTTCAAGAAGAAAAAATAATGCAATTTTTTTTATGTGCTCAAGATTTATCTATAGAAAATTTTAGCAAAACATTTTTGCTTTTTCAAACCACAGAGTCTGTTACACTCAACTCACAGAAGATGGATTTTGCATCCCAGAAGAGCTTCATTTTGGAAGTTCAAAGGTTCATATTTCTGTTAAAGAAAAAAAAAAATCTAAGAAGATATAAGCAAAAAAAAAAAAAAAAAAGAATCCCCCAAATTAGTTAGCACATCCAAATCGAAGAGAATGCTTAATGCAGTCACATAACAGAAATGTAACACAACATAGAAAGAGGTGGGTATTCAGCATAGCATACTCTAAAAAAGCACCCTCAAAATACCATTGGATTCAGTCATTTCTGCAAAAAGGAATAGTCTTCAACAAAGGTAGGTTTCATTGAACCTTTGCACAAGATCCCCACTAAAAAAACATTTAGCCTTTCTCCCAGGAAAAGCTAAGCTTGTCTTGCTAAGCACTGCGTGTCAGAAATGTTTTATGCCCAGACAGTTCAGCCCACCTGCAGCAAAACTGCTTTGAAGCATTTAGTTCACACAGATCCACAGCCCCCAGACCCATTACAATACTTGGCTTGCACTTGCTTATACCATTTGGGGAAAAAAAAAAAGTTACAAAAGTCAGTCAGAGGGCTTGGCTTGCATGATCTTATATTTAGTTCCTAGCAAGGCTCATGCAAAGAAAGCACAAACTGACTTTTTAATGTTAATACCCTGGGGAAACACAGCCATTTACTGCAATGTGAACCCTTGGCACATCAGAGCAGAATTACCTTGCTAAACCCCTGGGCACAGAAGATAACGATTATCCTGTCATTATTTCAGAAATTCCTACCTATGAAGATAGTACCAATAAGCTAAATTTTGTTTGAGCCAAGCAAATTTTATGAATTACATTTTAGTGAGATTTTACAGAATCTGGCATCCACTTAGTAATGCAGCATGTAAAAGTGCCTAGTAAGCTATTGAGCCTGTTTTGAAAAGTCTTATTAAAAAAGCACATAACAGCCTCATTAAAGAGGAGCTTTGAAATAAATAAGAGCTTAATCAATTTAAAGATATGGACTGTTATTATAATGACTTTCAAATTTGTTTAATGAATAATTGAATACCTATAGTTCTGGATTAGGGACCAAGAACTACAGATAGTAAAGGTTCTCACAGTTACTTACATAGTCTTTACAAAAAGATGCACTTTTTTTTTTTTGCCATTGTAAATTATTTACACCTAACAAGCTGCAGAAAAAAAAAGACCTTTTTCATACAGCATATATCTGAAATGTATAGACAGTGTGTTTCTAGCAAGAAGTTTGCATTCCAGAGTCTCATACATAGAAAGTCTGCTGCTTAATTATATTTTAATTACAAATTTAGTCAAGAATGATCTCTCATTCTCTCATTTTCTTCTAATGTACTTCACATTATAGACAGTTAGAACATAAGAAATTAACTTTCCTTTAGCTCCCTGAAACTTCTTTTGAAAGCAAGATATTCTATTTTCTTTTACTCCAATCATTCTGTTTTTCCTACCTACGAACAATGCCTAACTCATTTAAAGAATGTGTCATTTTTGTGTTTTTTTTTTTTTGCTATGCAAGAGCTACAAGCTGCTTTCCTGATTTATTTTATGACAGACAAATTATCTCCTCAGCACCACTAGTTGGTTTCAGGGTCTGTCCAGTGAATCTGAATATAGCAATAATTTCTCCATGCAATCACAGAAACAAATTTGGTCACATAGCTAACCCCACAATCTAAATGAGGTCCATTGAGAATTACCAAATCTTAAGAGAGTCCAACAATCAGCTCCAGAAATGCAGCCTGAGCACCATGTCAATGATGTTTCTCTCAACAAAAATAATAGTATTTTTAACATTTGCTGTAAGCAAGCATGAAATTGGAGGCAATTTCAAAAGAATAAATCTGTGGTGCTCTATATAGAAGCACTTCATGCTAGGAAAAGGACTTTAATTAGAACTTCACTAGTGTCAAATTTCTAATAAAATGCTTAAAGACAAATGGAGATAACAGAACCTTGGGAGCTCTGCTAATGTAAAAACTACTGTTAATTGCTAGGGATTTACATTTTCACATTAGCAGAAAGCCTGAGGTATGAAGGTGATAAAGGAATGTAAAGATTTTGTATGCGCCTAAGCTCTTTTCAGACTGCCACCTAAGCGGTGTGCTCAGTCGCGTGGAGCATCTCCCAACTCACAGACTTCCTACCAAGACCAACTCTGCCGCTGAAGCCCATGAGGATTAACCCCACCTTGCACTGCATCATGTTTTATTAGTATTTGTATGCACAAATTCCTGCAGACTACAATTTAACCTGCATCTGCATTTAGATAATATCCACCTTTAACAAATCTTTCCTGAAATGACTGGAGGACGAGAGGGATTGCCATTTTGTCAGCCTCATTGCCTCGAATATCTCCCACTGCTCTGGAGCATGACATAACTGTTCTCTGAAGCATAATATCCTGCTGAGCTCCATATGTATTTTCAATAAGCAATCTGATAACAAATTATTGCTTGTCTTCAGTGAAAAGCCTATGCTTCTCACTGGGATCCCTGAGGATAGCCTGTTAGATGATAAGTTTAAAGTTACAGATAGCAATTCATGGAATCAGTTGAGGGGAAGAGATCTCAGTAACTTCTCTCCCTCCTGAAGAGGTCAGGTATGGTCAGTCTGTGAAGGTAACAGGAACACACGGCCAACCCAGCTGAGAATCCCCAAAGAGAATAACAAAATCATAGCAGACATATGTCTTTCTCTTCTACTCAAAATATGAAAAAAGATCTGCAAATGGATTTCTTTTCTCCTCACAAAGCGAACAGTTTTAGACCTGGATGTTTCAAAAGGTCTTCAAGTGCTTTTAAAGCCATAAAAAAATCACAAACACAGAAATGTCCATGCAGGATATTTGGGGAGGGAAGGATGGGTTGAGAGGAGCAGAGGGAAAAGAGCTGTGCAATAGAAAACTACTCTGCTGTCCCTTTCGCCTCAGTAGAAGAGGAGGGCTGTGCAAAAAGACAAGGAATATAGTACATATATTCCGTGAATAGGAATAGGAATAGCAATAGGAAAGAAATAGTGCATAAATCTGTGCAAACTGTGCAAACAAGGTCACACTCTTTACTTTATGACTAGTGCACCAGAGTATGAAGGCAACATAGTCAAGGGTGAATAAATCCATGCTCATAGAGAAACTGGCACCCTAGAGAGTGCAAAGCTGGGTTTGGGAGGACCCGAACACTGATCCAGACCCCAGGGAGAGTCCTACTGTATCCATAAGAAGTGTCTCGGAGGTTTTGCCTTTCAAAAAAGGAGTACCCCATTCCTTGCTTATTAAGGACAAAAGGAACAACATCAGAGACTTAAACACTGGATTTCTTTCTACTGAAAAAGAAAATAGTAGCAGTAATAACTCCTATTTTTTATACAGTCATTTGCACTAATTAGTTTATGTAACATTCATGATGTTTCCCCTTACAGACAGGAAAACTAATGCATCCCCAGAGGTGAAGTGACCACGTAGGTGCTGTTTTGCCTTTGTTTGCACAGCCCGAGGAGAACAGCTTTTATAAGCCAGATGCGAGGATGAGAGATTTTTCATTTGATGCAGTAATTTGGTCAGATAAGTAAATCTGATGTTCTGAATAGAAAACCATTCACTCCTGTGCTCAATCAACTTTAAGGAACTGACAGTTGTAAACCATCTTCAGTTCAACTGAGGGAAGTTTATAAAATGAAGAAGAATGTTCTTTCAAAAGGTAGAGGATGGACAGAAACCCTGGTACTTCACTTTGTTGTAGATAAAAATTAATTAGATGTTTTAAACAAATTCTGTTAATTCAGAATGAAATAAAAATTAAAACTTGCACATTAAAGTAAAAAAAAACTTCTGAGATGAAGTTCATTTTATTAAGCTATTTCAAATACTAAAGTTTATTAAATCATAGAGTTTTTACTCCTTTAATTGATTTTCTGGAACTAAAAGCTTGGTAATTTGAATATCTAAATGATCCATAAGGAAATAAGTGGACTTATGTATAATCTAAGTGATAGTGATCAGTTATGTTATGCATCTATAGGACGGCTTAGGGAGGTATCTCAAGCTTACACTAAGGAGATGCATTAAGTAATTTTGTCCCAGAAAAGGCTAGAACTAAATTGTGATTCATTATGTCATACCTCACTCTCTGGCACTGCTTGTTGAAGTAGCACAAAAAACTTGGAGAGTTTTAGTCCTAATCAGCAACTCTTGAGCAATTCCTGCTGGCCTTTCCTGCACAGGAAGATGAGGGCTTTTCTCTCTCAAAAATAATCCACAGTGTGGCTGGTCTGGGAGGGGATGCAAAATCATTCCCTTTGCCATAAGTTGGGTCAGATCTGTGGCTATAAAGCTTTGACTTATACTATATATAAAAAAATCACCACTGCTAAGAGAAAACATATTTAAAATGAAAAAGTTTGAATTTTGTAATATTGAACAATATAACCCATGCACTGAGAATGTATATTTTAAATTGCTGCATAAAATACATTTACTTTTCTTCTTGTCCTTACTCCAGAGAAAGGGAAGCAAAGGAGGAAGAAAAAAAGTAGGAAAAAAGAGAAGGAGGAAGGAGGACAAAAAAAAAAGTATTAAGGAAAAAAGGATGTGGAAGGGGAAGGAAGTTAACTGAATAATATTTGTGTGCAATTATTGTATCAAAATTATAATTTACTAACAAGAATTATCTCTGCAATACAGTAAGTGTTGTATGCTGTATAAAAACTTGTTTAATAGAAGTTTGATGAAGTAGAGGATGGACTCCATAAAACATCCCTGTTTAATAGGAAAATATCTGTGAGCAAGAGAGGCAAATCTATCATATTTATAAGACTTATTTTTAAAGCATAGAAAAATAAATTCAAGGAATTCATTCTTCAGCCTCAAGGCCCAGGTGATCATTGAAAACCCCCAACATTTTTTTTCTTTCAATAAAATTTAATTCAATTCCCAGCTCACTTCTAAAATAAGGCGATCATACACCAGATTCTCCTTGAAATGGCAGGTGAATGGGCTCAATCACTAATAGTGACTGGTGCACCAAGGTAGCCAGCCCAACGCCAGTAAGATAACCAGAAGTATGGATCCCTTCCTATGGCAGACCATCAGAATGATTTTCATGCCATGTCTCTAGGTCATATTAACCACGTCTGGTTAATATGAAGACAGCATGTCTGGGCTGTCCTTTACTTCCAGTGCATACACAAAAAAGCTATTGGCATGTGAGAGCTCACCTGACAAACACATCATCAGAGCATGAGGAAGCTCCCACATTACTCACAAGCTGTCCCATAGAATGGATGTTGGCCCCCGATCCTTTATATTGCCTTAAAATTCAAGATAAATCTGAAATATGCAGGACTGTTAGGTGCTGCTCTCCTAAGAAATAATAGCAATTGTGAAATGACCATTACCACATGATTCCATTTACCCTCAGGCATTAGTTTGTGATAACAGGGTAGATTTGTAACTGTTGCTGCTGGTAATCTGGAAGAATGTGTGAAAGTAAATCTTTAGTAAAATGAGCTGCTGGAAAGGGCCAGAATATATATATATATGGGTAGTCACAAGATTCAGGGAAGACAGAGGAGCAATTATAATCCTCAAAACAAATTGGAATCACTTCCAAATCACATGTAATCATAGCTCATGTTCTTGTTATTAAGAATTATCTTGGGGCTATCAACACTTGCATCCTGAATTAATAGAGTAAAAAAATTAATAGAGTAAAAAGTAAATAGAAAGAGCTTTCTTGCTTTAAAGATTCTTTGTAGAATATATTCTCAGGTATTACATAAATACTGAAGTTAACCCTTCTTTTTTGTTTAGCCAATATTAAAGTCAAATGTATTGACAGACACAGTGACTGTGAGAACATGGCACACTGAACTGGAATAATAAAAACCAATTCAATTTTTGTTATGCAAGAAGAATCAAGTCAAGCTAATATAATTTTTTCAAGTAGTTTTTGTAGGTATGAATTGAAAGGCATTAGAATGGGAGGTTTTTTTTTTCTTTTCCTGCAGAGATTATCATTTGACAAGAATGCACTTACAGATTTAATATCTACTGAGAAAGAAGAAATATAAGGCTCAAATTTTGAGGTTATAAAAGAACTAAGCCTTTTAAAAGACAGTTTTGCTGGATTGAGGACTGCAGTATTTGGCCCTTAGCTTTTAAACTCACAAATAGTTTTGAAGATGCAAAGTCAAGAAAATAATAAATAAAAGCCTTTGAAAGATTAACTGTAAAACAGATTCCACTAATCACTGCTTATGAAGGGGTGACCTTCAACATAAATAGAGCTATTTTGTCAAACCAAACTTGATTTGATGGAAACAGAACTAACAGAGAATAAAATCACAAATTGTCTGCAATCAAAATGCTTTTTGCAAGGTTATAAAAACAGTCAGTACATCTATCAATGGTAAAGCACTCACATACGGTAGGTCTATTGGTGAAGAGTGAGACACAAAAGATTCATAGAATCTAAGGCCAAAAGGACTCTTGGATCGTTTATCTGACTGACATTACATTTTTCCCAGGCCCTGTTACACTGATCCCAAAAGTTTTTCCTGGCTGTACAGCATTTTGCCAACACTCTAAGAAATGCATATTCTTGCACCAACCCAAGAACTGGGTTATGGACTCAAAGAGTGAGTGGTTGGGTTGCCTACACCTCCCAGAGGGTCATTGTGGGCTGAGGAGGAAGCTGCTTAAGAGCAGTAGAGCTGCTGCTCTACTGTACATTGAGGAAGGCTGGGTGACAAGGCTGTCTGCATCCTTGCCTACACAAGAGTCCCAGATAGCACTGCTACCAAACAAAAAGTTGAGATCTCTTGTGGCTAGTCCTGGAGGGCACAGACTTAGCTCCTTCCAGCCTCAAGAGTTAGGGATACCACCTCTTCCAGAAGTAAGAGGAGTCCTTGACCTGGCCTCACCTATGTTCACTTTCTTCTCTTTGTCTGCTCTGTGATGGGAATGAAGCCTCCAGGCACTATCCTGAGAGAAAAGGGTCTGGCAAAGTTCAGTTGGCCTCTACTGCAGAGAGACTTTGAGAAGGCTTTGACTACTGGCCTGTACTGTACTAAACTACCTAGAGCATTTAGAAAGGAGGAGAGTGAAAGGAGGTGGTGCCAATAAGGGTATGAATATATGGTGCCTTCCTAAACATGGGAATGGAAGATGGGAAGGAAAAGGAAGAGATTGTTATTAGCAGCCTGTAGAACTGGTGAAGCACAAGCACATACAAAACAGATAAGGAAAAATAAGAGAACAGAAAGGAGAACATAATTCTTTTTTCTAGATACACATAGGCTTTCTACGAGTCATATAGATATCACACTTCATGTACTTCCTGAGCTACAAACTGGCAAGGAAACAAATGAATTAACCATTACTTAATACCACTTTTCTTCCTTTTCTAATTTCAAAAAAAAAAAAAAAAACAAACAAACAAAAAAAAAACCACCCTTTTCAAGAGGGCCACATTAGCCTAAGACTGCTGAAGACCTCTTTCACTGAGCTTTGGATAAAGACCTATGATTTAGTGAGCTCTATAGAAACAAATGATTAGCCAGGCTGCAGTATAAAGTTTGCTACAATGACAAGAAGCAGAAGGAAAAAGAAACAGAATGTTTCTTAGCTGTGATGTGACTAAGAGAGACCTGTTCAAGTGATAACATGCCAGGTCTTCAACACGCATTATCACAAAAAGAAGGGAAACATAGATGTAAACAAGGATTGCTTATTCTCCAAAATATTGTATTATGTAGACATAAAAAAAGATGAAATAAGTCATCCAGAATGTGTGGATCAATCATAGAATTATAGAATACATGATTACAGTGACACATGGTGGATGGGCAGAATAGAGAGCATTCATCCAAGTGTTCAGGTAATCAGAAGATAAAAATATTAGGACTCAAAATAGAAATACGACACTTGGATTTGGTAATTTTAAGTAAAGATGATCTAAGTATGATCTGGACTCAAATGGGATGGTTGAGCTTGTGTAATTTGTGTATCTTTAGATGAAGCAAACAAACAAACAAAAATATGTCACAGAGGTAGGGGAAGGGAAGCTATCACAGCAAACCCCCAAACCACTTTTTTTCTCATTATGTCATGCAATTATTCACTTTTGCCTCACCTAATGTGCCATATTTGCCCCTTATAATTAAATCAGACAGAATTCATAGAGTATTCCTGGAAAACCTCCACCTTCAGAAGAGCTCTGCACCAAGTTCCTATAGTCATTCAAAACTTTTAAAAAACGTATTCTCTTTTATCAATGTTATCTTTTGTCTATCCTGAACAGAAGCACAACTGATGTTTTATCTTTTCTTTACCAGGGTTATCATGATTATATCAGTGTTGGCCCATTCAATACAAATATCTATTGATCTGCAAAGGATAATGATGAAATTAATTCTTCTTTCTGTGCTCCCTTAGAGACTTATTTCAGAGATCAAGCAAGTACAAGACATGACCAAAACATGGAGTAACTGCATTTATTGTTGCAAATGGGAATTGCAGATTTTTTCAGCTGTTTTTACTTCAACACTTCAAAGAAAATGGGGCAGATCTCAAATTAATGAAAGGGTAAAAAAATCTTTACAAGAATACTTGCAGGCCTGTGAAGGGTATTATTTTTCATACTTATTGAACAGAGAATTCTATGTCTTTAAAATAAAGAGTAATTAGACTCTTCAGTAGTATATGAATAGCTGGAGACACCGATGTATCCCCAAGGTCATTTCAACATTCCTATTAATTTATACTTGACTTTTTTTTTTCCCCCATTATGCACAACTAAATGTTACTTTCCAGAGACTTCTGAGTTGTAAATAAATGACAGACTTTCATGTCAGGAATTGGTGGTATTGAGTTACTGACAAGTGGGCTGAAGGGCCACAATAATGTTAATGAAAGCTCTTGCACTATGCATGTACTTGAAAGCAGCACAAATATATAACTTGTCTATGATGGCGTATTTAGGTAGTCAGTAAGAAGATTAATATCGTGGTGTCAAACAGAGATAATTGATACCAATTTTACATATTTAAGTTTCTATCAAGGAAGTGCACTGAAATCCATCATTCCATTTACAGTGACAAGTTGGTGTAATAGAAACAGAATTTTTAGGTTTAATTCTTTCATAACTTGTGATAGATTGTTATTCTGAATTATCAGGATTATGAACTGGCAGATTTAAAGATCACACTTGGGGCCCACTAATGCTTTCCATATGAAAAAGATATTGAGAAAGATGGAATTATTTTGTAAGAAATGAGCTGCTAGGAAACTCAAGAACTGTATACAAAGCTTTCTGCATAAGGCTGCCACACATCTCTTTTCTTTCAGATACATCATACCCAAAAAGTCTGATGGGGTAGTGGTCCCAGCACCACTTCATGTGCCTTGTGTACCTTTTGCAGCATTATCAAGTCTTTCATCTGAACACTGTACACCTTAATATCCACAATATGTCCAGAAGACTCAGTGCTTACTGTGGGCATTCATCAAGCACACACAACATGGTTGCTGTATAAGCAATCAACGTAATAATCTGGGAGCATTGCCAGATTTATGGTGCATTGACTTACACAACTGCTCTATATACACACATAAAACTAATCCCTTCCCAAGAACATCAAGTTCCTGGGAATGACAAAGGTGTACCCAGAGCAATCCTAACAACCAGGAAAGGCACTCTTGTATGCAGAATCGTGTGAAGCAATTCTTCTCATGATCCACTCCCAGCTATGTTAAACATGAATTTCCCTTTCTCAAGAGTTACTGGTGTTGAACAGTTCTTTCTAGGTGATACTCAAAGCCTCTTTCAAAAAAATTCATTTTGCCTTGTGCAAGAAAGTAATCACAATAGTCTTTCCTGAGCATGTAAATAGTATGCATACAAGCCTATGTGTGCACATACATACATAGATAATTACTATCTTTTTAGATATACATAGATCTGTTTACACGTGTATATAGAAGCCTGTGTGTATGTGTGTATATACCTATACTGTGTAGGTATCTCCATACGTGTGTAAAACTATAAATAGTCTATCCATCATCCTTCAGAAACACTTTAAGACACATTTCATGATACAGTCAAAATTCCTCAAGATGCTCAAGATACTCAGACCAACAGGATAGTGACTTCTCCTTCTCCTGATTTCTCTATTCTCCATGACTGATTAAAAAAGACCATAAAACACAAAACAAAAACTTCCAAATAAGCTTCACTACCATTTAGATCGTTTAGTACAATCTTCAGAGGAAAGTTTAGGATGGTTTTAACTGACTTCTTGTAACAATTTCCTACTTATCCCAGAAAATGGTATGGATGAGTGGAGGTAGTGAGCTGGTAAGAAGAAGTGCTCTAAATGTTCAGTTAAAAATTGGAAACGTTTCCATTTGACTGCTCTTTTTCAGTGGAGTTGTCTTTCAGCTATGTTTCATTGCAGTTCCTTATGGGATCAACTCCTTATCTTGAACATATCTTAATTTAGACAGAATTTCTTGCAAATTCCGGGAACAGAAGAGTTATAATGATAATACCTCAGCTGTATCACTAGTGCTGCCAATAGTATTTGAAAATGCTGTGAAGATGCTTCTTCAAGCTTCTGCAAGCTGAGGTTCCTTTGAGCTCATCTAATGGCCAAGAACGCTGTGTCTCTTGCAAGCACAGAGAGCGTGTGTTTATGACTTTTACCAAATTCCTCGAGTAGAAGATAGTAATGAGGCATTCAGCTCACCCACAAAAAGCAGCAGCCCTGGATCAATAAAGAAATATGGACACCACAGAGTCTTTAGTGTAAAAAACCTGGCAGCAGCACAGTCCATTGATTAGGTTCAAGGCATATTCTTTTTCATTCATTCACTTGGACATAAATGCTAAATCCTACTTCAGATGCCTAAGTGCGTTTTATGGTTGATATAAGAAAAGTATATGTATGATGATTTTTTCAATATTTAAAAAATCCTCCTGAAAAAATCCTCCGAAACATATTTTGTAGCATCAAAGAAAAAACATCCTTGTTCTAAGTATTCTGTTTAGAAGTCTTGTGAAGAAACTTTCTTGACAACTGTTCGTGTCTTGCATTTTTGGAAGAATCTCCTTTTGAAAATCCATTACCCCATGAAATTCCACTAACACTAAACCAGGGCTGCCCCAGCAGGATTGTGCTTAGCCAAAATGAAGGTGTGACTGCAGAAACTACTACCTGAGCAAGACAGCCAGGGATAAAAGGCAGGGCAGGATCACAGCAATCCAAATTCAAATTAATATTGCCCCAAGTTTTAATTTTTCTTCTCCTAGATGTAAGACCTACATCAATTACAATGAAGAGTAAGCAGATCTAAATTGCTTTTTCTGGTTATATATATCCTAAGGTTGAAAATCAAAACTAATGAACCTTAGAGTGTGTTAGCATATTCATTACAGGATATAAAGGTAGAAGGTAAAAGAAGGCAAAGAAGGTAAAAATGAGCCCCAGCTAGGTACCAATGTTTCTTATTGTAGAAAAAAGTTCTCTTGTGATAAAGGTAAAATTGGCAAAATTCCAGCACTCGAAATAATACAAAATTAATTTATCATTTTGTAAAACAAACCCAAGCATGATCAGATGCAATTAGATAAAGAACAAGGAAGGAGAGAATTTTATTTTGTTTTCTTTATGAGTGTATCTGGCCCTTTCCTGCTCAAACACTGGCTGTGTTTGCACTTCAGGCTGTGTTTGTTTCACATTTTTGTTTATAAACAAAATATTGTTTTTTTTATTGTTTTTTTATTGTTTTTGTGTATTGTTTATAAACAAAAAATATTGTTTTTGTGTATTGTTTATAAACAAAATATTGTTTGTTTATAAACAAAATATTGTCCTTGGCTATATGATCTGTTCTGCTCCTTGGCACCATACACTTGGACTTCTGTTTCTCTTTTATTATGTTTTATTAAAAAACAAGAAAGTGCTAAGATATATTACTTACAATGGGAGTGGAATATTTACTTTTACTGATGCAAGCATGCATATGAAATATATGAAGTTCCAATGCTGCAGGAGATTCAAAGGTCAAACATCTGACCTATAAAATTCAACAAAAAGTTGACAAGCTCCAACTTGTCTCATGAGGTTGCTTCTTCAGTTGAGAGGAATTGGCAGTGGAGAGTAGGTATTGAAAAGACTCTTGTGGGATACAGCAGAACTATAGTGTTTATTTAGGGAAGTGTAAGGCAAAATAACAGACTCCACAACATCTTCTCTGGAATATATATCAATTAGATGACGTTTATAGGAGGGGTAAATCCCTGGGCATCTTCAGTAAACCTGATTCTCTCTTTATAGCTGAATTTTTAAGTTGTTGCTGCTTCAGAATATGAGTGCATGGGTCTCATAGGAAAAAGCACATTTCACACACACTAAATATTTATGTTTTCAAGTTTATACAAGAAAGTAAGTCGCTCTTTATTAGAAACATTCCTTCTATTAGGAAAAACAGACTGGGGGTAAAGCATTATTCAGCAAAGCCTACAGGCATACCATTGCAAAGTGTCGTATCTAATCAATCCTAGTCCCTATCAGAGCTTACATTTCAGATCTCTTTGTTACTAAGTCAATTATGCATACCTTCAAAATCATGAATAATTGAAATTTAGATCAAACTTTTAGCCATTCTGCTCAGAACTGGCAATTTTGGGCAACCTCTAACATCTAGAAATATTCTTTCCCACTTCCTTTGAATAAGTCAAAAAAATGGACAACAAGTTGCTTGTTCTTCATATTACAGAATAACAAGGTTTGAAAATACAGCCATTAACTTTAAACAAAGCAAAACATAAACAAAAACAAAAACTTGACTCTCTCGTGTTGACTGTGAAAACTTTTCTGCCAGATGGTCCTACTTGCCCTCCACTTTGAAAGTGTGTGTGCATGCCTATGTATGTGTTTAAATGACTAAAAGCTCTGCTAAACTAATTGGGAAATGAATTAACACTGATGTCAGCTGCCCTAATTAATGCAAAAGCCTGATACAAGCCTCAGAGGAGTGGTCTTCTTTGCATAACACTTATGTCCATGTTAGAACTAGATCAGAAATGTTAGAGTAATCAGGCTTAAACAGATGGCATTTACAACAGGGGGAAAAAAAAGATATTACGTGCCCTGGCACCACCTATGGCATTTAAATGGGGGTGTTTAAGACAGTGATGGATCAGAATCCGATCCAAAGTATTCTCTGAGAAGAGGCTCTACATGGGTGCATAGCCCTATGATTTCAGTGTCAAGTGCATATGTCTTGGAATTTAAAATAAGAGAAGCTGATGACTAAAGGTGAATCCCGTCTTGCTATAAAATATCATTTGAATTTGCAAAGAAGGACAGCATTTAAGTTCTCGATAGCACTGAGCATCAGTAAAGCTTTCAGACTCTATGACAGCTACAGGGATATTCAAATGTTTAAGAAAGTTGAAAGAACTTACAGCAAGTTTAAGTAGTCAGGAAAACAACTTTAATCAGGTTAACTTCAGGGCATAAAGGTGGTTTTTTTTCCTCCTGAGTGCTTCTGAGTGGGTATTCTGCTTTAGAAAGGCAATAATAATTGTTAAGATAATTTTGTCTACCATCTTTGACTGTCAGGTAAAATTACAGGTGAGTTAAGATGGCAGAGGTCATAAATAGTGCTCCTGTCTGGATATGTCACAACTGATTCAGGTAAATGGAAAAATGCTAAGGTAGGTGACTCTAATGACATGTAACAGTGACATAAATCTGAATCTCCATAAGTGGACTCCGCTGTGCTACAAAACTTATTTTTATTTTTAAAATGGCTTTTTTTTTTTCTCTCTCTCTGGAGGACAGAATATTTTAAATAGCTGAGAAGAAGAGTATATTTTCAGAAAAGAAGGTCATTGAGCTGATATGTATTAATCAGAATGGAAGAAATATGTGGAGTGTATGGTGATAAGATGCCAACAGTAGCTATAATGTTACTAAGGTGTAATAATAATACAAGCAAAAGCACTAAGTGGAAGTTTCTTAGGTTGAAAAGTAAGCTAAAGGGAATATCTTTTAAACTGCTGAAAGATCTGAGGTCTATTTCTATCCCACATAACTCTGGGCAGTTAAATGAGGCAGCTAAGTTAGGGCAGTAAACAATGTCAGCTCCTTCTTTTGTCAGCAGAGTGGCTCCAAACAGTATTCTGGATCTTACCTAGGGTCTTTCATTTTTTGGTGATAGGATTAATTACTACCTAGATGATCTTTTTTCCCTTTCAACTTTGTGAGGTGCATGAAATTTACTGAAAGGCTCCTGCATTGTCCAGAGGTGGCTGTGAAATGCCTCAGCACAGTCTGTCCAAGCAGCTGCTATGGCAGGATGATTATCTTTAAAAACCAATTTCCTGCCTTGATTGGATATGCTGCTTTCACAAATCTCCCCTTGCCATATTTCACTACCTTGTACACTCAGCTGAGAGATAATAAACAACCCAGGGCACAATTGCCTTCTTCAACAAACTAGTACTGACAGAAAAACTGATCCAAAGCCAGTGAATGTTTTTCTATCGACTTCAGAAGATTTTAGATCATGGCTATACAATCAATTGTAAATCCTCATCTATCCACCAGTGGGGTGCAGCAAAGACATAACCGATGTTCTTAAACTTCTTCTCCCCCAGAATGCAACTTGTTTACTTGATAGGTGTAAGCTACCAGGCTTTTGCTCATGTTCTATTTTTATATCACCCACCCATAAAATCATGACTGACACTTTTCTGCAAGAAAGGTGCTAGGTCTGGTATCTCAGCAGGCTTCAAATCTAGGTAATTACCTTATGCCCCTGCAGTTTAAATAAGATATGTCATTTGTCTTCATTACCTGCCCTAAAATTGCTGTTCCAATTTGCTGTGCTTTACTGCAATAGCTGCTGCATTTCACTGCAGAAGTAGCTGCTTTTAAGTGATAGGTGAGTTGATTTTGGAAAGATAGATAGCATGTATAAAATATTTTGGGATCCTTTGAAATGAGCAGTGCTCAGAATTATTTTTGATTTTTACAATCCTATGAGTATGTCAGGATAGTCACATTAAATATGCTATTTGGCAGGTTTTATTTTTAAAGTTACCATATGGTACGTGTTCATCACCCAAGTTATCTCATAAAACAATTCCATATGAGTGTTTGATGTTAATTTTATTTGGGGCTGCATGGAGATCATCATGCCAGGTTAATTAAAGCACTACAAAGAATTCTGCACAATGAACTGATACTAAAGCAGAAGGAAGTGTCACTGTTCAGTACGTAAAATAGCAATGCTAGAAGGTAATTATCTGCTGTTGGTAGCAGAAAGAAATTAAGAATATTGCAGAGCTCTGGAAGAAAGAAAAGGAAAACAAAAACTGTCCAGGCCTGATAACAAAGATTAACTACTCAGGTAAATTTATTCCTAGCCTGGCAGCACTGAACGTAATATTCAGAATAGTGTCATATAACATGTCATAAGGAACAATGTACGTGAGTGAATGGGCATGGAAGTGTATTTCAGTTTGGGTAATATTCTTCACCTCATGAGTGCTGCCACTGATAACTTGAAATGTAAAACTGCTTCTGCTCCTGTGGGTGTTACATGATCAGTTCAAATAATAATGCATTTGCTTGGAAGAAGATGAATTCTATTTCTACTTTAAAAGTGTTTCTGCCAACATTCCTGAGCAAAAGTCCTTTCCACAGTCCTGGACTTGGCTTTCATTGTAACTCAGTGAGCCTAATTAATCACTGGAGTGATTCAATTTTGTACTTGTATAATTCCATAAATTCAAATGCAGCCATATCCACAATAGCTGTAGCTATGCAGTGGCAAATAAAACATCACACATTTAGTCAAGGACCATGAAAACTAAAGTTGTACAGAAAATATTTTTTTCTGTCCTCTTATATTTTTCTGAAAGATATTTTGCCCTGAATCTGGAAGAAACACAATGTATCTTTAAAATGTTAAAAATAAAAAGCATACTGCAAAAGCAAAATTTTTTAAAATCAATAAAAATACTGACATTTCATTTTGACTCTTTCAGCTACTTTTAGTGATAATTAGCCTATATTTCTTAAGAAGTAATTTTGAATCAGAATATCATAATTTTTCATTTCAAGGAAGGCTAGCCTGAATACTTATCCTCTCTACTGCTACTGATACCTGCGTAAATCTTCCAAACACTATGATTTATTGCAGTGTTTTTGCATTCCTTACAACTGACAGCACACTCTGGAAAGCTGAAAGCCTCATACCTAGGAGAGCTGAACAGAAAGGCAGTGGAATTAACCTGTGCTACAATATTCAGGAAGAAGCAACAACCTGAGCGGGAGCAGGTGAAGTGGAGTCTCCCGCTACAGTATCCCCAGTAGTTCAGGGCCCAATCTCTAACTCTCTAAGCTTGGAAATACCACGACAGGGGAAATTTGAGGAGCAACTGGCTCTTAAAGCAACCTTTTCCTC
This sequence comes from Nothoprocta perdicaria, assembly GCF_003342845.1. Lineage (NCBI taxonomy): Eukaryota > Metazoa > Chordata > Aves > Tinamiformes > Tinamidae > Nothoprocta > Nothoprocta perdicaria. The sequence goes on from NW_020456176.1 coordinate 2,975,762, forward strand.
TTCCCCTTCCAGGTGCCCTTTGGATGATTTAGACCAGTGAGTTCATGGACTCATATCATATAATGCTCTGTGTTGTAACCCAAAGTATGTTACCCCTCTTTTGTGCCATTTCCCCTCTTGTGTTCCACTTCAAAGGTTTCAAGACGTAGGTGGTGATACTGCTGTTACATGTAGTGACCCCAGGCCAGCAAGCCAAGCCCATGAAGAGCTCTGATTACAGCCCAACTTCTTGTAAGCACTCAGGCTTGAGTGCTGACACACTCTCACATCTTACAAATGTGAGAGTGACATGGCTTAAATGTTGCTAGATGGGAACATCATGCCCCTTTGTCCCATAATATGCTGGAAAGAACAAAATATCCCCAGTGAAAACATCGTGAAAACATCTTCATCTTTTTACAAAGAGAAAAGTACACTACTGTATTACTTTCACTTCCTGATTCATAGGCAGCTAAAGAGATACATCTAAAAAGTGCTCAGTCCTATCTAGCAGCATGTATGGCACTTTTTTTTGTTGTGTTTTTAAATAATTAAAATGCTTTTCAAAGAGTTCAGCTCATTTGTTTTTTTATGGAGTAAAATCAAATGAAAACATTATTTTAAATATTTTTTGACCAGCAAGTGAAACAAATAATTTAAACTGTATATTAACAATTCTCCTGTTTTGGTCCTTTGTTGAAAATACTAGTTTCATATCCAAATACATATGCTTGCATGCATCATTAATTTTTCGTATATTTATGTATGCACATGTGTGTATGCATTGATGGGTGACTGTGCTGTTGCTGAAACTGTCTAAGTATATAAATGAGGCTATATTTGTATGGAAAATGTAAGAGTTTTTACTAGACCAACTGATAGAGAGGATAGAACAGACAAGCTTTCAGACTTACAATCTCTGCTCCAGACCTGAAAGAAAAGCAGCACCCTCAGGCTAAATCCTGTGTGCAAACAGTTGCATTGAGTTTAGCTCGATTACATTAAACCCTTAGAAAACTGGAGTATAAAGGTGGTGGGCACCTGCAGAGCAGAGTCAGGGGTTAGCTGAAGGAGAAAGGAAGATATTGTTGCTCTCATGGGACAGTTGGGGACAGTACATAGGAGCAATTATCAGCCTCTGAGCAGATAGGCGTTAGCTGGGGGTGAGATGCAGGGAACGCCACACTGTCTCAAGACCAGTATCACCGTGTGCGTTATATATAAGACAAATAACCACGTGGATGGCTGGCAGCAACGTGCCTTTGATCTGAGGGTAAACATGAAGACTGTCTCCAGCAGATCGAGGGAGGTGATCATCCCCCTCTACTAAATGAAGGGATTAAACACCCTCCAGCTTCATGGTAGCTAACATGACAGACACTGCTGCTACAGGCTCAAACTAGGAGAGAAAGGCCCAGCTTGGAGCTGACTTTTCTTACCTCTGGAGGCCCAAACACTAGCACAGGTCCCAGCTTTCTGTGGGCAGCACAGCAAAGTAGGCTGGGGATGAAGCCTAGGTTGAATATAATGCCCAAGTGGAGATCAGTTTGGCCATGCAGCTTTCCAAACCCTTCTACCAACATGAATAAGCAGTGAAATTAGTGGCAGCCAGTATCAGGACTCCTGCTGGAGACATTGGCCCATTCAGGCAATTGCAGGGCCAAACTCCAGTGGCAAGGAGCCAACTCGAGCTGCCACAAGGACACAAGACCACGAGATGAGGAAGAGGAATCAGGGCAAAGCAGGACTGTATGTGCCTCTTCCATAGGCTTGTTTGCTTTTGGTTAGGCCCAGCTGAGTGATCCCCTTCACAGCATTTCCTTTCGTTCATCAGGGAGCAGGAAGGCATTGCCTCAGGGAGATGGCTGTGATGAGGATTCGAGCTCCATGGAGCCCAACTGCAAAAATGCCATAGCACTGGAGGAGCTCTTAACGAGGGTGGGAAGGTCTTATGTCTTGCTCTGAAACAGCTTTGCCTTTGGGTAAAGCATTTGCCCCATGGATAGGCCTGGAAACTGGACAAAGACAACCCGGTTACCTAGAGTAACTTATAATAAAGCCATAATGAGCCATTGACTTCATTGACTCCTCCCCATAAAAGAAATTATACAGTGAGACTCTGAATCCTGGCTACTAATTTGGGTCAAGTGGCCCCAAGGAATATATAGCCATGATAATTTTACTGCAGAAATTCCCCATTTTCAAATGTCACTGATACTTCTTAGCACTTGGATGAAATTCAATCATAAGGAGACTAGCTTCAATAAAATAACGGCCCTTTCTTTCACTGTAAGGAATGCATAAGCATCCCAGGATATTCCAGCAATAAAATTCAGAGATGATTTTCACTCTCCTGTGAAGGGCAAGGTATAAACATGTTCAATAGATTCATTATTTACAATGCTGCATCAAGCAACAGATGTATTTGCTCTGGAAAATGTAGACACTGATAAGTCATTCGGTCTCAGCTGTGTAAAACACATTAGCTAGAGGATGAAATGAGAATAATGTTTCTCCACATTGCACAGAAAGGAAGTAGAGTTACATGTAGAGTAGACCAGAAGGTTTAAATTTATATATTTCGTACTAAGAATTATGGAGTTTAAAATCTGAAACGCAGAATGCTGTATTATATAAAATACCTTCTTTCAGGTGCAGAAAGGGTAAGTGCTTGCTCTGTGGATCACGTGCAGCTATAGAGAGGGTAGTGCTGCCACTGCACAATGTGCTGAACTGCTGAATGAGAGCCAAAGTGTGGCAATGTCCCCGTGGGAAGGGAAATGAGGTGTAAACACTGGACACACTTCACAAAGAGGTAACAGTGTGAACCAAAAAACTTAACTCAGTTCCCTGCTTTGTTAAAGACATGTGTCACTTAGGGCTCTCAGATAAGCAGCACAGCACCAAGCACATTTCATTCTACTAGTTCAGGGGGTAATCCCAGGGGACCAGGTCACACTACATGGCGTGCAGCAGAGGTATCACCCAAATAACAACATTCACTGATGCTAAGCAAAGAGCCACCATGATAAACAAAAAGCCTCAGAATGTCCACAGCCATTTCCTATCTCTCATAAGTCTAAGTACAGTAAAGGACGTTATAAAGACTAGAAGACTATAAGTATCTTCAAAAAATATCAACAGTCTCCAGCCATAATCTTAATGATTCTTACTGCCTCTCTTTGCCTTCCATAGAGGTGTAGAAAAGCAGGAGAAGAAGCACAGAGCATCAGTCAAGTGACTGATAGTCATCTCCCAGTGAAGCAGATATTGGTCAGTACCTATAAAATATAAATGTACACATATGGAGTATTTTCTCCATTCACATATATCTAGAGGAATACACAGAATTTCACAGAGTATTTTCCCCTATACATATGCGGTAATACATATACATATATGAAAGGGAATATATTTTGTGCAGTTCTGTTGGGTGATGTCATTTCCAAAGCACAACATGATTCGCAGAGCCTCCCTCCCCTCAGTCACCTCCCTTATGTAAGTACACTTAACATGATTCAAAAAAACCTTTTAATCATAAACCTAATTCCCTCTCTGTTCAAGGCATATGATGATTCTGAAGCCTGGGGAAGGTGCTATTTTGAGCATGGATGTTTTAGTCCTAATCGGGATTAAAACAAAACAAAAAGAAGAGCAACAACAACAACAAAACCCATTGCACTTACTTTACTTTTTCACAGCTTTCTTTAACAAAACTGCCTCTCATCTGTGGATTCTCCTCTGGAAAATGCAGGTCATGCCAGTAGTCACAAATGCACTTAAAAGCATAGTAGGGTAACAAAAGAAGTCCATATTTTTTCCCCCAAAGGTTTTTAATTTTGTGCATCAACATTCACTTCTTTAACTCTTTTTATTATTCATCTCTGTACTCCACCTGCTCATGTGTAAATTTCTGTCTCTTTCATTTTTCCTTTCTAGACCCAGATTTTCATAAGAGAAACAGAAGACTTGCTTTATGTCTTCATTTAATTTAACATTTTAGTAAGTATCTTCTGACAATGCTCATACTGTAGTTAATGTGGGACCAGTGATAACAGTTACATCGATAACTTTACTGTTGTGTAATATAAAAGAGAAGGAAACTGCAATGCATTCTCAAGAAATGCAAAAATTTTGTTTATTAGAAATATAAAGGCAGAATGAAGTAAGCTGCAGCAATCAACAGGAAAATTAATTCTAAGCTTTTACAGATGGCTGCAGTTGTATTACTTAACATGCATATCAGCTGTAGAAGAATGTTTAAAAGATCAGATCCAACTCAACAGAAAAATTCACAAAGCTTTCCAAATAGACTGAACGCTGGAGTAAAACACTGAAGTCCGTGGAGTTACAAAAACACTTACATTTCACACTTTGTGCTGAGTTTTTTAATACTTGTCCTAGAATAAAATTATGGAGACGCTTGCTCTCTTCAATCATGCTGACATTACAGAGAGGCTAAAAATAACATATTAAAATGAATGTTAAAGTGATTTCCTTTCATATTTGTGTATTGTTCTAGAAACAAAAGTATCATATGACATTTCAATAAGAAGAAAGTCTAATGCTGGAATTAGCACACTTTGATACCTATGTTCTTTTCATTGTTTTCTTTTTCCATCTCAGCTCAATTTCAAGTGTAGCTTGTATATTGTAAGATACTGCCTCTCTGCAGAACAGAGAATGTCCACAGTGACCTTCCTGAGTGCCAAGCTCAGGGGCTGGAGTGATTTGGGTCAAACCATGCCAGGCTGCTGGCCCAGCAAACCAGACTTCATGAGGAGCAGTGACTACACAGGTCCCATCCCAATTACAGGAGGCATGCAAGTTAGACTCCCTGAATGCTAGTTCAGCCCTTCAGATATTCCCACCTCTAATCCTGCCTCCTCAGGGTCCAGTCCTCCAAAAACATGCCACGTTTAACTTAAACAAATACTTAGCCTCACTGAGGCCTGTAAAAAATCAAATTAAATTATGAAAGTAAAATTCTTACAGGCTTGATGTGTAAGTGGCAAACAAAATGCCAGCTCCTTTTATTCCATACCCCCTTACTCCTTACTTGCAACTCCAAGTTTCCCTTAGTCACGAAGACAAAAGATTGGTACTGCAACTACTTACTCCTTATTCCTCTCTGCTTGCACCACACTGCTCAGTTGTTCTCAAGTGGGATCCAGCACTTTTGGCTGAGCAACTGCTTAAAGGTTGGGTGGCAGGGATGAGATCAGCCAAGCTGACAATGGCTTTATGTTGACAAGGGACAATTCTTTCCAGTGCTTACCATTCGGAGACCAGTGTTATCAAATGACACTTCTGGTCCACTTTCAGAAGCTTTCCAACACTCTTAAAGTTCTAGCATCATACATACACAGATGCACACATATATTAATAAATATGTCAATATATTAATACTTATTTTAATAAATATAATATATTATGAATATACAAATATATGAGTATGTTCATAAATTATCAGCACTGGAAAAGCCATTTCAATAAGATACGAAGATCTTTATAATCACATGCCACTGTCCTTAATACATATTGGGTTTCTATATTCAAAATATAATCTTTTGATTATTCCATTTTAAGGTTTGAAACAACAGCTATATAGATCCTGCTAATAAGATCTATCACCTAGAACAGATAACTAAGTCCATTCAGATTATTTTGTAAGTATTTTAGTTAGCTATTCATGAATATCTCTATCAGCTTCTCAGACATTCCAGTGCTCTCGTCATAAGCATATTCCAGTAGGAATTTGCCTCTATTTCTATTAAACAAAAGGAGAGAAAGGAATTAAAAAAAAAAAAAAAAAAAAAAAAAAAAGCAGGGTGGGAGGAGAGAGAGGGAAAACATCCTGGAAGAAAAATAGGTCTGCAGCCCAGCGTGACATAGAGAAATCTCTGAAGTTAACTGATACCCTCCTTTTTTTCTGACAGGACCTTTTTCTCACTTGACCAGGTCCTTGTTAACACTGGAAATGAAGGCAACTTCTGCAGAATTTCAACACTCAGCCAAAATGGTGCAATTATTTTCCTTGGAATTTGGAGCAGAGGACCTTCTGAAATCCTTTCCAAAGTGCTTTTTTCCTATGGATCCTATGACCCTACTGTTAGCACAACATGGCCTCCATTGCTAAGACAGGGGATTATACAAACACTTTCTCACTGTTCATAGTGGTTGCAGTTTGTGTCTTGTTTATTAGAGGAACAAACTTAACTTTCTTATTCTTAACAAACTTGTGGAAAATGTAATCATGTTGACCTTTCTAACTCTGCTGTGCAAAGGAATCAGCAAAAGGAGAGAGCAGCTGAGAATAAAGAAGGGTGGCTTGTTACTGCTATTTCTTGTTTCTTCCCCTTTGCCAGAACAGCACAGTTCAAAACACTGGACTGTCAGTACAGGACATGTGTGGATTTTAATAATTAAGCACTGTTGGGTTGCTGACACTATTAGTCAAGGGTCAGTAGATATTTTCATTACAATTGCCATTTTCTAAGACTTCATAACTGTCACTTTGATTCACGCTGGGCCGAGACTTAGTGTGTAGGTTACCAACTTCCTGGCCTTTCTGCCATTCCATAATAACCTATTTTTAAAGTTTTTAAAATGCAGCAAGTTACGATTGTTCTAGTCTACTTCCCTTAGGATTTTGTGAGGTGGGGCAGGGAGCAGCGGGCAGACTAGAGCTTGGATAAGCACCATTTCTTCATGCTCTCTTACAAATAGCATTGAAGTCTTGGGTCTACTGACTTAAGTAGTGTTGAATAATATAAATCAATGAAGGACTGTGAGGGCTGTGGAGACAGGGCTTTTCAAGTCTTGTAAGAAGGGCTGAGAAGAAAACTTTTCTTTGAATGTAGCACCAGTGTGTCTGAGGAGGAAGTCATCTGACTGATGAGCCTATACATGGCAAAAATAAGTCACAAAACTTTCATTATTACTCCCGTAGTATCCCTCCACCTCTCCTGCCATGAGGGTAAGATGCTGCTTAATGAGCTCTGTTTCACTGTCAGCAAATGGATATGCTATAAGTTTCTGTGCTATGAGAAAGTATGTATTATAAGCTTCTTTGTTAGGGCTCTCTTCATTCTAACCCCAAACTGTAGTTAACACAGTTTTCCCTCAGGAAGAGTGCTAAATATATTTGTATTCAGAAGTGCCAGAAAAAGCATACTGCCTTTGCCACCATGGAATAACAGACATCTTGCAAAGACACAGATAAGCCTATCTGCTTGGACTTGAGCTACTTGTTTTGCTTTGTGAAAAAACATACAGTAGTGACCTTTTTTGCCTTTCTCCCACCAGCTGTACCCTGGGTAGACACAGCATTTCTGGCACACAGACAAAACCTATTGTGTAAGTGTATGTCCTGAAGCTATTAAATTGATTTCCCAGTTAGGAACTGAGACGTGATGCCCTGAGCACCAGCAGACCTGCATCTCCCTTCACTCTCAGAGAGACAGCACTTAAGTTGAGTGCCAGCCCAGCAAAAGCCCAGCATGTTTATAAAACATGGTTCTGTAATGAAAAATCCTTAAACACTCAGATCCATGTCCAATGACAGAGGTATGTAATAGCATGTTCTCTAGCCCATGTATGTTTTGCTACTAATTACACTATGAAGCCTTTCTAATACCTGTATTTTCTATAGACTGGCTTGAAAAAATGCACTCACAGGATTCAAAAGAAGCATTCTATAGATATTTACATTAGAACATTTGCCATCAAGAAACTGTTACATTTGACACTCTTGCATTAAAACAAAAATCCACATTTAGAAAGAAGTCCCACAGAAAAAGAAGTCTTTCTTGTGGATTTTTAATGGTAATAAAACTCCTGGATCAACCTTTATTGAACTTAGAGTGCATCTGTGAGCTCTGTGAAGGTTACTTGAATTTTGTTTATGGAGTACTGATAAACAGCCAGCAGAAACTTTGTCTAAACATTTGCTTCTTTCTGTCTCTGTTCTCTTTATCAAGCTGCAGTCTGGAATGTATATCAAGCTATGCTCGGTTTGATCAGAAATGCAGGAAAAACAAATAACCTGGTCTTAGATCCTCAAAGGGATCTAAGGGATACCTAATTTTTTTCACTGTTCTGATTTTATCATTGTTCAGACTTAACCACTCTTTTCAGTGATCAGAAAACCTAAACATGGCTTCCAGAAAAAGCTATTTACACCTATTGCTCCAAAGAAACGTGTTGATCTATTTTATAGGAATTGCATGACAACCCCAAAAAAAAAAAAAAAAGGAAAAATGGAGCATGCCACTTGATAATCAGAATCCAATACACAAAATTTGAAATAGATACTGCTGCAAATATCATATGTGTCAGTAATATTTTATTTTTACAATGATAATTTGTGATAGTTTACAACTGGTCAGCACAGAGAATTTGGTTCACTGACAACTGCATGTCTTCCCCTTTGAATTACATTATACCTTAGCATATTATTCAAAGACAGAAGTGTATGCATATGCTTATTTCAATTCTAGTTACTTGGAAAAGCCTACCCACACATTCTCAGAAAGAAGCTGCAATCTTGACTCTAGCCTAATGTCCAAGACAAACTCTGAAAAAAAAACTGTGCATGCCCATGAATTTCTGAAGAAAAACTACACTGAGCAAGGAGTTCATAGCCACAATGGGAAAAGAATCTGCTTCAAAATGCATGGCTTGAAAACATAAATATTGGATCAATGGTAGGTTTTTGCAGAATTTTGACTAGTCTGAAAGTGTTAGGGTTCATGAAACATGATGCTACACAGTTAGATTTGTTATGCACTGGCTTAGTGCACCGCATTTTTCTTCACACTCAGGCTTGTATAAATAATACCAAAAAAGAGAACAGCAGAATTAAGTGAACACTAGAAGAAATTTTTTTTAACATACATGAACTGGTAAATAGCCTACCAATTTCTCTCACCATCTACTGAGTTTCAGAAATAAGCAAAATATCACCAAAGTGTGTATCTATACATATATATGTATATATGTATGTATACATAAAAAAAGAAGAAAAAAAGGAGAGTCAAAGAGTCAAAGAAACAAGAGGAAGTCTTTTATGCTGCATATACCTAGTGAAGCCAGTTTTTAGAACTGAATTATGCTCACATTTCTTAGTATTCTTTTAATGGTATTAAAAGCAACATATAGAACAATTTTTATGTTGCATTAGGTTTTGGTGAAAAATGTTGTGGTTTGCTTTGAAAAAGTCACAAGTAGGTGGACATATGTACATTTAATACAGCTTCCAAAAATATGTTTAGCTTGTGACTATACATGTTACCATATTACAGTCTTCAGAGGCTCTGAAGATTCTCTGAAAAATCCTGTTTGAAGAGGAAGAGCATTTCCCTACACAGTTACTAGAAGTCATGGATGAAAAAACAGTATCTGCGACAGAACTGCATCACCTACTCTATAATAATGTGTAGCAATTAAGTTATTCATAGCCTGAATCAGCACTCCAATTTGTGAGTCACAGCAAAGTAACCTGTGTTTGGAAATCTTTACAGAAATCCACTAACAGAATAAGTTCATATTGTCTCCTAAAAAAAAAAAAAAAAAAAAAGAAAAAAAAAAAAAAAAAAAAAAAAAAAAAAAAAAAAAAAAAAAAGATCTACCAAGATCTGAATTTTCTGCACAATTGTATGTAACCTTCATGAGATAAAAATACTTTCAGGTTTATCAAGAATTTGGTGAAGACACAGTAAAGTGGTATTTATCTGTTATATCTGGAAGAAAATATTTCCAATGTATCTTAGCACATGGTGCACTGAGTCACTGATTTCTAGAGAAGCCTTTGCCTCTTAAGAGCTATTCTGAATTCATGCCTTGAGGCAGAATGAGCAAAAGCCAAGCAAACCAAGACACCACAGCAACAGCAGTGCTCCTTCTCAAATAACTTGTCACCTTACCTCAAGAACTACACAGAAATTTGCTTTCTTTTCCCACGTTTTTGATATTTCAAAAAAAGACCCATACTGAATAAAGGAGGAAAATTTTAAACCTTGAAAAAGTTGTTAATCAAAAAACAAAACACATCATTTCGCCAAGTGAATCAAAAAAGTTTTTGCTCTATTTTTTTTCATCTTTGCATATGGTTTTACAGTTTTCAACTACATGAACAATCATTCTTCTGAAGAATAGGTCATTTCAGACAAAAAAAGAAAATGAAGTTTTCTGTCCAGCCTGGAACTCACTTCTCCTTTCTGTCCTGCCTGCAACTTGCTTCGTCTGCAATTCCCTTCTGCCACCTCACCATCCTGTCACCAAGGGGTCTGGGTCAAATTCCTGGCTTGACCTGAGACCTGCCCTATCACCCCTGATATCTTCTCACCCTGAGATCTTCTCAGAATGGTTTGTTCTATCAGCCAGCATTTACCAAACACACAAATATATAATATTAAAAAAAAAAAAAAAAGCTGATTTTCTTGTGATGATGCTTTTTTACTTTTGCTATTTTGGAGGAGTTGTGAGACTAAATAGTCCTGTGAAATCTGTGATGGAGTCTTTCCATAGAGACGTACGAGTAGTTTAACATATATGCATGTTAAAGAGACTCTCAGAAGACCATGTATTTAGCAGATATTCCTCTTCCACTGTTTATCTATCATGTCTCAGTTATTCTAAGTCACAAATGAGTATCTGGGAATTGATTAATTATCCTCACTAATAAGTATTTTTATGGTCTGCTCATTCTATGGACTGTGACATTGGTTTGAATCAAAGGTACACTTCATACTGTAACTTTCTGTCAGGGATTATATTTGCAGTATGGTTTGACCATAAAATTATCATGTATTTCATCTTGCTCCATTTAATTAGCTTTTTTTTCCAGGAACTGACATTGATTAATTATATGCAATTACAACAATAATAGTATTATAGAGGTGAGAAAATGAAACAGTAACTTGAGATTTGCTGGGACTTTTTTTGTCTTAAATTTGAGGCAGTAAACAATGGTAACAGCAGGTTCATTAAGAGAATCAGTACTTTTTTATGAACAGTGAAATACTAATTGTAAAGATTGTTGGATTCAAGCTGTAATATATCATTTTTAAAAAAAAAAAAAATTAGAAGAACAGCTAAAGACATCAGTTTTAGAGGAATCATGTCCTTCATCTAATAGCATCAACTTTAGAGGAACCTCATCATTTTATACATGCCGTGAACAGAGATATGAGACAAGGAATGCTTGCAATCAGCATCAACATCCTGGTACTACTTACGTGTAGGTAAACTATAAGCAGTACTTCATGTTCTCGATTTCACTTTGCTTGGCTCATGTAGTTCCAAGCTACCTTTTTATTCCTTATCATTTGAACTTAAAACTCTGTTTTGACAGTGTGTCTGTATGAGTTTTTTTTTCATTTATGCTATACATTCACAAAGTAAACAAAAGTGGCTGCTGTGGGTGAACTTCTGAATTTCTCCTCATCAGTGTTCTTAAATCTCAGCTTCAAGAAAATGACCCATTTTCACTTCATTTTTCTAACTTTCCTCATTGTCTCTAATTTACCATCTGTACATATATGTGCGAGACAAAATAGTCGAGGAATATCAGTGTTACTCAAATATTTCCTGCCTATTGAATATGAATGCAAATTGGAACTTCAGCCTTGTCAAGGAAGTATTTCAATTTGTGTTGTTGAAATCAATTGAAACATTGCTTTTGTTTTCCATTTTTTATTGAGAAACCACTGTGGCTATGTCTGCTTAAGTAAGTATTTGGGCACAATAAGAACAGATCAGTCAATGAAAGCAATTGGTGCTCAGCCACACCATTTATGGGTTAAGAGTTTTACTACAAACTGAATTTAGTCATGTCCTGAATATCACAAATGTTTGCCCTACACATTTGTTTTGAAGAACTGTCCAAAAAAATAGACATTGCTGCAGAACCTTTCTACCCATGATGTCCTGGGCACATCTGTGCACACCTAGAATACTGTTTTGAGTTTAGTTTCACCTGGAAGGAATCTACTTTATGTGCAATAAATGTGGCATTTTAGGAAAACTACTATACGTAAGCTCTAAAATAATAGTGTTTAGATTAGCTATTATCTTTCTTAAAAGAGACTGTGCAGCTCAGTAGCAGTAAAAAAGACAAAAAGGATGGTAGGGAATGTTAAAGTTTGGAGGAACCACAGTTGTACAGCTTGCATCAGATATCTAAGTTTTCTGTGGCTAAAGTTGACTAAAGTTGACTTTATATACTATCTGCTATAAAACATAAAAAGTCAAAATCCAAAAGCCTGTCCAGCAATTAGCTGATCCTGGAGAAGCCAAACAGAAGCTGCTCTTTAACCAGAAAGCATTCCATGACTGTATTTTTCCTGCTAAATAAAGTGGAGTTAGGGATCAAGTTAGACCCAGGGCTGGTGATCACCCCTAACACTTCCCTGGTGCCATGCTGAATATTGGTCAATGCTAACCCGCAACTTGCTAGATAATGCCCAAATCTGCTACCTGCTTAGACCTGTTGTCTATCAGGTATCACTTCCAAAAAGCAGTTTGGACAAGACTATGCCAGGTTTGGGCACTTCCAGGTTTCACTGTCCTCCAATTATACTTAAACCAGACGGAAAAAAAAAAACTTTTTTTTTTTTTTTTTTTTTTTTGACAAAAGGATGGTTAAATACCAGAACAGGTGAACAGGCTGCCCAAAGAGGTCATGGAGTCTCCATCTTTGGAGATACACAGAACCAAATGGGACACAGCCCTGACCCACCTGTTTTAGGCAACTGTGCTTTGAGTAGGGGAATTGAACTAAAGGATCTCTACAGGTGCCTTCCAACCAACCTCCAACTTGGAATCCAAGTTCTGAGATTCTATGATATACATTGTCATAGAGCACAGCAGGGCATGCAGTACACACTCACAGCCTTATGGCATTAAAACACCATGACCAAGGACAGTAATTCTGCCCTCAAATTATTTTAGATGCTTTGACTGAAAAAAAACACTCCTCTGAAAGAAACAGTAATTGTGTAAAAATAAAACTACTTATATCACAGAAATATCTTACGTGGAGTGGATACAACCAGTTTGTGTCACTTGGCTGAGGACAAGAGACTGTCATTACCTACCTTTTATTTAGCAAGACAGTTATAGCCTTTGTGTCCATACCCAGCTTCTCTGTATCTCTGAAACTGCCTTAGTCTGAGTAGCTATAGACCATGTTCCCACCTAAGACCATCTGAGAGCTGAAATCTAGGTGATGTGCTCCCATCCTAGTTCTGGACCTGGATGATCATCTGGTAAATGGCTCTCACCAAACCTTACAAACCACCAGTATTAGGCCATTACCAAAATGCACATCTGCTTAATTTAAAAAATGTAAAGGAGGATTGCACTCATCCTTAGTGTATAGTTGCCTAAAAATTAGAGCAGTTGTACATGAAGTAAGAGAGCCATATTATATGCCTCCTAACTCAGACAGATTTCCCCAGCAGGATATGTTCCTTAACTTAGCCTGGTAATGAAGCATTCTCCACCTCTCCTGTGAAAGTCACAGCAAGGAATGCATGGAACAGAAGGAAAGCACACATGCATGACATGAAAAAGCAATGATTTTCCAACTTAGTTTTAGGACATCCAGCTGGAAAAGCAGGAGTCTGGATTCCTTGTGTTATGTGAACCATGAATAGGAAAAACAAGTGGCCTGGGAGAAATGCAATCTGCTCAATTCTTTGAAAAAGTAGTTGGAAGATAATCCAGACTTTGATTCGGAGTGGAAAGAGTTGCTGCTGCCATGATTTACATAGCTTAGCTTAGGGACAGGGACTGGATTTCATATGTACCCACTTTGGTCCTTGTAAATAAGCAGCTCTCAGTGGAGAGAATGAGAATTTTGGGAAGAGATTCACTTGGCCATATACAGACACCTAAAACTTTCTAAAAATAGATCAGATTAGTTGCATCACAAGCCTCCTTTTACAAAGGGAGACTAAATGAAATGTATGCATCTAAAGATGGCACAAAGGTCATTTTCATAACTAGATCTCATCGTTGAATTTGAGTGACTTAGATGTCTAAACGAGTGGTTTACAAGTAACATTTGGGAACCCAAAGTAAGTTCTCAACTACAATAGGCATTTCAGCTTTTTACTGGATCCAATCCTATTGACACAGACAAGAACTAATTATTAGTTCCTTGCTAGGTTATCTAGCCAACATGAAACAAATTTATAAAGACGCAGAACAAAGGAAGTGAAACACAGCTTAGGCACAGAAATATTTTTAAATGTTAAGTGATATGGTGCTGTGAGTTGCAGAATAATTAGAACATAGCCACTTAATGGTGCGGCAGTTCCAATCTGGTACATCAACTACCTCTGCGCATTGCAAGATCTGGAAATACATGAGAAATGCCAATTTATTTTAAAGGTGTTTCTATTTAAATTAATGGTATGGAACCATCTAAAAGGTTTGTTCCATCAAAATAATCATCTTAGTTTACTAGCCATGTGGAACTTTTTGTTAAAGGTTTTCAAAAGGCCTCTTAAAGGTTTAGATATATTTGTACTTATGGTAGCTGATTCGTAAGCAGAAACAGAAGAATAATGTAAAGTTTTATTTATCTTATTTAAGCTTTCAAATTTTCTAAATAGAGATAAACAGAACTAGTATATTAAGATTTCCTTTTTTTCTGATTAATCTTATGGTAATTCAAAGTGTTTCAGCTTTAAATGAATTGTTTGAATACTAAATTATGCAGCTTTATGATCCAGGAGATAAGCAGAGCTCTAAAGATGCCTCAGAGACTTGAAAGAGACAGCATTAGAAGCTCATTATTGCCGGCACATTTAACATGGTTAAAGTAGGGGAAAATAGCCATTAAGTTAATGTAATAGTTAAACTGCATTAATTTGAAAAACTGCCCAGTGAAATGCTTACAGTGAGGGTGTGTCTTTTTTAATTCTATGACATTTTCAAGTATTAAGGAGTCAAAAATATTTGAAGAGCAGTCCTTTTCAAGTGACTTAGCATTACTTTTACACTTGAAAGAATGCTTAGTTTATTACTGATATGTGTGTCAGAATATTTTCTACAGAGAGAAAAGTAGATTTGTTAATATGTATATAAAAGGTGAGTTCAAGGGTACTGGATGATAAGAAAGAATCACCTCTCCTTCTTCCCATTAGAATTGATCCTTTCTTTCAACCATTCTTGTTTACATTGGGAGCCTGAAAGTATCTGTAACAACTCTCTCTACTGTAAAAAATGAAGAAAAGAAGCATTAAAATCTACTCAAGACTCACAGAGAAGACAGAGGAATTAGGTTCTAATGAAGTTCCCAGTGAAGAAACGTAACAGTTTTCACCAGATTAGAAAGATTTAATGTATTTTATATTTCACAAAATGAAATATAATGAAACACTAGATGAGCACAAAGTAAAATTAAGGTATAGACCTTATAACTTTACATTTCATTCAAAGAAAACTTTACATTTCATTCAAAGAATAACATTTCAAGACCTACACCAACGAACATTCATTGAGAGAATATTATCCCATGATTTATTGTTCCTGTTATCTGCACTGTAAATTGCCTTCCTTCTGGTACTGGCTGCCTTCAGCATTACTTAACATCACTGCCTTTAAGTAAAACCACCTTAAAAAGTTAGGAAAAAAAAAAAAAAACAGAAAACCCAAATATGTGAATTATTTTGTTTTGCTCTGATACTCCAAAGCCTGCTCAAACACTTTAACCAACAGGTCTGGTAATACCTGATGTCCTTTGGAAAAACATTCACACTACACCAAAACACCTTTTTTTTCTAGGAGTGCAAAATTTCCCCAAACTGAGATGCCATGTCATATATGGACAAATGAAAGTAATTTTCTTCCCTTCCCATTTTAATTCCTCCTCCCTCCTGATTTGTTACACTGTATATGATTATATGACCTTCACTGCTGTGAAATCTGACCAGAAAGAGCAGCAAATAGGTTTTCATTTGTCCATAGTCACTTTGCTACTTCCAAAAATAAATTTAAACAAATGATCCTATGACCTTCATCAAAATGAAATCTGATCAAAATTTATGTTCTTGCAAACAGTAACAAAATGCTATTCCTATGTAAAATACATGCTCCAAAATCATTATATTTCCACAGAGCATGAAAACTTTCTGTTCATTTACATGTAACTAATGGGTGTGTCTTAAAAGCATCTGTCTGTCCAAAACAGCCTGTTTGGATGAAAATGATGCCCAAGCATGCACAACTGTCTTCCTTTCCTGTTTTGTTCCCTTTCAGACACTGATGCGTAAAAGCTACCTTTCAATATTCCATGCCACTATAATAATACTGCATACATCTACTTCACAGTAGCTATTTCTAGTTTGCGTCACTGGTACTAATTTGCATTCCATTAGGTAGACAGTTCATTTTTTTCTGACATGTTTTATCCCCCTTTTCTATTTTTTCTGCCCATTGTCTTGAGCATTATTTGAAAAAATACTTGCCAAACAATTTACTACAGTGCAAAATTGGCCACTTTAAGGAAGGATGATCAGGCAGTGCCCACTTAGTGGATTCCTTCCATGAGATCTGAGAAACTTTCCATTTAATAAGGTAGTAATATTTTAACTTTAATTGCAACCTCAAGGGATCTTAGAATGGAGTCTTACATTATGAAATTTGGACCTTTGGGCACTTGCCTCTGGGATTTTGATTCCATAATTCTTTGGGTGTTACTAATTCTCCACAGACTGTAAAGTAAAGGAAAAGCTCTAACACAGTCAGTTCCACAAAGAAGTCATTTTTAACTCCTTCTTTCCCCAAAGTCTTGTTCTATCAGTATCCATTCTCTTTTAGCAATAGATAGCAAGGCTGAAAGGACAGCATTATATGAACATATATTCCACATTTTCAAATCTTGCTGTTCTGCTCAGCTTGTAAGATGATGGTTCACAGATTGGATGACATACAATCAAATGAACGGTCATTCTCTTGAAGGAGGCTCAAAAGTATAAATGGTAATTAAACTTGAAAAAAAAAACAACATAATTTAAACATGTTGCTAATTGTTTCTTACCTTGCAAAAGGTTATATTCTTCTCTCTTCAATTAATGCAGTTTCCATTAACCGAGAATAAAAGCCTCCAAAGTGTTGGACAGAGCAGAATGAATGTTGTCTCTTTAAACTTAAGTACCTGCAAAATACCATTAACTGATGTAAATTTGACAGTCAATTAGCCTCTCTTATCTTGTAAGTGCTTTTAGTATTTGGAAGAAAAACATCTCAGCCATTAATTTTGAAATGAAAATAAGCTTCTGTTAGTTGACTCCAAACTTCCTGACAGATTTTTTTCTTTTTCTTTTTCTTTCTTTCTTTTTTTATGAACCATAGGGATTCTGAAAACAGTTATCATTAACCAGTTTGGGACTAGGTCACCTTTTCTGAAGTTTGTTTGACACTTTTTGCTTATTCAAAGACTTGGTTTTCACTTACATATAATTTTGCCAAATTTTAACAATCCATGAAGGATTTGATTCCAGGCATCTGCCTCTGGCTCATCATTTCTCTTACTCCTGAAAAATTCAGTAAAGCAGCTCAATATGTGGCTTAGCAATGTTAAAAATACATTTTCAACTTAGAATTATAAAGCATTTCATGTGTTCACACCACAGCTTTCACTGACTTCACTTGCAGCTGTGTGTACTCTGCACCTGTGCAAATGAAACTTCAGAGTTTCAGTGTGTGCCCAGAAAAATGAGGAAAACACGCAATTCAGCCACCTGTGAAAAGTTTAACAGTTGGATCCTAAAGAAGTGAAAAAAAAATGATGAAAGGCTTCCCATTCCCAAATGTTCCTGTTGATGTGCATCTTCCAGTGTGCACAGACTATGAGAAACAGGTATCCACAGTCCTAATGATTTGGGTATTAATCTGGGAGGAACCTTTGGGTCTTTGACTGGAACAAGAAACAGATCCAGACCTCTACAATTACAATGACTCTGAAGGTGACCTCCAGACATATCTCTCCCTGTAACACATGGACATTTCCACCAAAGATATCTTGGAAGAACACCCTCCCGGGATACAACAGGCATGTTTGCATCATGATACAAAACCTGAGGTATGGGAATTTACAGTATTTTCAACTGAAAGCTTAATGCAGGTGAGCCAGATCAGTTTGTCCCCACTAAACCCCGCTGTAAAGGATTTGCCATAACTGCCCCTCTCTGAGTTTTTACTGGCGTTACTGTGCTGGAATATTTGAGTCCTTCCAACATGACGAAGTTGTGCCAACGGAACCATACAGTGCAGACAGAGCCTTTGAAGGTCTCACTAGGGTAGTCATTTAAATGAGGCTTGTTTTCTCCAGGGCTGCAAGCTTTTCTGTTTGTGATATACCATTTCTGGGGATCAGTGGATTGCTTGCTTTATGAAGAGATTCAGGGCCTTTCTGTTCTTCAAACTATTTCATCCGTTTCTGTGATTTCTCTGCACAAAGGCATCAGAACAAAACAAATTTTAGCTTGTCTTGTGAATGACATTCAATTCTCATCACTATTTTGTCATAAGAATACATTAATTTGGTGCAATTTCCCACTTCTGTTAGATTTATTTATTTTTTAGCTAAGAAAGTAACAAGGACACATGATTGCCCATTGAATTTTCATGACATTGATGATGATAATGTATATAATTTGCACAGAACCTCCAACACTGTAGTTGTGAAATGGTAACCCTCAACTTCTTTTTCTAGTCTTTCTTTGTTCTCCAAAATATTGGGTGTTAAAGCAGTGCACCGCAGG
Source organism: Nothoprocta perdicaria (assembly GCF_003342845.1). Taxonomy (NCBI): domain Eukaryota; kingdom Metazoa; phylum Chordata; class Aves; order Tinamiformes; family Tinamidae; genus Nothoprocta; species Nothoprocta perdicaria. The sequence goes on from NW_020456176.1 coordinate 2,994,520, forward strand.
AGGCACTACTATGTACAGACAAAACTATGTGTAGCCTAGTAGAAAGATACTTCTCTATTTGTTGATAATGCAGGCTTTGTTCTCTGGTAGAAAATGCTCTTAATCTTATGTGCCAATTTAACATTCATTTAGAGAGCCAGGGAAATTTATGTTTTCTTATTCAAAGATAAGATAACACTATCTTAGTTAAGCTTGACCAATACCCGCTTCAATCACTTATGGTCTCAAAGACATCGAGCTTCTTAACAGTTAAGTTCTTTTTAGTTGCTTGTTTAGTTGTTTTACATCAGCATAAAACTTTAGTATATGCTAGAATCAGTATACTAATATAGGTAAGGAACCAGTATACTAATAGAGGTACCAGAACCAGTATACTAATAGAGGTAAGGATGCTGCAGCTCCATGTCCCCTGGTCTAGCCAGTAGTGAGGCTGAGCATGTTTATATCAATGGGTTCACATGCACACATATAAATAGTAAGTATATACGTATAGCGATGTCTGGCCACATAGATCACACAGGTCAGCTCAGACAGAAAGCACAGCACTCATGCAAATATAAACAGCAGAAATGGCCTCATTTTGTTCTCCTCTCTGGCTCATCAGCATGAAAGCCTGTTAATGGAAATTATATACACATGTAAACAATGTATATACAAACATACAGTATGGATCCCTCCAGCAGCTTAGTCTATCCAGCACAGCTGCCCCAGTCCTCAGATCACCATAGTTGCTGGCATTTGGACGTATAAAGCCCTTGGCCCATAGTCCCACTCCAGTGGCTGATAGAGACCCTCCTCATCTCCCTTGCACACACCGACACGCACACACGCACTATGGATGCCTCCAGCAAGTCACCCAGAAATGTAGCTGACCCCAAATCCCCTGGTCTTCCAGTTGCTTCATGCATAGACACACACACAGAGTGGTCTCCCTGGTCATTGGTCTAGAGTTAGGACACAAGCAGTTTACCCCCAGGTCTGTCTAGTAGCTGGCCCAAAATCCTTTGGTCCCTCCAGTAGCCAGCTGGTATATTTGGTATTTGGCACAGACTCGTGGCTGCTCCGTACTCACCTCCCAATCTCTTATCCTGTTCATGAGCTTGCTGCTTGCTAGTGGGCACTGCCAAACACACACACCATGTATGAACTACAGTCTCTCCATCTGCTTGAACCAAGGGCCCCTGTGACCTGCAGTTGTGCTCCACTTGGTGGCACTTAATGCTCCACATGCACAAAGCGCAGAGTAGCCCCTCACCTAGGAAAAGGGAAACAAATGGGGCTCATTTCTCTCATTTAGGCTATTGGGGCTCCCTCATTTTCTGTGGTGCTGCTCTGCTCCTCTGTGTTCATGGAGACAAGTCTTTAATCACATTGCCTAGCACATACTGCCACCTGTTTCATAAAAACTGGCAGACTTTGTGGCACTGATGAGTTTGGGAAGTTGAAAGTGCTTCATTTCTGGCTTAAATTCTATCTTGGCACAAGTGACATGTTAAAAGGCATCTGAGCCAGATTAACCTTTGATGCTTGAGAGGGTTACCCTGCCCTTTCTCTTTTGCTCCAAAAGCACAGGAGACTGACAGTCTCTTGAACAGACTCAGTTACAAGGTAGCAGGTTAAAATAAACTAGTGCCAATTTCAATTTACTTTGATACAGTTGGTACAAAACTGAGCATTTGGGAATTTCTTCATATTCCTCTTTGTTTTTTCTTTTAACTCCTGTAAAAAGGAAGTAAAGCCTGGGAGAGAGGAAGGCTGGGCATGAGGGCAGTAACACTTCACTTACTTCAGTTTAATATGCCATGATGTGTAATTCAATATACTGATTAAACTAATACATATTTCTGTAAGTATGTGTATATATATATATGTATTGTTTGCAATTCTCATCTCCATTTCCATTTCAGTGTCTTCAGGGGCTTGAACTTTGTCAAAAAGCTGAAGAAACAGAATTGCTGTAACATCAGATGAAGAATTTCTTAGAGTTGGAAGTGCTTTCAGTGTGGCACTGGGATTTCAGAGAAATGCCACATGAGGTGCTGATGATGTGCTATTTCAGTATAGCCCCATCCTCTAGACCACCACAGCCATCCTCTTCCTTGTTCTCAAAAGGGTGTGCCTAGTAAAGTGCCAGGAAAACCCCTGGATGACTTCTCTGCTCATGGTCCTGCCATGACATCTGTCAGGAAGGCATCTCCCTAAGACTGACACTTCTCGCAGGCTCCCATGGTCAAGAGGTGAATGCCAAACTGTCAGAGTCACTCCTCATCACCAGGCGTGAGGGAAGCACTCTGAGATAATTCAACAATAGTTAAATCAGAAGGTGAAGACAAAAAACAAGTAATAAATCCTTAACTGCACTTGCAAATATATGAAACAATAAGTTGATCATGATATAAAATCATTAACTTTGCTTCCTGGTGTTTTCTGGTTAGCAACCATCAGGTTAAACAATCTTCCAGTATGTCTCCTCTGAGCAGACCCCAAATCATTCACATCTTCTGTTCTTGGCTTTCCCTCTCTGAAGTAAATGCAGACTTGAAATGACATTGTTGATTTTACAACTTCTTTCTTAAGTAGAATTACGCCAGTTTGCGCATATTCTCCTCCAAAAATTTCTACAGTCCCAGTCCTGATGGCTGATTTAATTAAGCCAACTGCTCATTTCTTATCTCCTGTCTCCTATGGGAATATGGTTTTGTTTCACAGAAATTCCCTTTTTTAACTCCATTTAAAGATACCTTTGAAATGTTTCACTCTACCATCAAAGCTTCACCAGTCTGAATATGGTTTTGACTATAAATCTGCCTAGTTACAGCTGCAGTAGAGCACATCCTGGCAGATAAATTAATCTTTCCAGATTGCATCTCCTCATTGTAGATTTAAGCACCTAACTTTTTACAGAAAGCTACATGTTCATCATGCAAACCCATTAATAAGGATAATGAATATACTTCTTTACTAGCTCTTCACAGGGACTAGATATGATGGTAAAGAATAAAAATATAGTTTGGTGCTAGTATATTTGGCTAACCTGACTCTCGAAGATAGTTTGCTAAGACTTGGAGACATACTGGGAATAGCCTGCATTGTCCTGCTATTACTAAAACCCACCTTCACCATTACTTTGGCTGCTCATTACTGAATCCTTGATGATTTTAGGACCGTACCGCAAGCACAAATGAATTGCAGAAGGTGCCAGGCACACTGATGAATTCTTATTGAATAGCCTTTTCCTTTTTACTCCTTGACAGAGTTGAAAAGGCCTAACTCACAATTTTTGAGTACATTTTAAAAAAATCATCAGAGAGGTTTCTCTGACATGGTTAAACTATTAATTAAAAAAAAAAAAAAGTGTTCATACAAGGTAATTCATAGCCTATTATGGAAATGATGTTGCAGAGGGAATAAAGGGGCATCTATTAAGAAGAAGATTTTACTGCTGCCACCATTGGGGAGAGTCTTTGGGGAGAGTCACTGTTCTCTTTCAAATAGTTTGTACTGGCTGCTACTGGAGCCACTATGGGTTCGTAGTTCAATCCCCAATGACAATTTTTATGGTTCTGCAGCCTGGATGAGAATGATACACAATTCCCTAGTGTCCTGCAGCCCAAAGGAGAAAGGAGCAGATCGGGAGATTAGGTGTTCCTGGACTACTGCTACCTATTTGCTTCTTCTCCATTTTGCTGGCTCTGCCAACATGGCAATATGTTTGTGTGACTCTCGTAGTTGTGTTTGATCCCTCTCTAATCAGAGCACCCCCTTCCACACAAAATGCTGCACAAGCATCAGGTAGAATCTGGGAGGACCAGGCAGGAGCTTTTGAATCTTTCACTTGTAGTCTGGCATTACCATACCACATATTATTCTGTAATACTAATAAGTATTACAGAAGTTGTCTTTGCAAAGCAGGAAGGTACTTTCTGCAAAATCCTATAGCCTTTTTTCTTCTGTGAAAAGAAGCTTTTTTTTTTTTCCTACTAATATCCAAAAATGTGTTCCATCCATCAAAATAGCAGACACTACCTACAGATTGACAGATATCGTTCAAACAAATTTTAGTAAATCTGAATAAAAACCTAAAAAAAAAAAAAAAAAAAAAAGGAAAAAAGACATAGTGACACCTGCCCAGAGTACCATTTAAACCAATTCCCATACTTATTTTAAGGTTTCCCTATGTTGTGTGGAGCAATATGGAAAGCAGAGAATTCAGCCTTAGCCATAGGAAATTACTTGCTACTCTCCTAACTTGGATAATTTGGAAAAAATACATATAGCTGTCCTCCTAATGTGGGATTTGCAGTCTTCATTTGAACTAGCTGACTCTGGTGGTGGCACACCTGAAATTACAGCTTTTACTATAAAGTCATGATTAAATTATTAATAATCACACTATTGCCTTAATAAATGCTGAAGGTACAATAAAACTATGATTAAAGGTGCTTTATGAGAAGAAAATTATAGTGTCTTTTAAACTCTGTTGTTTACCGTTAGGCAATAATATTACTGCACCATGACACATTTACAGCACTTTCAACCTTCAGCATTAAGCTGCAGTATAGCCACTTCTCAGTTTATTTTGAGGTAGTTCTCCACCATTAAGCAGGAAGCAGAATCAATGCATATGACTTAAGAGCTCTGTAGGTAGTGAGGCTCGGCTCTGAGCTTCTCAAACGCCCATGCTGATAAACACAAATGTTTGTTGGAGCTGGTGTAATCATAGTCAAAACAAAATAGGAGGAAAAGGAATAACTCTCCCGTAAGTGAGGACAAGGACTGGCCATCAGAGAACCCTGTCTCCAGATGAAAAATCTTGAGGTGGCAGCCAGCAATTAGGCAGGCTCTAATGGCTGAAGTAGAAATAGGAGCACTATTAAAAGAAGGGCACAAGCATCCATCACAGCTCTTATCTGGACTTCCCCACTGGAGAGAGCGACTACAAGACCTTATTCTCATAGTTGCTGTTGCCAAAATGTGTTTTCACTGTGGAGTATTCCTGATAAACTGCAATGGAGAGACAGCTTTTTCTAGAATGTATTCCTGAGTACAGTGCTGAAAGTGCTGAAAGCTGGTATTAGCCTGGTAATAGGTTTTCCAACAGCTTCAAAATTATCTAGTAAAATCTGTTTTGCCAGTAAAAAAAAAAAAAAAAAAAAAAAAGATAAAAGAAGGACTAGTAGAATTCCTTTTGTGATCTCTATGTATGGGATACTCTCACCAGATCTGATATTGCAGACTGCAGTCTACAGCACACAGACATTTGGTAGTCCTCAGCAGGTCAACACAAGCACTGGGATGTGAACAGACCAGTTGTGTTATTTTAGAATTCTAATTAACGCTACTTTTTAGCTCATATTTTGCCTCTTTATATTGCAGTAAATACTTCAGTTGCACATCTAATTAGATAATATATTTAAATATGCCATGTTTCTATGTAAAACAAACTCTTTCCTTAGATATGGTTGTAAAAAATCATATACGTGGGAAATGTGATGACAAAGATGTAGAATTTATTTTAGCTTGAGTGATGGCAAGGATTCATCACTTAAGCAGCAGGTATAATTTTTCAGCAGTAGTTTGTTTTCTATGTTGCACATCAACATTTGTAGCTGAGTTCTGAATTTCTCCTCTCCATATGCCAAGTATGAGCTTCTTTTGCATCAGCATGTCACACACGCTTAGATATTTATGATTAGCTCAGAACTGACGAGCTTGGTGTATGTTGTCACATTTTGTCTTTTTGCTTTCTAATATTTCTCAAGTGCATAAACCAGACAGCTTTGATGAAAGCTAGGAAGTTACTCTAGATGCGACTGGAAGCAGTGCCAACATCAGGAAAAGGACAAACTTGGAATGAGTGCAGCAGCTTCTTACATGTGAAGGATATACAAGAGAAGTCAGGCAGTAAATTTATATAGATAGAATTTACCTGCAGATCTTTCCCTTCCCTTCCCTTCCCTTCCCTTCCCTTCCCTTCCCTTCCCTTCCCTTCCCTTCCCTTCCCTTCCCTTCCCTTCCCTTCCC